>NC_052632.1:15918125-16243750 GCF_016161935.1 Mauremys reevesii
TAATTACACTCTGGCTCTCCACACGTTGCAGGAAACTACTGACGCTAGAATCACCTTTGAGATGTCAGTACAGTAGTTAAAATAGCAAGTTGTGGCTTACCTGGAATTTGGCCAGTATACTGCAAGGTTTACATTTACAGTAAACCTCTAGCCACTTGTTACAGTTTCTAATACGGTAACCCTCTGACCCTTCCCATCAGCTCCCTCTGGACAATTATTTGAAAAATATTCACTTGAAAAGCCCCTTACCTGCAAAACCAATAATATAGTAGTTCTACAGTCTCTTATTAAGATCTGTACTAAAATGTACTACAAATGCAGAGGATCCTAACTTTGGGGGAATACATAATCAAATACCATTGTTTTCTCTTAAATAAAATTCAGTCAGAATTGGTTCTTGGCTTGAAAGCCAAATTAAAGATGGCTTAAAAGAAAAATGTGGTCATCTTTCGAATGTGACTTATCAGAAGTTTTGTGGTCAATAGTAGGATTTTGACAAGCACTCAGTATTGACCTACCTCCTGCTCTCATTGAAGAGGGTGGGAATTTTACCATTGACTTCAGTGAGTTCAGAGTTAAGCCACCACTGAGCACTTTTGAAAATGGTTAAAGGAGAGACCACCTCTAGGAGCTGAGAGGGTTGTTCAGTCTCTGTGATCCTTTACTTCTGTGTGGAAAATGCCAACAAGTTTGTGACAAATACAAATTTAATTGGGCATCTTTCCACCAGAGCTGACCTGAGACCTCAAATCCATTTCACATAGGCCACTGAACACACACTACTGACCTACATTGAAACTGTCCATCTCTCTGTCCCACTTAATCTTTCCTATCCTCCCAGCAAACTCTTCTTAAATACGCTTCAATTTAACGACTTTCACAATGAATGGAGGACTTTGGGGTATGAATCTGGGATGCTTTTCCTCTGGATCCAGTTCTAAATCGGTCATGGGTCAGCAGCAGCAGGGACTTAACCCAGGATGTTCTGTCTCTCTGATGAGACAGTCACAGTAATTCTCACTAATGGGTTTTGTTCTGAAAGCAGTGCTAATTCAGGGAAAGGAATCCGTGTTAAGTTAAATGTAGCTCTTTTCCTTTTCTTACTGGAATTAACCAGCTATTCTCCCCCCTTCTTTCCCAGTTTTGAGGTACAACATAGGAACACTGTATACATCTCTGCCATGCATGGTTTTGTCTGTATAAGGAGATGCTGTTGCAACACTTCCATTGTGCCTTTCACCCTGAAGGCTCCCATTGTGCTAAGGGAGGAAAGAAACAATTCTGCACCTACCATTGAAATTCAACCACCTCTGGGGTTAAATGTGACCAGTATGTGTGCACAGCAACAGATTGGCTCTAGAAGTGGGTTCATTATTTAATTGAAACCACAGAGACTATACATAGGCAGAGTGTAGTTACCTAAGCTGGAATTTGGCTATGTTGTAGACATTAGTGCATCTACTCTTTCAAAAAGTGACATGGTATATTTGACTTTTTAAAAGTGATCAAAATGTCAACGTTAGTTCTTATCCAAGAGATGGTAACTTCTAACACGGGTCGGCAACCTTTCAGAAGTGATGTGCCGAGTCTTCATTTATTCACACTGATTTAAGGTTTCGCGTGCCAGTAATACATTTTAACATTTGTAGAAGGTCTCTTTCTGTAAGTCTATAATATATAACTAAACTATTGTTGTATGTAAAGTAAATAAGATTTTTAAATGTTTAAGAAGCTTCATTTAAAATTAAATTAAAATGCAGAGCCCCCCGGACCGGTGGCCAGGACCCAGGCAGTGTGAGTGCCACTGAAAATCAGCTTGCGTGTTGCCTTCGGCACACGTGCCATAGGTTGCCTACCCCTGTTCTAACAGCACAAGGCTGCTTAATGCCAGGCTGGTGCATTGGTTCATTAACTCAAAAAAGAGTGATACTTGAGTAGAACTGCTAGTACTAGCTTCTTGTGACCATTGTGTTGCACAGAGGTGCCCTACCCAAGTACTAGATCTGTTTAGATTGTCAGAATCACAGCACAGGGCAGACATATAGGGCTAGATCAGTGTTTCCCAAACTTGGGATGCTGCTTCTTTAGGGAAAACCCCTGGCGGGCCAGTTTGTTTACCTGCCCTGTCCGCAGGTCCGGCCGATCGTGGCTCCCACTGGCCGCGGTTTGCTGCTCCAGGCCAATGGGAGCTGCTGGAAGTGGCAGCCAGTACGTCCCTTGGCCCGCACGTCCCTTGGCCCGCACCGCTTCCAGCAGCTCCCATTGGCCTGGAGCAGCAAACCGCGGCCAGTGGGAGCCACGATCGGACGGACCTGCGTATGCGGCAGGTAAACAAACCGGCCTGGCCCATCAGGGGCTTTCCCTACACAAGCGGCGTCCCAAGTTTGGGAAACACTGGGCTAGAGGGAACACTGAACGACTTGAAGCTGCTGTCATTCTTTCTGATCCATGTTAGTATATCTTTAAATGGACAGCCTTTGATGTTGTGCCCTCCAACCCTCCTGACTAACATCTGTTGGAGTGCACCACTTAAGCAAATATATTAATAATCCTTGAGCTAGAGCCAGACACTACTGTCACTACTGGAGTAGCTGCATGATAATTGGTAGACATGCTATTATCAGGGAAAATAAATTTGACCAGTGAAACCTTTCACCAATTGCTTTCAGAACTAAAGGCAGTCCTGTTACCTAGATACAATAGCTGCAGGAGAAGTACATGGTATGCCGCATAGCTACTTGACAATTTAAACCTCTTTATTTTGAAGCTGTACTGGCAAAATGCCTTTTACTCAGTAGTAGCTCAAACAGTGAAAAAGAGCTGTAATTGTGGGAGGAGAACAAATGTACATGATTGTTTTAGGACTGAATTTTCTTACCAAGAAGCATAGTAACTTTCTAAATTTATAGACCAGGATATTCCAGCAACCCTCCCTCCCCTCCCCTCCCCCAAAAAACAAACCAAAACCCCAAGCCTGCTCCATGCCAAAAAGAAATGCTCTGATCACTTCTTTTCTTAATTATATTTCTTAGTTTAGTATCTCATACTGTAATGTAATTATATTATTAAACTTAGTGGTATAAAACTTGTTTGCCCAGTAACCAAATGCAAATGCTAATCCTGTTGGCCTTTTAGTAACTGATTTGTTCTGTCCAGTGTTAAACTGTCATGTGCCTAGAGAGCACAAGGCAGTTTTCAGCAACACTTTCATTTGAGCCAAGCAATTTGATGTTAACTTCCTAATATTCACAATTCCGAATATTAACTGAAAGAAACAGATCAGTCCCTGGGTTTGTGAAGATAAACATTTTGGCTGGAAAACTTGATCTAAGCTCTGAACCAGTTATCCAAAGCTTGCTGTTTGTTGCTAGAACATCTGGTGCTGCTAATCCTGCTGATTCTTAATCTAATTTTTAATCTATCTCAGTTTTGTATGAGAGTGTAACTGGGACCTAAACATTTAAGGTGCCAAGAGGTCATTAAAAAAAAACCAGTGTAGGAAAGAATGCTGCATGGATTAGCTTAGTGGTCTAAGCATTGGCTTCATATGCTTAGGCTCCCTGAGGCCTTGGATTCAAATTCTGGCATAGGCAAGTCAACCCATTATCCTTCCAAGATGATAGGACTAGAATACTTTGCAATTCCATGTATGCAGGTTTTTATGTTGGTTCCCATTACTATAGTAGCTGAACGTCTCCCATGAGTATATTCAAGCAACAAAGATGTTCTATTTCTTGCTGGCAAGAGATAGGTTTAGGTTGTTCGTATGATTGTGTATTATAGGTGGGGCTGGTAGCATGGACTATAATTAAGGTTGTCCAACATTTCCCATCTATGTTCCCTGTTTTCAGTTGCTTATAACGTTGCCAAACTTTAACTGTTTGGGCTGAAATTTCCCATTCCAGTGTCTGCCTGAAGCTGAATTTCTTGGAAAACTTCAACCGAAATGATTTCCACATTTCTGAGAATGAGGCTTGGGGAAATACATACTATATTGCCCATGTTAAATGCCCATGGCATTTTTTTTTTTTTGTTTTAGAAGCTCTGGCATCTCCATGCTTTGGAGCAGTGCCTTTGATGTTTTGCCGAGTTGAGGGGGCCTGTATGTCAAGGGTGTGCCTTTTGCCATATCTGGCCAAAGAATAAGCCTTTGAAAAACTGCAGATCGCACCTGCTCAGAGACTTGCGAGAGCTTCACAGCTAAATTCCCTGGAGATTCTATTACTCGTGGGGGAATTCTTCACCTCTACACATGCGCAGAATTTATGTCCCCCGCAGATTTCTTTGCTTCCCTGTCAGAAAGTCATTTTTTCCTGTGGAGAAGTAAAGAGAAGTCACGAGCGGTCATGTAGCCCTCCCTGTGGCCCTCCTGCCGAGCCCCCCCCATAATCCTCTGAGCCCCACTCCCCCTGCACCTGGAGCACCCCGATGAGCCACCTGTATCTGCACCCCACCGATCCCCAACCACCTGCACCTGGATCCCCACCCCACTGAGCCTCACTCCCCCAGCATCTTGGTCCCCACAACCCAGACCCCCCTGCCAAGTTTTATTCCCCCCCTCCGACCCTCCCTGCTGAGTCTCAACCACCTTCACCTCGACTCCTTGCAGAGTCCAATTTCCATTGCACCCAGAACCCCCAACAAGCCCCTATGCATCCAGATCCCCCCCCCACACCTGGATCCCACACTGAGCTGCGCCCCCCCCCTGATTTGCTGCCCCTCAACCCTCTCAACCAACACCCGGATTCCCCCACACTGAGCCCCTCCACTCTTGGATCCTGTCTTGCTGAGCCTGCCTGCCCACACCTGGTGCACAGAGGGGCAGGGCTCCAGAGTGTTTCTGGGGCAGGCTTTGTCCTTGCGCTGTGTCAGGGTTGGGTGCAGCCTCACCGCTAAGTCCGTGTCCTGAGGGGGAGCTGCGCAGTGATCTCCGACCCCTGTAGTGGCCTGTGATCCCCAATGCCATGCTGGAGACTCTACATTTATTTGACAAATAAAATTTACCGAATTTTAAAATTGTGCACAATTTTATTTTTTTGGCACAGAATGCCCTGTATTCTATGCAGCCCAGACAGGGGCTGAGCTGGACATTCCCTACAATTTCAGTTCAGGTCAGGAAGCCTGTCTCTCCTGTGCTGTTATTCCCTTTGGGCCTAGGCAGCATGGAGAATATAGAGGGGTCGAGAGCTGTACTGGATGGAGGGACGAAGTAGGCTGGGACTGGAGCCTGAGGTTGGGAAACTGGGAGTTAAGATGCGGGGAAGACTGGAACTAACTGGTCAAGGGAACAGGCTCTTGAGTGGAAGAGAGGGAGTCTGGAGAGGTGATACCAGGACTTGCTGGGCAAGGTAAGTGGTACTGGTATGAGAAGCCAGGGATGGGGAAGAGACCGGACTGAGAAAGAGACAAGTTGCAGGGGATAGGACAGAAGGGGTCAGACTTGTAGGGAAATGGTTAGTCTATGCCCACTAGACCCAATTGAATCCAAGATTCCTTAATCTCACCATAGGTCTGATTCCAGCAAATATCTGTAAAATCCACTAGCAGAGTGTCCCATTTCTCCTCACCTCACCCCCCCTTTGTTTGTCCACGTAGAGGATGACAACCTACTGCAAATTACTCCATTAGCTCAAGTGGCAGAGGTCTGTGCAATGCATCTAACATCTAAAGGTTCCAACCCTGCTGATGATCCATGAGCCAACAGATGGAATATCTGTTTTGTTTGCTTTTTTTAGAAAACCTAGGAAATTATACATATACACACAAAACTATGTTAAAGACCGTTATTAAGATTGCAGCGTCAAGCACTCACAAGTTAAGAAGCGCCAGAATTAATAATTCAGCTCCCTTGTGTGTTTGCATTATGATAATCTTTACATGATTGCATACCTTTTCTTTCCTCACAGAACTCCCACCTCATTCAGTGTATAGGATGCAGCTGGTCTGGGGATGAATCAGGGTTGTGTAGTAAAGGAGGCTGTTATCTGAAGGATCCAGCTTCATTCGTGGCAGAAGTTGGAAGGTGTGTAGTGAATGAGGCAGGGCATTGCTGGAAGAGAAAGGATAGTCTCATGATGAAGGAATTTGAACGCTGCCCTGGGAAATTGGACTTTATCTCTGATTCTGCCACAGAGTTCCTATGTGATGCTGGACAAGTCAGTTAAACCAAACTTTTCAAAGGTGGTCACTTTGGGTGTGGTGTTTTCTGGGTGCCTGACTTGAGGCCTTGGGGTCTGATTTACATTCACAGCCAGGGGCGGCTCTAGGAATTTGGCCGCCCCAAGCAGTCATGCCTGCGGGAGGTGCACCGGAGCCGCGGGACCAGTGGACCTCCCGCACGCTTGACTGCGGAGGGTCTGCTGGTCCCGCGGCTCCGCAGCTGCGGAGGGTTCACTGGTCCGCGGCTCCGGTGGAGCATCCGCAGTCATGCCTGCGGGAGGTCCACCCGAGCCGCAGGACCAGCGATCCGTCCGCAGTCATGCCTGCGGCTCATGCGCAGTCATGACTGCGGAAGGTCCGCGGGAGCCGACTGCCGCCCTGACGGCAAAAGCCCCAAGCGCACGCTTGGCGTGCTGGGGTCTGGAGCCGGCCCTGTTCACAGCTGCAATTGAAGTCTGTCGGAACTGAAATCAGAACATATGAAGTGCTATATAATGCTAAGTAAATCAGGCCTTAGTAGTCTCAAATTCTGGGCATCCAGAATTAGTGGATACTTCTGATTTAATGTCTCTGTGCTTCAGCTCCCCATCTATAAAGTGACAATAATTCTCATCTCACAAGAGTGTTGTGAAAATAAATTTAATGTTTGTGAAACACTCCGATATTATAATGAGGAGGGCCATAGAAAAGACGATGAGGAAACGAATAGTTCTGCCTCAGAGCAGTGTTTGAAAAGTGTGAAGTAAATAAGACCTGGAGCCACACACTGAACAACAAAGAGAAAACAAAATATCAAATAGCTGCTCATTAAATGAGGATTGTCCTTTCTGTGCACTGAATGAGGCCAGGATCCTGTGTGAAAAATAGTATGTGATCATGTAACTAAAGACCGTTGGCCCTGCAGCCCATGTTATGACTAGCTGTCCCAGTGATTTCATGTAGATTTTGGATAGGATGAGGGAGAGAGTTGAGCCTTAAAAGACACCAATGTGAGGGTCCTGGAGGTGGAGGAATGGTTTCCCAGAACAGCTTCGGTTCTGTCTGAGAAGAAAGACCTGGGAGATTTCTGTTCATGCCTGCGCCTTGATCTTCACATTGTCAACCCCGCCCCGATACTGTCATGTCTCCAAGTGCTATTCTCAGTTGCCTACTTTTCCTAAGCAAGCTAAGAAACTGGGTTTTTCCCAACTGGTTGCTGTCAGGTTAGGATTTCGTTTAGTATGGCTCAGACAGTTTTAATAATAGAAATGTAGGACCAGAAGGAATCTCAATAGGTCATCTAGTCCAGTCCCCTCCACTGAGGCAGGATGAAGTATTATCTAGACCAGTGGTCGGTAAGCACCTTGGCGGGCCGGGCCAGTTTGTTTACCTGCCGTGTCCGCAGGTTCGGCCGATTGTGGCTCCCCTGGCTGTGGTTCGCTGCTCCGGGCCAGTGGGGGCGGCGGGAAGTGGCGCAGGCCGAGGGATGTGCTGGCCACCACTTCCCACTGCCCCCATTGGCCTGGAGCAGTGAACTGCGGCCAGTGGGAGCCGCGATCGGCCGAACCTGCGGACACG
Organism: Mauremys reevesii; assembly: GCF_016161935.1. Lineage (NCBI taxonomy): Eukaryota > Metazoa > Chordata > Testudines > Geoemydidae > Mauremys > Mauremys reevesii. The sequence goes on from NC_052632.1 coordinate 15,925,842, forward strand.
GCAGGTAAACAAACTGGCCTGGCCCCCTAGAATGCTTATCCTGGCGAGCTGCGTGCCAAAGGTTGCCGACCCCGATCTAGACCATCCCTCACACCTGTTTGTCTGACCTGTTCTTAAAAACCTCCCGTCATGGCAATTCTACAACCTCCCTAGGTAACTTATTCCCATGCTTAGCAACCCTTACAGTTAGAAAATTTTCCTAATGTCTAACCTAAGTCTCCCTTGCTGCAATTTAAGCTCATACTCTTTCCCCTGTCCTCAGTGGATAAGGAGAACGCTGTATCACCCTCCTTTTTCTAACAATCTATTACATGCTCGTAGATTTCCCACCTCAAAAGAAGTGTTGCTGATATTTGTTAGGAAATGCCATAGCTGCTTACTAACAGGAGTGTTAAAGCTCTATACAAACACTAGTGAATTTATTCTTTCAACTTCCCTGTGAGCTAGGTAAATATTGTCCCCGTTTTATAGTTGGGGAACTAACCCAAAGGTTAAATGACGTGCTAAAGACCATATGGTGGGACTAGAACCCAGGAATCCTGACTCCAGTACTGTGATAAACTGACTGCTATGTAGTTTTCATTCTATCAGATGACAGCATAAAAACCAAAGACCTCTCTATTTTCCATGGGAGTTACAGATTTGACTGTCCTCTCCATATGAGCCAAGATTTGTCCCAGTGTCCTTTTCCCAAAATTTCCCCTCCCACTTCTGTTGCATAGCATGCACTTAGCTGATTGCTGCCTTCTACCATAGGTGTATGTAGAGAGAATATTAAGAATTTTGGGATGTTTAAAGATAAAATATTTTACGTTTAATAATATTCTACATTGAAAAAAGTGACGCAGAAGGCCTTCATGTCCCAATTTTTGTTGAAGCTATCTTTATTATCTGCTTTGTGCTTCAGTTGTAGATAAGCACCTCACTTACAGTTAATACCAAGAAAGGGATCTTCTGCAGCTGACCTCACATAGGGTGGTTAAGATCTGTCAGTGGTAGGCTTTTCATCAAAATAAGATGAATGCTTCTCTGTGTATTTGTTTGTAAAGACACTTTAATCCATCCACTATTTGTATCACCTTTCCATTTTAATGCTTCATTTTTTTATGGGTTATAACATGGCTATAAAAACTCACTCTGGGTGAAATTCTGTATATAAGGATTTTAGCATCAAAACAAAAGATTCCTAAGTGAGATAACTTTGACTTAAAAGTCAACATAAAAATGGGGAAAGGAGGGAAGAGAGACAGAAACAGAGAAGTCACAGCCTTAGGAGACCTCCTTGCTACCATAAAGGTATAGGAAAATCCTTTCTAATTCTGCCCAACCCTTAAAGCTTGTTTTCCCAGAGTTGGGAATTCATCTGGCTATCTTCTTCCTTCGGCAGTATCATTTACATGTTCTGTTTGAATTTAATCAGTGCCCTAAAAGGAACAAGCTGGGAAAGCATAGCCAAGAAAAGGCAGGAAAGAATCACCAGGAGAGTGGCTGTGTTCCCCTGTTAGGCTCTGAATATTTTCCACCTCTTCCAAAGCAAACACTTGTGTGAACAGCTCCTCATTGTAACAAAGTTCATTGTGTTGCAGTACTTACTAAAGTTTGTTCTTTTTCACTTTTAAACCACAGTTTAAAGAGTAGATCTAATGTTTTTTAGTAACTTCATTTGATCTTGTTTTAATGTGTATGTATACTCTTATGCACTGTGTGAGAACCTAATTAAAAACTTGCTTCTAGCTGGCTCACCATGTTCAACAACCAGTTGATTAATCAATCCCCAATATATTAATATTTTAAGTGCATGCATCTCTTAAAAATTAAGAGATGAATGGTTAGGCTAAATGCTGTAGACATAGGTCTGGCTATCGCATAAGGATCCACAAGCTCAAACCCTAATGATTTCTAGTACATTAGGTACCCTTAATTTTAAAATCTTAACTGTTGGTGAGCCACAAATCATGAGCTAGCAGAGCTGCATTGACGCTTTTGGATGGAAGGAGGCTGTGTAGCCTATTTGTACACTTACTTGTAGAACTTTTTCTGATTCTGGCTCTGACATAGACCCATCTTATTCAGTTCCTCCAGCTTCATAATGAGTATATTATTATTTATTATTACATTAGTGCAGTTGTTCTCAAAGTAGGGCTGCTGCTTGTGTAAGGAAAGCCCCTGGCGGGCTGGGCCGGTTTGTTTACCTGCCAGGTCTGCAGGTTTGGTCAATTGCGGCTCCCACTGGCCGCGGTTCGCCACGCCAAGCCAATGGGGGCTGCAGGAAGCAGCAGCCAGCAAATCCCTTGTCCCGCGCCGCTTCCCGCAGTCCCCATTGGCCTGGAGCAGCGAACTGTGGCCAGTGGGAGCTGCAATTGGCCAAACCTGCAGACCCAGCAGGTAAACAAACCGGCCCGGCCCGCCAGCGGCTTTCCCTACGCAAGCGGCGGCCCCAGTTTGATAACCCCTGCATTAGTGCATAAAGACCTACTTCACTTAGTTTATTAATGTTTATAAAGGACTTTTAAGTCAAAGTGCTGCATGAGTGCTAAGTATTTCAAGTTCAATAGCCTGCGAATGACACTGATAAAATATTACTAAAATAATCAGTTAGCATTATTTATCACTTTCTTTTTTTCATCGCATCTAAAAGAGCATTAGGTGATTTGTGGACCATTTAGTAGAAACATCCCTGCCTTTAAGACTTTACAACCAAACTAAAGACATGACATGACAAACAGGTAGAAAGAAAAATGAAGGGTGAAAGGAAGGAAAGAGTTGCAAGAAGACTGCGGTTGCTTTGAGTTCAATGGGGACTGCTCATCTGTGTAAAGTTAAGCACATGCATAAGTCTGTGCAGGATCAAAGAGTAATATATGATCAGCTTGATGGGTCTCAAGTGTTCTTGGATAATTTAAATAAAATTGGTTATTTGTTACCAGGAATGATGTACCAGTTGTACACAGACTCGTTTTACAGATTTCAGTCTATATCTTGTGTGTTCTGTGGAATGATACATTCCAGATTGTGGGCCTTATAATCGTCCTATAGTAGGTGGAGATAGGAAGTTCAATGGTTTGCCTAACTGGAACTAACCCTTTAGGGGCTGACATTACAAAGTTATTTTTATTTCCTATGTCTGGCAGGTGGAACAGCTCTCTGCTGCTGAGCTGGGCTTCTGACAGTCTTCAGTTTAACATTTTTTCCCCTTCATTTACAGTTTTTACTTGGCAGAAGATAGTCAGTCTTCCGCGAAAGGATTTTAAGTTTATTTTTGTTTCTGTCCCTTGCTCCATGGAGTGCTCATACCTTTTTAGTTCATTGAAATTTAACACATGCACACTAGCTGCGCAAACCTACAGGCTTGAAATTTCAAATACATTTCACACTTAAATTGAAACCTCCATCCACTGTGATGGTTGAATTTCACTGTTTAAGTCCATATACATTAACGCCTAGCACTACAGTTCACAAGAAGTAGGTGACCCAGTGTGCTTTGGCTAGCTTGATAGGCAAAAAGGTGTTGTTGTCGCCTCCCCCCCCCCAGTTGAGTCAGCATAACATTATATGAAAAGCCCTGTCAAAATGCAGGCTGACATGTTGGAAGTTCTGTTAGCTGTGTGTTAGGGTATGTGTTTTCTCAGATCTAACTCAGATTACACCTCTTGAGTTAGCCTTTCTTGGCTACATTGTGAAATAACACACGAGCTGCTGTGTCCGTACTGGTGCTGCCTCACGCATGTGTAGCACTAAGATGGCGGGAGCCAGACTCCATGATTCTTGGTGCTGCAGTAGGATGAGTTGCACTCTGAATTATTTTGCAGTGTATTGTGGGAGAACTTGTCCTTTCTGCTCACATGCGGGGGAATTGTGAGTAGGTATTGGAGGACTAACAGCACTTGAGTGGCATTACCCTGTGTCCACACTGCAAAGTGGTCATGTTAGCAGCTGATGAGTGGCACTCACCTGTGCTCCCTCTTGGGCCAGCCAATTTGAGTAAAAAGCACAACAATGCTTTAGTTAAAGGTTTTTTGTGTGTCAAGTTAGACACAAGTAGTCAAGTTAGAGTCAACACTCAAGTTAACTTTGCAGTGAAGAGAAGCCCTTAGGCCTGGTGTACACCTAAAACTTGAGTCAATCTAGCTATGTTGCTCAAGGGTGTGAAAAATTCACAACCCTGAGAAACAGTTAAGTCAGCCTGCACCAGTGGTCTCTACAACAAGGCTCAGAAGTCTTCTCTTGAACTAACCACCTCTCAGAAGGGTGGATTTACAACAATGGAAAAACCTCTTCTCTTTCTGTAGCTGTGCTGCTGTAACATCTGTGGTGTAGACATTGCCTACGCTTGTACCTTGGCAGGGACTTTCTGTTGTGCTAAGCTAACTCGGTTGAGCTAATGCAGTTGAAAAACACGCCCTCTTTAGGCCCACCAAGACAGGCCTTATGGTAGCCTAGATACAAGCTTCTGAAAGTCCAGCACTTTGCCAGCGTGAATAATTAATTTAAGCACCCAATTTGAAAGGTTAAATACCCTGGGACTATAGGTTCAAACTGAAGCCAAATTTACTTCAACCTACGTTCTTCTCGAGCAATTTCAACTACATACAGTGCAGTTTAATGTGTGAACTTTCAGGAGAAAACTTAAGATTTAAAGTCCTGTCTGTCTTTCCTGGACATTAAAGATGACCTACTCTGTTATGAAAAAGCAGGGGTCTAATCTGGTGGCTTTGACCAAAAATTCTCTTGCTCTGTATGTAATAGGTTTGGTGATCACATTCTGATCCCAGTGGACAGATGTACACAGTACAGAAAACACTTCCACAATTAACACTCACTGAAGCCTTCAACGGAAATTAAGAAATCATGCCCAGATCAGAGTTGAGGTACACTGAGTAAGTGAAGCTCTCAGTGCCTGTTTTGTAGGCACATCTGAAGATTATAGTCTCCAGGGCTGTTAATCTTTTTATCCTGAACACACACACACAAAAAAAATGCACTTATGAAATTGACTAGAGCTGGAAATCCTAGCAAAATGACTCTGCTGCCCTTGATTATTGTCTCATTAGTTGTTTCACAGTATCACATATCTTGCAGGTCTTTAATTTTATTTCTTGGAATAGGGAGCTCTGCTTTCCTGCACACAATCTTGCAGGTGGGGAGGGGGAGAGGAATTGAAAAAAGGAACTTGGAACTGATATAACTTTTGACATGAATATTTCAAAATGTTATCGTTTCTTGTCATTTGCCCCAGCCCCCCATATGTTCTATCCTTACCCTGGCCTCAGATTTCCACTCTCCTTACTGGGGAGAGGGCTACAGTTGCAGGACCTAGGTGGGATCAAGAGTTTCCCAGGTGTTTCTTTCTCTGGGTCGGTCTCTGTGTTCTGTGGCCTAGTTTCCTGGGTAACCACAGGCAGCAGAAATGTAGCCACAAAAAGTGATCCGGATTCCTGGAGTTGTGCACTGGAGTTGTACACAACAGGATAGTGAAATGTTGGGTCCTACTTCAGTCCTCACCTAGTGATTGCACTTATGGTGAGCTCTGCAGAGTCACCCACCTGTCTGGGTCTGGCTGAGATCTTTCCACAAATGAGGAGGTAAAGGTTATGTTTGTTGGCACAGATGGGAAACCCTTGGAAGAGCTTGTTGCTACAGTGCTGGCTCCACCAACAGAGGATCTGTCTCCACACAGTAAGCCAGGCTGTAGTTAGGGGTTACTTTAGACCAGTGGTTCTCAAACTTTTTAGCAATCTGAGGACCCCCATTTTGATTTTTAAAAAATTTGTGGACACCCAAGGCCCCTGCCCAGCCCCAGGCCCTGCCCCCACTCCACCCCTTCCCCCAAAACCCCATCCCCACCCCACCTCTTCCCACCCCCGCTCCACCCCTTCCCCTCCTCTTCCCCCGCCTCTTTCCTTCCCTGCGCCTCCCCCTCCCTCCCAGTGCCTCTTGCGCACCAAGGAAGCACTGGGAGGGAGGGGGAGGAGTTGATCAGCAGGGCTAGTGGTCCTGGACATGATTCCACCCCCTCCCTTGAGTGCACCTCATCCCCACTCCTCCCCCTCCCTCCCAACACCTCCTGCATGCCGGGGAACAGCTGTTCCCCAGCATGCAGGAGGCACTGGGAGGGAGTGAGGGATGGGGAGGAGTTGATTAGCGGGCCCACGGACCCCCTGGAGTAGTGTCCGCAGACCCCAGTTTGAGAAATGCTGCTTTAGACTTCCAGCTGATGCTGGATTCTCACATAGCAGTATCTGCAAGAAACCCATTTTGCTTCCTCCAAATGCTAGAAACTGCATCCCATTCTTGGCAATGAAGACCTACCCTTGATCATGCATATTTTTGTCAACTCCAGACTGGATTATTATAATGCAATTTACTTGTGCTTTGAAACCATCAGCTGTGTGTGTGGGGGGATTACAGCTGGTACAGAATGATGCAGCTTGCCTCATCAGCAACACAGGCTGCTGAGTGCATACTACTGCTGTGCTCTGCTGGCTTCCTATTGAGTCTTGTCACACTTAGCCTTGGCCTTAATTTTTCAAGCTTTCAGGCTTCCAATATAAATTCAAAATGCACTTCTACCTTGCTTTCTCTTAAAATGTGTAGTGTGTCTGTATTCTTGAGAAGGAAAATGCATTGTTTTACCCTAGCAGAACAGTGCCGAGGGAAACCCCACTTGACAGATGTTAATCCCCTTGTTGAGTTTTAATTCCCTAAGCACCAGATACCCTGATATTGAGAGTGGAATAAGATTTCTTATAGAATAATGTAGTGCTCCTCTGTAGAGGTGCAAAGGGACATCGGGATTTCAGGCCTATGAGCCTGCAATCTCCCACTACCACGAAGTGTACGTCCACACTACCTGCTGGATCGGCAGGTAGCGATCAATCCCTGAACGCACTCCCGTCGACTCTGGAACTCCACCAGGGCGAGAGGCGGAAGCGGAGTCGACGGGGGAGCTGTGGCCGTCGATCCCGTGCTGTGAGGACGGGAGGTAAGTCGAAATAAGATACGTCGACTTAATAAGTTGCGTATCTTACATTGACCCCCCCCCCCCCAAGTGTAGACCAGGCCTGAGGGTGGTAGGAAAGGGGATACCCTGGACAACCAAGGCAGCCTAACTTTGAGAAGCTGAGCAAGAACGTTCTACAGGGGCGGCTCCAGGCCCCAGCAGGCTAAGCATGTGTTTGGGGCGGCATGCCACGGGGGACGCTCTCCCGGTCGCCGGGAAGGCGGCAGGCAGCTCCGATGGACCTCCCGCAGGCGTGCCTGCGGAGGGTCCGCTGATCCCGCGGCTCCTGTGTGCCTGTGAGAGGTCCACTGGAGCCCTGGGACCGGCGACCGGCAGAGCGCCCCCCGGCATGCCGCCATGCTTGGGGTGGCAAAATGTCTAGAGCCGCCCCTGATGTTGTAAATGCCCTGGCTCAACATAAAGACTTCCAGCCTTTGAAGTAGGGCAGGATTCTCCCCCTTGGAAATGATTGAAACTTTAGAAATGACTGAAAGGTACATCTTCTGGGATTGCAAATGCAATGTAAAACCTTACATTTAGTTTGTTCTGGTTACCTTCTAATGAAGTTGGAGGGATACGGCCTACCTAGGATGCATGGACTTATTTTGACATTGTCTAAAATCTGTTTTTCTAATATACAGCGTTTTAGATCATGGCATTAAAAGATCATTGAAATATATAAAACTCCCTTTGTTTTCCTGAATAGCCTAACAAACTTTTTATAAGAGCCAGTTTTTGGGATACAGTTCATCTCATTTCCTCTTGGTTCCTGCTGCTGAGTTTAGGATTCAGAGTATTAAAGTGGAGGCTTTCTGCCACAACAGAAGCATTGTCAGATTTCTAGTTGTCTGGCACTGTAATCATACACCTTGTGAGGAGTGTACCAGAATATTACTCAACTGTTTTGTATTACACAACATTCAGTGCAATGTGTGCAGCTGGAATAGAAATACAACAGGGAAGGGACAAGTGTATTTCTGGGAATGGAGGTAATGAATTCCTCATTCCAGAAGACACTGTAGGCTTTGATCCCTGTGAAAGTAACATCATCTCCCCTGATGTCTCAGATTATTTAAATGTACTCCAGAGAGTGTATTGTATAGATTTTGTACACTGGTTACAATAAGGCGTATATAATGGAATGTAGCTGGCTGGGTTTTTTTGAGTTATTAATGCTGTGGTCAGTGAAGGTTTCCTGTCTATGATAAATAAAACGTACAATTTCTGTCATACATGCTTGTGCACTACAGAGCATCTTAATTTTGGAGTTACTTTTGCATTTAAGTAACTCCAAAGCTCTAGTTTAAAAAAACCAAAGCTAGGATATGCTAAACATGCAGTCTGTGTGTGATCTGAATCTCTGCATAATGAAGTTTGTGGGGCACAGGAAGAGAACCATATGTAGGTGAAGATAACTCAGGGTACCCATTGATGCTGTGGGAACAGGTATGCAGTTGGTTTGTTTGTTTTATCGAGAGCAAGAATTGGAGATGATCCTTCTCCCAGTCTGGTTTAAGGATGTTATGTTTAGAGATGGTAAATGGTTTTTTTGCAATAGCCTGATCCTGATTCTGAAAGGCAGATAACCATAGAATAAGCAGTGAATTATTTATGAAGAATGAGCCAAAGTTTTAGTTCTGTTCCCTTCTAAGTTTTAGAAGAAGTGAACTATTTAATTTTTGCTCTTGGATCTAGAAATTTTGTGCCAGGTATTTTTAGGAATAACGCAGATAGCTCAGGATATGTGCATAGAATTTATAATTGCACATTTTTTTACAGTTTGCCAAAGTGTGCCAGCACTGCCCCAGTAATAAATGGTTGCAGGATTAGACCCTTAGTAATACTTCAGTACATTTTTAAAACGTAAGAAACCAAAAATTGTCAACTGAGAAAAGCAGCTTCTCACCTCCTAGCTGTGTAACAAATAGATTTCTGTTCGTGTCCCAAGATCACCTCTCTCTTGAGGCTAGGAGTACTTCAAAACTCCAATGAAGACCAGCTTTGCAGTGCAGAAATGAAACACTTGAAATCTAGGTCACAATTTCAGCTTGCCCTGATAACACTCCAGAGCCAAGAGGAATGGCAGATGCTCAGGGACTGTGATGGTGAGACAGCATATAGGTACCTAAATGGAATTTCCACTAGGAGGAAAGTGATGCTGCGTTATGAGTCCTTCACAATTAATATTTAAAAAGGTTTATTTTAATCATGTGCATGCACAATTAGAATCTGGAGGACATTCCCCTCCCCGATTTCAAAATTCAGGGTACTTAATGTCTTCTTAAAACAGCTGGATTTTTCTCTTTAAGAGTCTAATCTTGCAAATGTTTGTTTACTAGTGAGTATAATACTTCCTAATGTGTTGTGTGTGGGGATTTATTATCGTGGTATTTGAATGAATTTAGTAGAGTGGGGTGGAGGCAGAGGCAATGCGTGGGGTGAGCATGCAGCCCCCCCAGATTTCCACCAGGCTTTGCTTGCCCTGCTCAGTCACATGGTGTGGCTGGGCCCCCTCCCTGTGTAGCAGCTGCTTGAGCCAGCAAGCTGCACTCCGGGAGAAGAGGCAGAAGCAACAACTGGGAGCTGCAGGGAGGGGCTGCTGTTTTGGGGGAGGGGAGACTGAGGGTAAGGAAGGGGCCTGTCAGAGTGGGGCATGACGAGCTGTTCCAGGGGCAGCAAAACCATTAAATTGTTTGCTCCCTCCCCTCCCCCACTATCAGCAGGTATGGGTCGTCTCTGGGTGGAGGTGATTCCAAGCTCCACTCGCATGACTTGCCAAAATATGACACCGCTTACAGTAAATTGTGCAAACGTTCACAATATATGTGCCACTTGTGTCCACTGGGCTATGTGAGTGATCTCCCCATTGGTGCAGCTTTTATATGCCCAAGGGTTCTGCTCATCTCTTTTGGCTTCTCTTGTTTGCGGGAAGGGGGTGAGAAAATGGTGGTATCTCCCAAGCAGCACCCACTTTGCGGCTCCAAACTAGACTTCACACAGAGTAAATTGTATAGCGCTGGGACCGTCCCCGTCTGCTCTTAAACGAGGGATGAGATAGCTAACAATAAAATTAACTCAGCTGCCCGGTGATGTTAACATCTCCCTGAGGGTTTGTCTGTCTACACAGCAGCTGGGAGGTGTGAGTTCTGGCTGGGCTAAAAATAGCAGTGTGGCTGCAGCAGCATAGCTAGCTGCCCAAGGACGTACCCAAGGGGTCAGGTGGAATGGTACTGAGACAGCTAGCCTGAGCCGCTCTCTTTGCTGCTGTAACTGCACTGCTATTTTTAGCCTGCTAGTTCAGTCAAGCTAGCCTGGGTATGTCTGCTCTGCCTCCAGCTGCTTTGCAGTAAGGTAACGGGCAAGTCCCACCTCCATTGTTCCAGGCTGTTTGCAGACCTCTCTGCATTGGTTATGCTCGGTTTGTATTTCCGAGGTTTTCTTCAGAACTATTAACAGCCAGAGTGATTCTTAAACCACAACTACGCTTACAGGGATTATAGCAGCATAGCTATGGCACCGTAGTTAGGAGAGCATCATCACTTAGGCCATGTCTACACTAGCGAATTTACAGCATCACAGCTGTACTGATGCAGCTGTCCTGCTATAAGATTGTTCATGTAGCCCAGGGGTCGGCAAACTATGGCACACAAGCTGATTTACAATGGCACGCTGCTGCTGGCCTAGGATCTCAGCTGCTGGTCTGGGGTCCCGGCCGCCAGCCCCGCTCAGCACGCTGCTGGCCTGAATGCATGGAACCCTGGGCCGGCAGTGGGCTGAGCAGGGCCGGCGGCCGCGACCCCAGCTGGAAGGGGCCGGTGGACAGAATCCCAGACCGGCAGTGAGATGAGCAGCTCAGCCCGCTGCTGTTCTGGGGTCCCGGCCGCCGGCCCCACTCAGCCCGCTGCCAGTCTGGGGTTCCGTCCACCGGCCCCTGTAAATGTAAAATGTCTTACTGGCATGCGAAACCTTAAATTACAGCAAATAAATGAAGACTTGGCACACCACTTCTGAAAGGTTGCCGACCCCTGGTGTAGCCGCTCTATGCCGAGGAGAGGGCGCTCTCCTGTCAACATAATAAAACCACCTCAATGAGCAGCGATACCTATGTCAGTGGGAGAAGCTCTCCTGCTGACATAGCGCTGTGCACACAAGCGCTTATGCCAGAGAAACGTATGTCACTCGGGATGTTTTCTTCACACCCCTGAGCGACATACGTTTTGCTGACATAAGTGGTAGTGTAGACGTGGCCTTAGTGTGGATGCAATCTACAGCAACAAAAGGGATTTTTCCATCGCTGTAGGAACACCATCTCCCAGAGTGACAGTAGCTAGGTCAACAGTAGCATTCTTCTATCAACTTAGCTGTGTATCTAACACAGATTGGCATAGCTACGGAACCTTGCTTAATGCTGTGTGTAATCTTACCTACAGTTAGTGAAATATTTGCTACTTGTGCATGCTTTCTCTATATCTTTTTGCAGGGGAAGATGATGAGCAGTGAATATAGTCTTGAAATATAGGTTTCAGAGTAGCAGCCATGTTAGTCTGTGTCCGTAAAAAGAACAGGAGTACTTGTGGCACCTTAAAGACTAACAAATTTATTTTAGCATGAGCTTTCGTGAGCTACAGCTCACTTCTTCGGATGCATAGACTGGAACACACAGACAGGAGATATCTAATTATAATTATAAAAACTATTGAGTACCTATCCCATAGTTCTTATTAAAAGTAGCTTTATTATTCTTAGGTCAGAAATTTTGACCAGCTTTACAAAAGTAAACATTCTTATGTTAGTGTGGACTAGCTACTGGATTCTGAATCTGGTTAAATGACCTGCAAATACAAGTAAAAGTTCCATCAACTTTGGAAGAGTAATATTCTCTTTTACATAAATGGCATACAAATCTAACTTCAAATGTAATATACTGCAAGATTACACCAAAACTCCATAAGCTGTCCTTTCCTTACCTAGCTGGGCTGTGTAGGACAAGCTCTATACTGCTTAGTTACTCACCATGCCATAGATCACCTGAAGTTTTTCATTGTTGAGTTAATAAAATAAATAAGTAATAGAATCCATTGTCGCAGATAGGGTGAGACTGAACCTTTGAGCTCAGCCCTGAGGATTTGATGATGTGTAGCTGTACTACCACAAGGAGTTGACTCCTCTTGTCCTGAGGAAGAATAAGTTGCTGCAGCCCTGAAAAGAGTGCTGCTTTCCTTCCTACCCAGTGGGCTGGTAGAACCATGGCTCCTCCCACTTCCTGTCCATTTCCTTGTGGAGGGAAGTCACTGAATATATCACAGGGTACTAGTGCCATAATCCAGGCAGCCCTAACAAGACCACATGATCTGGTGTGGGGCTTAGCTCCCTTCTTTACCATAGGTGCCAACTTTTCCTGGTGCTGATGGGTGCTCGTGCCCCCCCGACCCGGCTCCACCCCTGCCCCGCCCCCATTCCAACCCCTCCCCCAAAGTTCCCACCGCCAAATCCACCCTCTCCCTGCCCCTTTTGGACTCCTTCTCCAAATCCCCGCCCTGGCCCTGCCTCTTCTCTGAGCATGGCCACATTCCCCCTCCTCCCTCCCAGGCGGCAAGCGCTGGAGCTAGGGAGAGAAGAGGCGCACGCTCAGGGGAGGAGTGAGCTGGGGCGGGGCAGTGGGGAGCTCACCCACCAATTTTTCCTTGTGGGTACTCCAGCACCGGAGCACCCACAGAGTTGGCGTCTGTGTTCTTTACCACCCTGCCTAACTGCATTAGGATTGGACAAAACTAGCCCTTGGGATATAAACAGTCAGTATTTTATTCTGTTTCTCCAGCATGTAGCCCGATCTATCTATATCTATATATAACATTGATTACTTAAGAATTCCCAATGATCACTTTGAAGATTGAGAGGTTCTTGTCCCGAGATCAGGCCCAGTATTATTCAAATTATTATATAGTTGGGAACCCTGATGTGTACAGCTGCACACTCACACTATAGGAACTGTTCTATATTTACAAATAGTTTATTAATACATTTAGCACAGTCACAAACACCCCAACTCAGTAAGGCAGATAAAGATACTACAGAATGTACATTTGCACACACATATACTTGCACCATCCATTGTAGAACGACCTGAAATGTTAGCCGTCACCTTCCTCAGCACCATCATCTTCTCCTCTCATCACCAGTGACCATCATTCTGGCACCTCCAAAGAACTAGATTTCCTTCTCCTACTACCCCTAGGCTGGGATGTAACTTTTATAATATGTATGTTGAAGCTATTATGTTTGCATATTCAGTAGGGGTATTTCACCTTTTCCTTATTTGTATATGCTCACCTTACTAAAGTTGGCATGCGCTTCTTCTATAGGTTAGTATATGAATGATTTCAACTTATTATCATATACGTCAATTTGTTACCATGACCCTCTTGTGGTCGGTTATTTGTAGGTGTAGCTCATGTACCTGTTATGTACGTCATGACACTCTTGTGGGTGGACTCTTGAACATTGTGGTTGGTTGTGCCTGTGGTCAAAAATTCCCCTTAAATGCCTATTTTCAGCTCCCCAATATGTGGCGTTTGGGCTGTTTTTATCTGTTCAAAGTTCATATAGGCCTCAAGCCTTATGCTAAGTTGCTGAACCTAATGTCTTACAGCAGTGGTCCCCAACCTTTTCGTCTGGTGGGCGCCAGACGAAGGACAGTGGCGGTGGTCGAGCATCCGCCGAAATGCCGCCGAATTTAGGCGGCATTTCGGCAGACGCTCGACTGCTGGACAGGACGCGGGAGCATTTAGATGCCCCCGTGGGCGCCATGGCACCCGCAGGCGCCGCGTTGGGGACCCCTGTCTTACAGGATACAAGCCTGTAGGTTCCTTGCATTACTCTTGAATATAATAGAAGTAGCTAAATATAATGAAAGGAAGGCAGTGAATATATAAAGCACCAATTAATTTATTCTCTTTTCAGGGGCATAATAAAGGGAACCACATTTATTTCCTACTCCATTGGGAACACAAGGGTAAAGATCAACTTCTCAAATGGAAGAGAATAAAAATTTTTAAACTTCTAAGAAATGTTAGAAATAAGAGAGCTTCCACTTTGAAATGATCTCTAAAAGGCTAACCCGTATTAACTAATACTATGGTTACAGTGTGTGTCTGTGTTAATTAGCATGGGGATTTCCCAGTGCCATAAGTTAATGATAAATGGCTATTTCTTTTATTCTCTGAGACGCATCAAATCATCAGACGTAATTTAGGCTTAGTGAAATCAAACTCTGTAATATCCCTTGATTAAATATTTCTGGCCTCTGTTTGAATTATTCCAAGTGTGGACACATTCACAGAGCCATATCTTGTGTTTTGTTTCGACTGTTGTCTACTTTTTGTCTGCCTCTGTGGCAGTATGTTAGGCTATATGCCAAAAATAACCAACCCAACCAACACTGTTTGGTCATTTCATATAACTTCATAAACCAGGCTATTGTGCAGACATTTTTTTGGTCTTACTGCAGTGGAAAAGTAAAAGTGATGAATTAGTGCAGCCCTAGGTTCTGTGGTAGTATATACTTTCCATTACAATGAAAAAAATTAGAATAGCGTAATGAGAATGAATTTCCATGTTTTACTGTGCATGTTAAGGTTTTTTAAAGTGAAGTCAAGGAATCTTCTACCAGTGACTGGCAAAAAGGATATTGCTTATGTACTGCAGTTTTCAGGTTTTCTGTAGTGCTCAAAATATTTTAATTTTCTCATTTGAAGATTGATACTTTATAGTGTTGCATCCCACCCCTTCCAAGTCAGAGTTTCCCTGCAGTGTCATTGTTGGCTTCTAGTAAGGGACTTAAACCTGTGGTATTCTGGTCTAAATGCAAGAGGGGTGTCCGTTGAGGCATGACCTGAAATTCAGTCTGTGTCCAGTCATGCAAACACTCACAGACTTCAAGGCCAGAAGTGACCGTTGTGATCATCAAGTCTGAGCTGCATGCTGCAGGCCACAGAATCTCACCCACTCACTCCTGTAGTAGGCCCATAGCCTCTGGCTGTGTTACTGAGGTCCTCAGATCTTGTTTGGAAGACCTCAAGTTACAGAGAATTCACCATCTTCTCTAGTTCAAACCAGGAAGTGATCCTTGCCTCATGCTGCAGAGGAAGGCGAAACTCCTCTCCCCCTCCCCTCTGCCACTCTGACCTCAGGAAAAACTCCTTCCCAACCCCAAACACGCTGCCTGGCATAGTATTTATTTACTGGTATGAGTCTTCTGATTTTTAAAAAAAGAAATCAGTGGGACTAATCACATGAATCAGTCCAATTCTGAAACAGAAGTCAAAGGTCTATCACTTCCCCCATTGTAAAAATAACTGACTTCCTGTGGATTTCTCTCTAGATTGGTGAGGCAGTTCTATAAAGGATAACTCTATCCACCAATTTTATTTTTTTTTAAAGAAATGGAAACATTACCTAAGTACTTCCAGATGCTGAAATTTAGAGCTGATCCAAATCATCTGAGTTTTAAGGATGAATGATATGTTTGGCAAGAAAGAATTCCATGCTATTTATTGACCCTAGGTCTTTATACTAGTTTATACTGTCTAAAGATCCTAGATGCTTCTACAAAAACTCAGAAATTTAAAAACAAATATGCAGGAAATCTTTGTTCTAACTTTATAACATGAGACATGTACTCCTGAGGGCATTCAGTGCCAAAAATTTAAAAATGCTGCGCATATTTTAAAATTCTGCAATTCAGGATCCAAGTATGAGTTGAGAGGGTTCTGTGTGGGTTGAGAAACAATCTGGGTACAGGCGGCTCAGTGGGGGATCCGGGTGCGGGGGGATTTGGATGCACAGGAGCTATTTGGGGGGTTCTGGGTGCAATGGTAATGGACTCTGCAGGGGGGTCCAGGTTAAGTTGGTTTGGGCTCAGGATGGGGGGTCTGGGTGTGTGGGGAATAGAGCTCAGCAGAGGGGTCAGGGTGTGAGGGGCTTAATGGGGGGTTCAGATGCTGGGGCAGTGGGGCTCAATGGGGTGGGGATCAGGGTGCGGGTGGCTTGTCAGGGTGGTCCAGGTACAAGGGGAGTGGGACTCATTGGGGGGTTCTGAGTGCGTGGTGGGGTGAGGCTTGACTGGAGGGTTTGGGTATGAGTGGGTCTGGATGCATGGGGGTTGGGTGAATGTGGGAGCAGCTCCCCCCAGGGCTGGCTCCAGGGGTTTTGCCGCCCCAAGCAGCCAAATAAATAAATAAAGCCGCGATCGGTGGCAATTCAGCGGGAGGTCCTTCACTCCCAGCGGGGGTGAGGGACCCTCCGCCGAATTGCCACCGAATACCTGAAAGTGCCGCCCCGCTCTGGAGTTGCCGCCCCAAGCACCTGCTTGATAAGCTGGTGCCTGGAGCCGGCCCTGGCTCCCGCTGCAGCTGAGGAGCGATGGATTCAGGAAGCCAGGGGGATGGGAGTTTGCAGAGCTTCCTGCAGCTGGGGGAGAAATCTGGGGGTGGGTCTGACCTGGCCCTGGATGCCGGGCAGGGGAAGAGGAAGTCTCATTCTCCCCAGCCCAGCCGGGACCAGCAGCTGAGCCCAGCACAGGGTAGGAGCCACCAGTCAGGTCTTCCCCAGTCCTGCCCCTTCTCCCACAGTGATTTACCTCTCTGCTGGCTGCTCTGGGCACCCAAAACATACTGCTGGAGAGGATTGCATGACTGCTCTTGTGGCTTCCCTTCGCTTCCTTGTCAGAAAGTCATTTTTCTGTGGGGAAGCAAAGAAATATGCAGGGAACAAAAATTCTTCACATGCGCAGTGCCGCAGAATTCCACAAGGAGTAGACCTAGCAGTTACCTTAAAAGGTAGGTGCCTTGAAAGTAGCCATGCTGGAGGTTTAAGTTTTTTATATAAAGGGTAGCAATAAAGACCTTAAAAAAAGGAAGTAGGTTATGAGATGTGCTCTAATAAAAATGTTCTAGAAATCTGTAATCTCCTCTCAATATGGCAGGTTTGTCTATTTAGCTGAAATGTGCTGGATTTATTTTAGATATTTGCAAACTAAATAATTTAGTGTTACTTGAAGACGGTTTACTGGAGCTCCCCGTGAGAGACGGACACATAATGCCATCAAATTCCAAATTGTTCCTTTTGAAAGGGACTTATTGCTCTGTATTTCTGAGGCCCTGGGAAAAAAGCAAAGCAGCCTCTGCTTACAATGCAGGCACTTTCATTTCAAACGGTACCTAGATATAGTAAATATGAAAGCTAAATGTTGGGTATGAGAACGGTGGGGAGGGACTAACCAAAATTGGTTTTTCAAAGAGACTGATCCCACCCAAAAATAGACATGTTGAGATGGCCTGAGTCTCTGTTTCAGAGTTTGACCTAGTGGTGTGTCTGGGAACAAACAGAGTAGTCACCAGTTTCAGTCTGTTTGTAGCCAGCAACTATGTCCTTTCAGCAGTGGTTCTCAACCTTGGTGGGCTCAGGACCCATTTGTAAATGTTCATGGCTTATCAGGACCTAGTAAATAGTTTGATGGTGGAGACCCTGGGTTAGTTTCAGGTGGGTCCTGCCCCCTGAAGGGGTTGGATCCTGCACAGCATTCACCCACAATGGCAGCTCCTGTGGGCATTGCAACCTAGGGGATTGCAGTGCCACTCAGGTTTGGCCCCATCCCCCAACTGGACCAAATTTGTGAGAGTGGCGTTGCTGGACTCTCATTGTCATGATGGTTGGGTCAAACCTGAGTGATGCTGGAACCCCAGAGGTTGCAGAGGCTGGAGCAGGAACGTGAGCCCAGCCAGCCCTGTGGGACCGGAGCTGCCACGCAACCCTTTGAAAAAACTCTGGTGACTCAATTTTGGGTCCCGACCCACAGGCTGAAAAACCCTGCTGTAGTGGGTGTATTGTGATTGCAAATACTTGTGAACCTTTTCACCTATGAGTGGGGGTCAATAGGAAAAAATAAGTGTTAGCATGTTTCTGCAAGAGAAAAAACAATGTTTTGCAGCTGTCAACCATTTTAAAAGTAAAAGACGTGGTCTCTTTTTGTTTTGTATGTGAGGCTACACTGTAGTCTTTCTTGTGCCTATATAACTTTTGTAGATGCTTCAAGATTTGCTCCTTTCTCCAAATTGCACTGTTCCCCTGCACTGCGCTCCCCACCTCAACGGTTTTTAGACTTACAGGCAGATAAGATGAGCTCTGTAGAAACAACACAATTGCATACCCGCAAATTGTAGCTTGGGTCTTCCATTCAGTCACATGGACTTCTGTTTACACAGAGACCAAAGCTCATTTATTTCATGGAGGATATTTTTAAGAGTCGCTCTTTGGGTGGTGGACTAACATTCTTCCTTTAAGAAGGAAAATGAGTGGTGACAGAATCCTGAGGAAAAGAATTAGTCTTTTCAAAATATTTTTTTTCGCTTTCTTCCCTCCCCCACTGCACTCTTTCTTGCTAGGTTGTTTTCCTCACTCCTTCCTTTCTTCTCTTCTTGACTTCAGGTTCTACTCCCTCTGCTCTCTTTCTACCCATGCTTGTCCTCTCCTGTGATTCACTTTCCTTCTGACTGCTCCCTTCTTATAAAATGTTTATTATTTTAAGGAGCTGAGACATCACCAATCAAAACTTAAAATGGCAGGTGTTTAGATTCTGTTTCACCTGTTCATGGACCTTGCTCTTGAATCATCAAATGTCCTTTGGCCCTGCAGTAAATGTGTAAAATATAAATACGAGTGTTTTGTTCAGTTGTTTCGAGGTAAAATTGTCTGAAAGATGTGGCACTCTTCTGATCAAAAGGAGCAAGGGCAAAGGGAAAGAGAGAGAGAGAATTTAACTAGTTATAGGAACTTCCACTATCTAATTGCTTGATGCTGATTAGCTAGAAGTGATGTAGACATGACAACTATGTAACTAAACCAATCTTTAGTCGCCCTTCCTGCTTTGTGTCACTGTTAATTCTGGTACCAGTTACACCCTTGTCACTTGACTCAGTGCATGTTTCAGCACATTGCACTTTATACCGTAAAGGACAATATTAGCGTCTTAATTCTTTAAAGACAAATATAGCAAAAATGCCACTTCACAGCCATGATATAATCAGAACTAAACTTTTAATGGCTCTGACAGTCAGTGAAACAGGGCTGATTGCAATGTAGAAATCCCCAATGTTTATAGCACTTTACACGGCATCCTACTTTAACTGATTTTGCTTCCTGCAAAATGCAGATTGTGCCTTAAGTTTTTTGCTTCTAGGGGGCCTATCACTGTGGTAGCCATGTGCTTTGCTGACACAACAAATTACATAAACCACTTACAGAAACAAAATAAAACCAAAAGTGGTGAAAATGAGCAAATGGGGAAAATCCTAGCCTCTGGGCAAAGACAGGGTTACAAAACTTGCACTCTAGGGAGCAGATCACTGTTGCCTTGTGCTTCCCCTTCATCTACCTGCTGTTTTCTTTACCATATGCTTAGATTGTAAACTCTTTGGAAGAGGGACATCTCTTCACTGTATGTTTGTACATTATCTAGCACAGTGAATGCCTGATTGGTGCCTCTGGGCCCTACTGCAATATTAATAATCGGTGGAATTCTATACACACACGCACACATGCTGCTGCAACTTTTAGGTTGTGGTGGTCTTTGCTCCGACTGCACCCATCTCTCTAAGTAACAGGGTGAAATGGCTGGTGGATGGATCAGCATAGTTGGGTGCACTGCTCCCAAATCTGTTGGCTGCACTGTACTATGAAGTGAGTGCAGATTCTTTTCAAATGACTTCTGGAAAGAAATTCTGCCCCCATCCCATTTAAGTCAGAGGAGCCAGGATTTCACTCCTCAGATTCTCTTCCCATGCAACAAAACCATACAGGGTTTCGCTGCATCCAGGGCCCTCTCTGCCAGCCAGGGAAAATTTGCCTTAAATGAGCATTACATCTTGAAAGACATCAGACTCTGGCTGTGACAGGCCACTAGGAGCATAGAGTTCACTCTGGGGACAAATTTTTATTATAGTTGCTTACTTATATTGCAGTAATGTTACGGTGTGTTAAGCATTGTACAAACGTCTGGGAAGGCGCAGTCCCTGTCTCAAAGAGACTACAATCCAAATAAGTCTTGCTCTATTATAAAATTAAGTATCAGACTGTAACCTGTCCTAGGATGATTAGTACTGTGTTCCCCCTTCTCAGTAACTTTTTTCTTCCCTACATAGGCACCAACTTCTGTTGGCGCCAGTGGGTGCTTGACCCCCCCCTCTACCCCTGGCCCTGCCCTACTCCCCACCTGTCCTGCCCCCTCCCACCCCTGCTCACCCCCATTCCAACCCCTTCCCCAAAGTTCCTGCCCCAACTCTGCCCCCTCCCTTCCCCTATTCCAACCCCTTCCCCAAATCCCCACCCCAGTCTAGCCTCTTCCTCGCCTCCTCTCCTGAGCACGCACGTTCCTGCTGTTCCAGCTGTTTTGCAGAGGCAAGCACTGGGAGGTAGGCGGAGAAGCAGGGATGTGGCATGCTTGGGGACGAGGTGGAGGTGGGGCGGGGAGGGGAGCTTGGCTGCTGGTGGGTGCAGATCACCCACCAATTTTTCCCTGTGGGTGCTCCAGCCCTGGAGCACCCATGGAGTTGGCGCCTATGCTTCCCTATCCCTTTTACTGCTGCCATAGGAGCAGCTGATTGCTTGCTGGTGGGTTTCTGGTAAAGCAGCCAGTCATGTGTGCACCAGGCTGCTATCCATTTCACATCCAAAGGGACTGAAAACCTGCCCCCATATACCTGGTGGAATCCCAGCTGTAGGTTCTGACTTCCATTGCCATAGCAATGATAGTATTAGTGACAACGGGGCCTATCATCATTGGGAAAATGCACTCTTACAAACAGATTAAAAAATATTTCCTACCGGAAACATGCATACCTCTGCTGTGAATTATTTCTTTGTGCCGCTTGTAATAAAGTGGGCTGGACATTGAGGCTCTGTGGGCAATATCCTGTGACTCTCAGAATAGCAGCTATAATTTGTGTGTTAAATATTGTGGTGACCAAATATTGTTTATCCTAAAAATTTGAGATTACCCTGGAAAGTAATTTAATATTTTAAACCAATTTTTTGATATTTCTGAGTATCTGAGATTGTGATATTAGTGATGCTTTGTAGCAGCAGATTGCTATACATCAGTCTGTAACTTGAGCTATAAGTAAAGTAGGCTCTGAACTATACAGCACACGGACTAGGATGCTAGCAGAATGGATGGGAATAATTAAGATCCATCCATCTTGCATTTTATTAACTATGTAAATAAGGCAATTGTACTTAATTCCCAGTTCATTTGATCTTGATTATATCTCCTCTTGGGTTGAATCCGACTGTTTTTATATAACAAAGAGCTTTTTTTAAACAGGAGACCGAGTGTCAGCGTTAAGATAGCAATTCCTGTAAGATTCCTTTTTTCAGTGTCAAACACGGTTTACGGCACTGTGTTGTGGAAGATAGATTCCTGAACATTCACAAGTATGGTTGAGAGTAACCAGCATGCTGATAATCCTGAAAGTGTTCTAATTAGTACATAATACTTCAATAATGATTTATTCCATTACATACAGACTTGATACTTTCCTATATGCTGGGAGTAGATTTTGGAGAGCTGCAGTGGGTAGAACGTGTGTTTTGTCCCTGTCACTGTTCTTCATTTGATATAGGTTGTAAAAAAAAAAATAAAAAAAAAAATTAAGCGATATATTTTCTAATTCTCTTTGCAGGTATGGTGTGAGTCCTGAGAACATAATTCTGTATGGTCAGAGTATTGGAACTGTCCCGACAGTGGACCTGGCATCTCGGTATGAGTGTGCAGCTGTAATCCTTCATTCTCCTTTGATGTCTGGATTACGGGTAGCTTTTCCTGACACCAGGAAAACATATTGCTTTGATGCTTTCCCAAGGTATGTGCAAATATTGCTGGAGGGATTGCTCTATGGTCACCTTAAACTTTTCTATAGTGTATTCTTTTATTTGTATTGTGACATGCATCTTGAACTCTGAACAGGCACAGATAATAAATATATTCATTTGCCACTGAGTAGCTTGTAGTCTCAAACTGGCATGTTCGTTTGCTAAATAAGCAAATAAAGAAAACCCTACAATCTTTACAGCTATTTATCATTTCAATTTTTAATGCTCGTCCACAGTTCACCAATCCATTGTATGTTAAATTTGGACTGGTAACTGTTAGCTATAGTTGCGCTGTCAAGTGCTTGTAGCTAAAAAGTAACACCCCTTTAGAAGTGTACATTGCTCAGCCAACTCTGATTTAAAAGGTACGTGGTGTCAACAAATATATGTGGAAAGAATTTTAGGCTTCTTGTTAACTGCTGATACTGCTCTACAAAAACAATAGACTAAAGGTGCTGGGATAATGTCTGCTACTGCATAAAGGAAGAGAGGAAGGATGGCGCAGTGGTTAGGGCACTAGCCTAGGACTCTGTGACCAGCTCTGCCACAGGCTTCCTGTGAGTCTCTCTGCCTCAGGTCCCCGTTTGTAAAATACTTCCTTGTCTCGCAAGGGGGTTGTGAGGATAAAGGCATTAAGATTGAGGTGTTCAGATACCACCATAATGGGGGGCACCTAAGATCAATTGATAAGATATGTGGCAGAACTTCAGCTGTTGTCTTTAAAATGAGCTAAAAATCTTTAAAATGCGGCATTGAAAGTTAAACGTGATTAGTTTCAGGATAAGGAATACACTTGTCGCTATTGTTTAGGCTTTTACATTCTAGATGCTAACAGCTGTTCCAGGAATCCTAAACTGTATCAAACACTGAATTGTAAAAGCAAGTGAAATTTACATCCTAAGAGTGAAAATGAGGGACCAGAGAGCACCCTTCAGTGTTGCAGTTGTTTTTGCAACACTTACAAATGTTTGTAAGTGGGATGTCCACAAGGATTCATGTTCAAAGCAGAAACTGCATCTTCCAGAGCACAATCATTCTTTTTTTCTGAGTGAGGGAGAAAGGAGGAGGCCCAAATTCCACACAATAGAACCTCGAAGAATCAATTTTGTGGGCCTACTATGACAAAGAAGCCAGATGTAATTTATTTTAACTCCCCCGTCTTTAATTATTAAAACTTCATAGTAATGAACACACTTTATCTAATTTGCATCTGAAAATTGCTTTAATAAACCAGAACATATTACAACATTTTGTAAAGTGTAAGAAAATACTCTCAACCTTTCCAGACTACAGTACCCCTTTAGGAGTCTGATTTATCTTGTGAACCCCAAATTTCATCTCACTTAAAAACTACTTGCTTACAAAATCAGACATAAAAATACATGTTGCTGAAAAATTGCTTGCTTTCCCATTTTTTACCACATAATTATATAAACATTGTACTTGCATTTCAGTGTATACTATATAAAGCAGAATAAACAAGTCGTTGCATGAAATTTTAGTTTGTACTGACTTCACTAGTGCTTTTTATGTAGCTTGTAAAACTAGGAAAATATCTAAATAAGTTGATGTACCCCATGGAAGACCTGTGCGTACCCCCAAGGTATGCTTAACCTGGGTTGAGAACTACTGTCTTAAACCACCTGCTGCTTATTGCAGTGATTGTTAACTGAGTAGTCAAATTTGCTTTGAGTAATCAGCACCAGATTCTTGTTTGACTTCTCTGGGAGGCATCTCTCAAGTACAAATAGTTCTAATCCTTGTCTAAATCTGAGCTGTACAAGGCCGTTTGGTGGAAGCAGTATTGTTTAACATTTACTACTATGACACTATGCTGCAGAGTGTACTTTGCAGCTACAGAAGCCGTCCCTGATTCTCTAGGGACTTGAATGTCTGCTATTAAGTATTCCATGCAACTTTTTCCAGAGAAAGGATCCTCATTTGAGCATTATAGTCATATATAGTAGCATTGTCTTCTGAGACTGTCATCCATTGCTAATGATACTGATCTTCAGACGATGCATGCAAAAGTCTGAGAGGAAAAAATACCCCAAGTAGTTTCCTGTAGCCGGGGAAGGGAGAAGATGAGCAGACTCCATGGAGACTTGTGCAGAGTTGAGCTTTGTGACCTGCTGCAGACTTTGGGTACATGTACACTGCAAAAAAAAATGGGACAATGAGTCTCGGAACCCAGGTCAACTGACTTGGGCTTGCAGGGCTCACGCTATGGTGCTAAAATTGGCAGGTACACGTTCTCACTCAGACTCTGAAACCAGGCAAAGGCGGTGGGTCTCGGAGCCCAGGCTCCAGCCCCAGCGAGAATGTCTACGCTGCTATTTTTAGCCTGTATCATTGGCCCAGGCTCTGAGACTTGCTGCGGGGATGGAGGGAGGGGGGTTCACCATGTAGGTGGACCCTTTGTAGCTAGGATATAGCAGTGGAATTCATTCTATTTGTTATGTTTTTATCTTAACTTGATCGTAACAGCTAACATTTAAAGAGAGTGTTTTAGGAAGGCAGACTGTAGCTAGTGAGACAACTGCTTCTTTAAAATACATGATCTTCAAGCTTATAGAGCTACAAGTTTTTTGTGAAGTCGTCATCCTTAGTACACTTCTCAGCAAGTTAAAATGTGAATTCACTGAGGGTGTATTAGTAGTTTAAAAGATCTTGCTCTCAAACTTGTGCATTGTTCTTATCTTAGAGTTTTTTAATTTCTAACATTTATGATTAAAATTAATACTTCTAGAGGAGAAAAAGCTAACGTTTTAATTACTTTATTCACAAGATTGTGTAGCAGTGATTAAATTAAATGAGCCAAATCAAACAGTTTAAAAAGTAAATACGTGGGGGGGGGAGTTTAAAGCTTGACAGCAGAGATGTTGTACAGTGTTTTTTTTATTAACCTTCTACTGATCTGGTCATTGCTGTGACTCACTTCACTTATACTTAAAACAAGGGAAATAAACATTTGTGCATTTTCATTAATGTGTACAGCTCAGCTGTCTGCCTTTACTGTAGGAAACAATATGTTTATATACACCTTTGGAGAATTGCTGTTATGTGCATTTTATGTTGCGACCCCATGAGAATGTAATCTCTGTAGATTTCCTAGCTGCAGAGTGGTGTGGCTGAGAATACCAAGTAGGCTAATGTGCAGTTTAAATACTGCCTTACACGTAGCTGAGTTGGCAATGGGATGCTTTCCAATTTTTTGCAAAATACAAATATTTTTTCTTGAATGACAATTCATCATCTGTATTCACAAACTGTTAAGCTAGTTACCTGGATGCTGCAATGATGGGAGTTTCCCAGCTTTTAAAATGTATTAAAAACAGTAGCTAGCTAGTAAGAGTGATATATAAAAAGCCTTTTGTGTACATAACTGCACATAGCTGACATGCCTATTATGAAATCTTTACTCAGTGGCTGGCAGTCCATTGGGTTTTAAGACTTTTTTTAAACTAAATTGCCATTTAATTGTGGTATTCTTCACCTGCGGATGCAAATAAAAACTACAATTGTACATGTCTTACATTGACAGTCTCTCTCTAATGTTCTTAAAGTCCTTATCTGTATTCCACATGGAAAAAGCTAAACCTGACTAGTCCATATTTAATGTTTTCCTACCTAGAATCTAATCTCAAAATCAAAAGACTTAACTTTTTACTGTTTTAAGCTTGTACAGTCTGTTTTGAAGAGATACTGGGATGTAGAGAGACCAAAATGTTTATTTAGCAATAGCTGTTACCTAGAATCCCACAGTACACCTAATGCTGAGCTTTTACACATGTGAAATTCTCTGTTCCGGTTCACATTAAATTTTTGAATTGAATTATCTGTATTTTCAAAATGTTACATTTATTTATAAATTGTCACATTGGCTTGGCTATATTTTTGGTTTTTACTCATTTTGAGCGACTGGATAGATACAGCTTCACTTTTGTGTAGTCACTTTCACATCTAGATGTTTTACTTCCTTTACTTCTTCTGGGAATAGCAAAATCCTGACTCCCTTTAATTATTGTTCAACTTTATTTAACAAATCATAGAAATTAGAGGTGGGAAAAAGTTGTCTACTCTAGTTATTCTGTCAGTTCAAGATTGTTCACTACAATAGATCTTCTGATGTCTTATTTCAGATGTCCAGAGCGATGGAGTTCTCGCCACTTGGGGAACTCTTCCACAGTATAGTAGATATCACTGTTAAGAAAACTTGCTAACAAGCAAGCCAACTCTTCCTTTTCCTAATTTCATCTCCTTATTTCTAGTTCTATCCCCTTGTACCACCCTAAATAGTTCCTTTCTTTTCTTGGTGTCCACACTCATCAAATATTTTTAGATTGAGATGTATTTACCTGTTATGAAAAGTATAGTATATTTAGTTCATTCTAGTACTTGATGGGGAAGCAACAAATAATTGTATATGTAAATTGTTGTCTAAATATGATATATTGGCGTTTAGAAAATTATATTTTCAAATTAATCTTAAAATCAATGAATCCTTTAAAAGAATCTGTATTCATCTCTGGGGTCAAAAACATAGATAAGGATGCTTTCTAAATGATTTTTTTAATCAAAGGGACATAGTGAATTAGGGAGCAAATGTCGCTAGCTTAGTAGTAGGCTACATTGGTCACTAGCTCAGATTCAGACATGGTGACTTAAGTTTCATCCTCTGTGGGAATGCATTGGTGGGCTCAAGTTGGTTCTGAGTTAGACAGATGTCCACATGCTAGCTGGTAAGATAGTCACTAATAAGCCAAAGATTTGACCAGGCAGGAGAGTGAACAGACTTCTTGCCATTGAAGAGATTGATAGCAAGATGGCGATAAAAGGGCAGCTTGCACTCTCAGTTATCTGTGCCTGTTTTGTGGATAAGTCAGTGGGGCATCAAGTGGGGGCATCCATTAAAAAAAAAAATACAATATTCCTTAATTGTGTTTAGTGATTAATTCAACTTTGTTTTCTTTTGTATTACAAATGTAAAAACTAAAAGCCTGAGTAACTTCTCTTTCTTTTCCATCCCTCCAGCATTGACAAGATATCTAAAGTAACCTCTCCTGTGTTGGTAATTCATGGTACTGAAGATGAGGTAATAGATTTCTCCCATGGCCTGGCAATGTATGAGCGATGTCCACGTGCAGTGGAGCCCCTCTGGGTGGAAGGGGCTGGGCATAACGACATAGAGCTTTATGCACAATATCTAGAAAGACTAAAACAGTTCATATCTCATGAACTCCCCAACTCCTGAAGAAGCCTACTTGATTTTACCTCAGTTACTGTGAATGGAAGAAATTACCTGTTTTTGCACATGCTTTAACTGGAGAGCTGTAATAGCTTTATACTATGAAGAAATACCGGTCTTTAGGGTGTTCTAATCATCATCTGATGAAACTTGTCTTTTATATCTGGAAATTATTCTACTAATGCACACAATATGGTCAACTACTGTAATTCCAATGACTTTTAGTTTCATTACCCTGGAGGACAAGGGGATACTAGCTGAATATGGGGACACTTTTTATCTAGTGCTATATTAATATTCTAAAGTCAGTTTTCTCTATCTTCTGATCATTTATAATTCTGTCCTATGAGACTTTTTTTCAGTGTTCTCAGTATATGGAACACAACTGTTATGAACTGCAGCTTGTTCTTAACAATCGATTCATGGGTTCGATCTAAGGGAGTACTTTCTTTGTAAATTTCTAGCTGTGGTATTGTAACTGGCAAGTTATTGTGATGAGGTCTTTCCTCTTAGTGATCTTTATTTAACTTACTGATCTTCCCAAGTAAATTATTTAAGATGTCCTACTCTTTCCTGGGGGGAAAAAAAACCAAAACTAATACATGGGGCTAAATTCTGTAGCAACCTCTCAGCCATTTTCTGTATAAATATAACTGGAATATTCTTAAGGAAAAATTGACTAAATTGTTTTTGTTTAATAAAAATAATGTATAAATTCATTAATAGAAAACTCCTTTTAATATTCAGATGGTCTGAATAAGAGCCATAACATTTCCATCTGTAAAGCATTCCTGTAGACTTTTTAAAAGTACTGTACATATTTGAATTTACATTGTGCATAGATTCTTAATTGGTAGTTTTAATTTGTCTAAATACAATAAACTGCAAAATTCTGGTTTGTATATGATTGAATACATTTTGTTAAAATATGTTTTTATCCCTATATTATTTTGCTATTAAAATTTTATAAGATTTCCTGGGCAAAAAATTAACATTTTATGTTTTGATGAATTTATGTAACTAAATTTTCATTGAACTAATCTTTTTAGTTTCGAAGTAATTTGATTCTTTGACACTGGAATCGCACAGAATATGCATCAGAAATGCAAGACACTTACAATTGTTACACTACTACTATAGGTCTAATTTTTTCCAAATGTAAAGGCCTTAAATGTACTGTAAGCCTCAGATTGTTGTAAAAATTGATCGCGGTTGATTGCAGTTTGTGTACTGTTGCTAGAATGCAACACAGTGGTTGTAATGGAATAAAGGATGCATGGATTAGAGCATATTGAATTGTGAATCTCATTTGTTCTATAGTTTTCATACAAAGGCAGCAAACATGAGGTATGGAAAAATTATATTTTGGAAGGGGGAGAAAATACCAAATAATCTGATAGCCTAACCTTGCATTTTAATGTTAAATGTTTAGGATTATTTTGTGCCTTTTTGTAAAGAGCAAACCTGCCATTCTGCTCAATTTTGTATGTGAATGGAATGTAAACTGATGTTATTGGGTAAGGATTCTTGACGTACTGTTTAAATATTGAAAATCATGGCTGGGAGCAATGTTTGAATATGGTCATCATGAGATCTTGTGACAAGAACGCAATTAACTAATAATGTCAGCAGAGCACGGTGTGCATGCTGTCTCTGAGATTGATTTAGAGCTGTAGTGCCCTAGTAATTAAAGTAAAATTGAAATTTTCATTTCTATCCCTGAATCCTAGAAATTAAAGATAGAAAAGGTCAGTTAGGTCATCCAGTCCCTCTCCTTGTCAGTCCAGGCTGGTTCTTTGCAATAGACCTTGTCCAGTCAGATTTTAAATAGTCCAAGCAATTCCTTTCCAACTCCGGGGACAGCAAATCCTATTAACAACATCTGTGGGAGTTGTTCAGACCCTGTGGTGAAAGAGTGGGGCCCCTGCTGTGTATACTCCCCATTTGTAGATACAGGCCTATGCATTCAAATGTGACTAGGGACTTTCAGTTTCTCCAGTTCTGAGTGTCCAACTTCAGACAATTTAGAGGCCTGCTTTTTCAGGAAATGCTTACCACTTTGTCACTTCTGAAAATTTCGGCCAGAGTGTCTCTTCCCCTCCCCTGCATAATGCAGTCACTTTTAAATATTGCTTAGACACGTTCCACTTAGCTCTTTTTTAATCTTTCCTTTATAAATCACTTCCCCTGGTTTCCTCAATCACTTGATAGGCTTTGAATTTGCTCAAATTTGTCAATATCCTTCTAGTAATGAGGTGCCCATAGCTGAATACAGTTCTCCAAATGTGGTCACATCAGCCTCGTATAGGGTTGGAATCATCGTCTCTTTGCTGCTCCTTGAAATGTCTATATATTCAGCCCTATCTTGCAATAGGATTTTTCACTGATATTTGCTATTGCATTGCAAACACATCCTGTGTATCCTCACCACTAGATTTTTCAGCTCCAGCGTTTTCCAGATCTTTCTCTAAAACTGTAAACTTACTTCAGATTTTTTCCATTTACCCAAACTTTCTGCCAATTTTTGATATGTATAGGTCCCTTGATGTTTCTCTGTTCTGGTTAATGTCAGTAATTCCTTCCAATTCCATATAATCTGAATTTCATTAACATGTTTTAAACTTTCCCTGTCATCAATGAAAACATTTAAATAACAATCCCTGCAATGACCCCCTAGGTCTTGTTGCTTTCTTCCTTCAATTCAATAAATTTACCCTCAAAGAATTTTCAGTGCATTCAACAATGTTCCCATGCTTGAATCAATTCTGTGAGTTGTGTGATGCTATCAAACTCTTCAGTGAAAAAGCCTATATAATCTATATTGAACTCTCTCTTCAGCCCAGTAATTTTGTAATTATCATTCCCTGACTTTGGGCAATTGAATATTTCTAATTCATACATTTAAAAATCTCCCACCTGTTTAAAAAATTTATTTATGGGATGTCAGAATTAAATTTTAATTAAAAATCCATGACTGACTCATGGAACAGCTTATACAAGAGCAAATCCAGGACACCCTTTATTGAAAGAGAATAGCATGAGCATAGGACCCTTTTTGCATCAGGAGAAGTAATGGAGTGATACTGTGGGGGGAGGGGCTTTCAACTGTTATTTAAAATGCTCTGGGTTTGCAAAAAATATTATCAATGGGACTTTTGCTAAACTCCAGCTGACAAAACAAAAAAAATCCTCCCACCAACTCAAATTTGTAATATAATTTTGTTCTTACATTTAGATATGCCCTTACCATAGTGTAAGCATGTGTTAGAGCTATCAAGATGTCTCTGAAAATTAATTGCTGACTATATGCTGTTTTGTAAACCATGTTGTTAGAGTATTTAGTTGGTCTTTTAGGATGTAATGTTTCCTAACATTTTTTTTCTTAGGTGTGTATGTTGCTTCCATTTATTTTTTACATGGGACAGCTGTGATAGCTTTGATTATGTAGTAGAATTTTGGGGTAGAAAGATGGCATGGAGCACAACTATACATCTAAATACTTTTTTTTCTTGACTTCTCAGTTACAGCTGGTATGGCAGCATTTGGGAATCTGATACACACTGTTTACAGATCTAATATATTCATTCTGGTTCTAATTTTGGTACCCTATCACTTAATTTTTGGACTCTTCCCTATATAAGTTATGTTATGCCCCCTCCACTGCTTAATTATCTACTGTGTAGTGATATAGGCTAATTAGACTTATCTTCTACTCTTAGGGGAGTTCGATCCTTTAATCATTGTTACTTCAAACTGGAAGTGATAGTTCGAACTCAGGTACTCCACCACTGCAAAATTGGGGCAATTTTACATGGGGTGTTGACTCATTAGCCCTCTAAATAAGCACCAAACTCTGTTTTCAGATTCAGTGCTATTCACGTAGCTGAATATTCCTAGTGCACCCACTTCTTAGTGTGGACCAGCCCTTAGGGAGATCCTTTATCATTGTTACTTTCTGCTGGAATGTGTCCAGACTCCAGGCCCTTCCCCTAATTGGGGCAATTTTACATGGGGTGTTGACTCATTAGCCCTCTAAATAAGCACCAAACTCTGTTTTCAGATTAGTGCTCTGGATCTGCAATATTCAGTGCACCCACTAATCTTTGGAGATGTTTATCACTTGAATTTTAAATGTTCCCTTTCGATGTGTAAAAATGTTTGTCTCCTAGATTTCAGTAGGCCTATAATTATTTAATGGGGAAGGAGTAACTGGCTCAAAACTTTCTAGAATAAAATAATCTGGATTCACTAAATCAAGGAGAATAGCAAAGTTGGCCTAAATTCTGTTACTCAGTACAAGCCTATTGAAATATTTACCTGTATACTTAAGAAGAATTGCCTTTGAAAACAATTGCATCAACCTACTTTCTATTCCTTATACTGTAATGAGGAGGAGTCTCTTTACTAGCCAGGTGTGCTGCGGTCGACTGTCCAGTCTTACTCACAGAGAACCTAACTAACTCCTTCATTTTGGATTTCTCCTGAAGGCAGATTGAGGAGAAACTTCCCTCTGCTGCTTCTTGCTACCTCCTTTCCTAACAGCCGTAGCTTAGAAAATAACAGCTCGAGGTACCTTTGCACTTGATCTACCTAGCCCGGAGCTGGGGGAGGTCCTATACTGCTACCGGGCCAACTCCACGTTCCCGAAGACTAATGGGGGGGGATGGGAATAGGACCTCCAGGACCGGCCTGAAGTGCCTGGTGGTGCATCCCCTCTGCGCCTGGCTTCAGCCACTCCGCGCTGGCAGGTTGTGGCAGGGCCGGCTCGTGGGGCAGGGTCGGGGCCGGCTTTCGGCAGGGAGTGAGGGGTTTGCGTTGGCTGCTGTGCCCCGTGCGCTCGGGGCGGAAGGGAGTCCCCGGGAGCCGGGCTGCCAGGTAAGAAGCGGTGACGCCGCCGCAGAGCAGAGGAGGAGCAGGCGGCCGGGGGAACCCGGCAAGCACCGAGCTCGCCGCGGCTCCGGGCGCTCCCAGCTCTCCTCTGGGCCGCCTGCAGCCCCGGCCCCAGCAGGGCGCACAGCCGCCGGGCAAGGGCCCTGGCGCTTCCCGCACGGAGACGGGCGCTTAGCGCGGCTGGGGCTGAGACGTGGCTTGGAGGTGCCCCGCGGACGGCAGGGGGCATCGTGCGCGCTGTAGCCAGGCGCCCTGCGCCGCGCTCAGCGATCCGGGGGCTGGGCGCCGGGGCCTCGCTCCGCAGAGCGGAGGGGAGCGGGGCTCGGGGAGTCCCGGAAGGCTGGTGGGTGGCGGAGCTCTCGGTTCCCCCGCTCGGTGCTTGTGCAGCGCGGGGGCCAGGCGGCGGGGACCGGGGCTGCAGGGGAGGAAAGCGGCGCGGGCGGGAGAGAGCGAACGGCTGGAGACCGTCTCTCCATCTGCCCTGGTTGCAGGTTTACAATCCCATGTCTCTGCCCTCCGCCTCCAAGACCCCTCATGCAGCAGCGCCTCCCGTTAGCAGAACTGCCAGCTCGCCTGCTGCCATGGCTTCCAGGTCACCTTCCCTGCCGGCAGAGAGCAGAGCAGCGGGGCTGCAGCCGGCTGAGCGTCGCCCGAAGAAGAAAGCCAACGATGTGCGTCTCTCTGCACCCAACCCCCGTGCCCTGGTACTTGCCAACCTGCTGCTGCTCCTGCCTCGTTGCCCAGGTTCTCAAGCGACAAGTTTAACCAGTTAGTAAAACATTGTCTGTGTCTCCCGCACGCGCTCCGCCGTGGGTTGGTTAATGTAGCGTTGATGGTGCAGCTGACGCGTGAGGCTGGCTAGAATGACATGAGGACCAGTAGTTTGCAGCTCAAATTACAAATGCGGTGGACAATGCAGAGCTTTCCAATGGGCAGCGCTGGCAGCAAAGCTGCTTTCTTTATCTGGCTCACAAGCAGAAAGCGGAGGCCTGCGAGCCTGCCGAATCAACAGTGCTTGGGCATTTAAAACACTAGAACCCAGAGTTCTGTCCATTTTGCCACAGCATGGTGAATACACACTCCCATCTTTCATACTGTTTGGCAATTCCTCTGGACTTCCCCAGATCCACATTTTCTCCTCAGTTCGGAGCCCCTGAGTGTCCAAAATCAGCATCTAGATCAGAATTTTGTGGTTTAATTCCATACCCCCTCCTTAACACATAGTACTTTAGCCCTTGGGAGAAGGGCCAATACACAGAACACCATTATTTGATTATTCTCTTCCTGGTAATGACTTACATTTATCTCCTTTATTCTCTCCATAATCTGAGTTGCATTTCTCTCTCTC
This sequence comes from Mauremys reevesii, assembly GCF_016161935.1. Lineage (NCBI taxonomy): Eukaryota > Metazoa > Chordata > Testudines > Geoemydidae > Mauremys > Mauremys reevesii. The sequence continues at coordinate 15,959,253 of NC_052632.1, forward strand.
CCCTGCCCCAAAGTGAGCACTAGCTGAGTTCAAGCATGTACACATAGGCCATGCACAAATTTCCATTACACAGCTCTGCCCCTCAATACAATCATGAATGGGGTGGAGAAAGTGAATAAGGAAAAGTTATTTACTTGTTCCCATAATATAAGAACTAGGGGCCAGCAAATAAAATTAATGGGCGGCAGATTTAAAACAAATAAAAGGAAGTTCTTCACATGGCGCACAGTCAACCTGTGGAAGTCCTTGCCTGAGGCGGTTGTGAAGGCTAGGACTATAACAGGGTTTCAAAGAGAACTAGATAAATTCATGGAGGTTAAGTCCATTAATGGCTATTAGCCAGGATGGGTAAGGAATGGTGTCCCTAGCCTCTGTTTGTCAGAGGGTGGAGATGGATGGCAGGAGAGAGATCACTTGATCATTATTTGTTAGGTTCACTCCCTCTGGGGCACCTGGCATTGGCCACTGTTGGCAGACAGGATACAGGGCTGAATGGACCTTTGGTCTGACCCAGTAAGGCCGTTCTAATGCACCTCTGCCCCTCCACTTCCAGTCCTGGATCTCTCTTGAGTGGAGACGGCAAACCCAATTGGTGCTTCTTCCCTTTTTGATTTACAAGCAGGCCCCTAATAGGATCTTTAGTTTATCTTTCAGATGATTGCTGGTAATTATAAAGATAAAATCACAGTCTTAAATACTTTATCTTTAACTCAGATGCTTAGAACACATGACATAGTGCTAGGTTCATTTGAAAAGGTTAGCAGATATATGTATTGTTTAAAACAAAATATTGCTTATTATTAGTACATATAGTTAGGAAATGTTTTGAGTTTTCCATGGGGAAAAATGACTAACATTTACTACCAACACTTTTTGGGTTTTCATTGGAAAAACTCCAAACCAGAAATATTTTAAATTTACAAAGTGTGCTGTCATGGCTGCAAAATGCAACCTATTTAGATAGCGCCCAGGGGTTTTGATCCAAAGCCCATTGAAATTAATGGGAGGCTTTCCATTTACAGCTGTGAGTTTTGGATCAAGGCTGTACTGGTCAGAACAGGAAGCTGGGATTCAGGACTCCTCGGGACTAATTGTCCAGTCATTTGATTTCAGGGGGAGTTGTGTACACAGTTAATCATAGAATCATAGAATATCAGGGTTGGAAGGGACCTCAGGAGGTCATCTAGTCCAACCCCCTGCTCAATAATAGGATAGTTAGGCTCCAGCTGAGTTCTGTTCCTGGCTCTGTGACTGACTTTATCATCTAATCTTTGGCAAACCTCCCTGTGCTTCAGTTTGCCCATCTGTAAAATGGGCATAGTAGTTATTGGGGGGACGCTGTTCTAGATTTTATTTTAACAAATAGGGAGGAATTCAAGAATTTGAAAATGGAAGGCAGCTTGGGTGAAAGTGATCATGAAATCATAGAGTTCACAATTCTAAGGAAGGGTAGAAGGGAGTACAGGAAAATAGAGACAATGGATTTCAGGAAGGCGGATTTTGGTAAGCTCAGAGAGCTGATAGGTAAGGTTCCATGGGATTCAAGACTGAGGGGAAAAACAACTGAGGAGAATTGGCAGTATTTCAAAGGGACACTATTAAGGGCCCAAAAGCAAGCTATTCTGCTGGGTAGGAAAGATAGAAAATGTGGCAAAAGACCAGCTTGACTTAACCACGAGATCTTGCATGATCTAAAAAATAAAAAGGAGTCATATAAAAATGGAAACTAGATCAAATTACAAAGGATGAATATAGGCAAACAACACAGGAATGCAGGAGCAAGATTAGAAAGGCAAAGGCACAAAATGAGCTCAAACTAGCTACAGGAATAAAGGGAAACACATTAGAAGCAAGAAGAAGACCAAGGACAGGGTAGGCCCACTGCTCAGTGAGGAGGGGGAAACAGTAACAGGAAACTTGGAAATGGCAGAGATGCTTAATGACTTCTTTGTTTTGGTCTTCACCGAGAAGTCTGAAGGAATGCCTAACATAGTGAATGCTAATGGGAAGGGGGTGGGTTTGGAAGATAAAATAAAAAAAGAACAAGTTAAAAATCACTTAGAAAAGTTAGATGCCTGCAAGTCACCAGGGACTGATAAAATGCATCCTAGAATACTCAAGAAGCTAATAGAGGAGGTATCTGAGCTTCTAGCTATTATCTTTGGAAAATCCTGGGAGACAGGAGAGATTCCAGAAGACTGGAAAAGGGCAAATATGGTGCCCATCTATAAAAAGGGAAATAAAAACAACCCAGGAAACTACACACCAGTTAGTTTAATTTATGTGCCAGGGAAGATAATGGAGCAAGTAATTAAGGAAATCATCTGCAAACACTTGGAAAGTGGTTAGGTGATAGGGAATAGCCAGCATGGATTTGTATAGAACAAATCATGGCAAACCAATCTGATAGCTTTTTTTGATAGGATAACTCATCTTGTGGATAAGGGAGAAGTGGTAGATGTGGTATACCTAGACTTTAGTAAGCATTTGATATGGTCTCGCGTGATATTCTTATCAATAAACTAGGCAAATACAACTTAGATGGGGCTACTATAAGGTGGGTGCATAACTGGCTGGATTACCGTACTCAGAGAGTAGTTATTAATGGTTCCCAATCCTGCTGGAAAGGTATAACAAGTGGGGTTCCGCAGGGGTCTGTTTTGGGACTAGCTCTGTTCAATATCTTCACAACGACTTAGATATTGGCATAGAAAGTACGCTTATTAAGTTTGCAGATGATACCAAACTGGGGGGTTTGCAACTGCTTTCAAGGATAGGGTCATAATTCAAAATGATCTGGACAAATTGGAGAAATGTCCTGCGGTAAACAGGATGAAGTTTAATAAAGACAAATGCAAAGTACTCCACTTAGGAAGGAACAATCAATTTCACACATACAGAATGGGAAGAGACTATCTAGGAAAGAGTACGGCAGAAAGGGATCTAGGGGTTATAGTGGACCACAAGCTAAATATGAGTCAACAGTGTGATGCTGTTGCAAAAAAAGCAAACATGATTCTGAGATGCATTAACAGGTGTGTTGTGAGCAAGACACGAGAAATCATTCTTCCGCTCTACTCTGCGCTGTTTAGGCCTCAACTGGAGTATTGTGTCCAGTTCTGGGCACCTCATTTCAAGAAAGATGTGGAGAAATTGGAGAGGGTCCAGAGAAGAGCAACAAGAATGATTAAAGGTCTAGAGAACATGACCTATGAAGGAAGGCTGAAAGAATTGGGCTTGTTTAGTTTGGAAAAGTGAAGACTGAGAGGGGACATGATAGCAGTTTTTAGGTATCTAAAACGGTGTCATAAGGAGGAGGGAGAAAACGTGTTCAGCTTAGCCTCTAAGGATAGAACAAGAAGCAATGGGCTTAAACTGCAGCAAGGGAGGTTTAGGTTGGACATTAGGAAAAAGTTCCTATCTGTCAGGGTGGTTAAACACTGCAATAAACTGCCTAGGGAGGTGGCGGAATCTCCATCTCTGGGGATATTTAAGAGTAGGTTAGATAAATGGCTATCAGGGATTGTCTAGATAGTATTTGGTCCTGCCATGAGGGCAGGGGACTGGACTCGATGACCTCTTGAGGTCCCTTCCAGCCTTACAATCTATGTCACAAGGGTGTAGTGAGCTTTAATTTAACAAAGTTTTTAAGTGCTTTGAGATCCTCCAGATGAAAGATGCTATAGAAATGCAAAGTATTGTTATTTACTATTATGATATAATAATTCTGAGATAGTTATACATTCCCACCACCACCTAATAAAACAGTCATATCACAGCTATGATGTAGTAAAGGGTTATTTAGTACGGCTATGAACTTATAGCCCTGGATATGCTTTTTTGAAGCGTGAAAAAAACCAACAATTTTATAAAATTTGAACTAATAGGATTACTACCTGCAAGTCAAACTTCTGATGATTGTCTGAGTTTAATGTTTCCACCCATCGATCCAGCAATGAGCTGTTAGCCATTATCTTGAAATCAAATACACCACTACCTCGATATAACGCCACCCGATATAACACGAATTTGGATATAACGCGGTAAAGCAGTGCTGTGGGGGGGCAGGGCTGCGCACTCTGGTGGATCAAAGCAAGTTCAATATAACACGGTTTCACCTATAATGCGGTAAGATTTTTTGGCTCCCAAGGAGAGTGTTATATCGAGATAGAGGTGTACATTTTAAGCTTCTAAAACATGCAAGAGGACAGAGAGCCATTCTGGTAAACACAAAACCCCTTAAAATCTAGTCATTTCCTTCAAAAGCAGAAAAGAAAAGGAAACTGTGGATCAGGAAGGCTCCAGGTTTATTCCAGGGTTCTGAGGACATGACATGGAGCAGTTATCTTGATATTATTTAAAAACCTATTTTATAAGCCTTTGGGGTGGCACACTTGGTTGGGTTGGTTTTCTTATTCCTTTTAATTCTTGCAGTGATCATGTCTGAGATTTTCAGGCTGATAAGATGTATTATTTATTGTAAAGTCAGAGGGTATTTTAATTAAACTTAATTGTTGATTTATTAGTGTTAGAGGGCTAGATTGAGCCTCTAGGTTCAGCCTGGAGTAGAGGGTGGTGTGTAACTTGCTCTACCTCAGGAGCAAACCTGGAAAGTTTCAGGGAGTCACAATTCCTCTCCCGTCTCTCTATTGCTCCAGTGAGAAAGTAGTGCATGGATTCTCAAAGGTATTTAGACACCAAACTCCCACAGATTTCAATGGGAGTTGGGCACCTAAATACCATTGAGGATCTGGGCCTAAGTTATTGCAGCTCTTGAAAAGGTGAAGCTGGCCCCTTGCATCTGGAGGATAGTGGGGTGGAGCCAAAATGCTGCCCACTTCCGCACTGGGAAAACATTCTAGACTGCGAGGGTGAACTCTACAGCAGGGGCCCTATCCAACTCCCATTCAAGTCTGTGTAAAGATTCCCATTTACTTGAATGAGAGTTGAATCAGGCCCCAGATCTGGGCCCAAGAGCTGAGTAGGCTAAGCACGGGGACAGAAGGGGGCCTTTTCCCCCTCTCAGCCAAGTCAAAAAAAGGGCCAGTCTACCACAAAGCCACTCATGTGGTCCAATTGCGGGTCTGTAGTAGATACCACTGTATTTGCTTGCAGACATTATACAGAACAGAATGCATTGTCATGGTCATTAGTTCTTGTTCAGGAATGTACATACAATAACACTTACATAGACTATAACAACAGTTGAGTAAGATACTTGTTTAGACCAGAAAATACACAAAATGGTTCTTAGATTACAATCTTTGACCAGAGTAAAGCACCAATAGCTAAAATACAGGAGTCATCATTGTAGTCTATTCATTTGGCTATTCATACATACAGTAAGCCTGCCAAAATACATTTTTGGTGCAGTAAGCCAAAATATATTCAGTAATATAGTGAAACATTCTTAAATGTATATTTTTATAACTCTGCTAGGAGGAAATATGTTCTTCCATGGTTATGCCTAATAGGTTTTTACTGTATTTATGATTATTTCAGAAAATAGCCTGAATCCCAACAGTTCTTTGTGGGATCTGGATTATGAAGGACTATTTCACGGTAAGAAAATTCTCCCAGGGACTCCTGGCTCATATAAACTCTACAGCCTTCTTAGAAGTAATGCTCTTGTAAGTCATGAGGAAAGAAGAAGGTTGGTAACAAATCAGAACCTGACTCAGAAATCAAAGGAAGAGCAGTTATCCTGTGACATGCTCCTTAAGCTTTACAGATATGTGTTTATGGATGCCTTTGGACCTAAGCTTGCTTGGAGTATATTTCGATTTCATAACTGTGATAAGGAAGTCAACCCACCCAAAATTCAGATCAACCCTCTCAAGCTGCTGCAATCTAAACTGAAGCCACTGTTGTTATACCGTGTGCTTAAGGTCCTCAGGGATATGGGAGTATTGGCTGAGGCCCAGCAATCCAAAGCCTTCTCACTGCTAAAGAAGCAAATGCTTAAAACAAGGAGAATGTTGTTTAAGTCTGAAGTGAAACAAAGTGGTACGTATCTAAGGAGAATGCATGTTTCCTGTGTTCTTAACGTTTTCTGCTTGCCTCTATGTTTACCAGCCTCATGTGACAAATGATGTTTAATTGATTCACCTATGAGCTTAAGGATACATGTTAGAATGGTGGCTTCTAAGCACTGGTGCTTCCAGCTTTTGCCATTGATTAGTACTTGGTTGCCCATCTTCCTCCCCTCTTTCCATTTCCTCCCACACCATAAGTCCCGTTCCTGCAATGCTTACTCACTGACTTCAGTGGGATTAATGGCATGGGTTATAGGATCAGCCCCTTAATGAAAGGCTTGATGTTCTGCCTCTGTTCTGACACTGCTGCCCGCTTCTCATTCCCTTGTCTGACCTGTAACCCACAGTGGAGCATGGGCTGCTGTAAACCAGCCTCCTGCAATCTGGCCTGCTGTGCTGATAGTTTGCTACAAGCAGACAGGATCATGCAGAATCCAGTAGGAGAGGGTTATAGGTGTCTCACTGCGGCCCTGTAAAAGCCTTGACCCAGTGTTCATTATTAAACGCCCAAACTGGCAAAGTGCATTGCGAAGCATCTCCTGTGAAATGCTGAGCACCTGAATTTCCATATTGACTTTAGTGGGAGATGAAGGTGTTCAAAATGTAGTAGGAAGGGATCCATTAAGGTAGGTAGGAGAAAGGAGAATTTGCTGGCTGCAGAGTAAGGGATGCTAGAAAGATTCTGGATGCAGACTGTAGAGGTCACTGACTGACAGGTTAATTGGTACAGTTGCCTGGAAAGGTTGAGTAGCATTCTGTTAGAAGACCACCTCTGAAAGTCAAGAGCCATTAAAGGGAATGTTATGGCTGTGCAATGTCCAGCACAATGCCCCCCCCCCAATTCTGACAGGGGTCTTGGAGTGTTACTTTAATACAAATAATGATCAATAATTTGTTGTGTATTATACAAAGCATTTCTGGATGAGGTGGTTGTACTGAAGTTTTTAAGCCATTAGAACAAATTGAAATACTTTGATGTATTCTGATTTTCTCAAGACTAAACTGAATGTATTTGCCTACAGAGAGATGCAAGTAATATAACTTTTGTTGAGAAAACAAATATCAGCACAGAATATTCAGTAGCATTTGCAGATGGGAAGAGGCAAGTTTTATATTTAGTTATTGAAAATACGTTGTGTTTTAATGGTGGCGTATAAGTTGGAGACTCGTGTTATCCATTTTCAGGATGAAGTGTCACATTATATATGAATTCTTATGAAATGGATTCCTGCTTTGACCCATTCCAGCCTAAACCGGCAGTCATCGCAAGTATAGTGGTTTAAGTGATCCTTGCAAGCAGTTAATTCAGTACAAATCCTGGAATAAGACTTACTCAGTATTGTTCATGAAAAGGGCCCTGGAGAGATCATCTGAAAGATATTAGGACTGAGTATGCTAACCATGTGCAAGGGTGACCCCTGTTGGTAGAATTTAAAACCAGATGTGGACAAATCTCAGCACAGAATATTCAGATGACCATCCCCATCTGGTAAACCAGTCTATTGGCTTTTTTGTAGCTTCTGATTTTATATCTATGTAATTAATAAATATTAAAAAAGAATATCAAAACAATACAGATCAAAACACTAATTCATTCTCTCTATTTATATATATATATATATATGTGTGTGTGTGTGTATATATGTATATATGTAATGTGTGCATAGATACATACACATATGTTGCCCAAGCTATTTATATAATTTATGCTAACGTGTATGTGTATTGTGTGCATTTGAAAACTGTCCTGAGCATCCAGTTTTTATCTAAAGTAGACAGACTGGGTTGTGTTGTAGAAACAGGGACTGCGTTAGGTAGGGTACTTTTGTTCAAACTATTCCATGGGAACTACTTAGTGAAAACTGACCCTGCTTTTCCTTCCACCCTCTGAGCAGTATTAAGGAAACAGGATATCATTCACAGAGGGAGTTTACCAGGGAGGAAAGTGCTTACAAAGGAAGTACCATCCCTTCGTTCCTGTGTGAATTTTGTGTCTACTGCCAGAAGAAAGTCAGGGGCATTGTGGGAACAAACTATTAGTCAAAATGTCTCTGTCATGAATCAGCTATTTTTTTGTCATTCCCTTTAAATGAGACCTCACTAGATCCCAGTCAATCCAATTAAACTTTTCATGCAAAATATTACATTTATTGCAACACGTTGGGGCTTGGATTGTTAAAAGTTTCCTAATATCAGGTAGTCCATTAGGAAAGAATGGCATGACCCATTTTGTTTTTATCAGGATGGATTACTACTGATTAGCCTAAAAAAAAGAGTAAGAGTAACAGCAAAATGAGGTCCTTTTGCTAGGAAAGGCTGATGAGACAGGGTATTCTGTCTTCCTGTGTGAAGGTGTGAGGATGTTTGCATGGTTGGAAATGTTCTTGTGCTGAGAGAACATCTTGCGTAGTTGAAGAGTATTGTGTAAACTTTAATCTGGAGTTTATTCTTTCTTTCTGAAAAAGAAAAATAATCCTGAAAACGAGGTTTGTCAAGGGTGAAATCAGCCCCATTTCACCTCTTTAGTGTCAGCTCTCGGATAGTAATATTTCCTAAATAGTCCTGAAGTGGATTCTCAGAAAAGCATAGAGATGTTTCTAGTCTAATTTGTTCCACAGTTTTGCCCACATGCCAGTTAGGAACTTTTCAATACTGGGAGAAAATTGCCTCTAAATTGCTCACCTCAAGGCAACCTTTTCCTTAGGAAAAGAATCAAACCATGATAGCTGTGCTGCTACTAACACCACTGAGAGAGAGAGATTTTGGAAATTACTTAAATCTAAGAATCTGGAGATCTCCGCAAGCATACGAATAAAGATTTAAAAGCTGAGCCTGCAGTTCTTCCTCTGGCAAAAGTCCCTCTGAAATCAGAGGGAATTTCGCCTAAGTTAATGACTGTTGCATAGGACCCTAAGGCAAGTGTAGGCTGGGAGGGGGCTCATTTAGTGATAACCCAAGCCTTTAATACATTTAGTTCCAGTACTGATGTATTAGCATAATACATACAGCTTGAATATAATTTCTCAACCTGTTATTTTTATTTTCGTCAAGTCTATTAACCTTTATTTTCCTCTAGAATGAACATTTTAGTTGAAGGTGAATACGACAGTCAGGGGATGCAACGGACATTTGGATAAATGCCTATGGAAAATAAGTTCTAGTTCTCTTTTACCTGAAATTCTGCACATTTACGACAGGTGAATTCAGACTCCAGAGATCTCCAAACAATTTAATTGGCCCTGTCCCCTACGTCAGAAGAAATCTTGCCCCAGAATAAAGTTCAGAGGCAACAGATTGAAACAGTGAGACCAGATGATGGCACATGAATGTATCTCCCTTCCCTTATTGTTCATGATCAGCAGCACTTATGGCTTTGCACAGTGGGCTCCTCTTTAGCCTTGGCTCTTTGTGGTATTTGTGGCTGGTAGATTTGCCTCCTCACTTCCAGCTGTCCCTCTCCTCTGGATTGAGGTTTTTTAAATGGTTAGTGAAGGATTTGATGAGGGAATGAATTAGCTCAGTGGCCACAAATCTGTGCTCAAATATATTTACACATTGCTTGGCAGAATCTCTGGTCTTTCATGCTGCATTTAACAGCATAAGAAATACTGATAACTTTGATTCAGAAAAAAAAATGGAATCTGAAATGGACTTTCTACTCCAGTCTAAAGACTACTGCAATCAATGGGAGCAGGAGCAGATCATTTAAGAGCAAGGGACCTGATCCAAAGCCCATTGGATCAGGCCCAAGACTTGTTGGAATAACCCCTGAAGGTATTTTCTACAGCATTACAGTGACTGTTGTGGGACAGATGACCTCTCCATGGGTGTCTCAGCCTCAGACCAGTGGTATCCTACCTCCTGCAATTTTCATGCATTCTTGTCCTGAGTCCTCCCCATTGGAGTTCTTTAAACAAAAAGTCATTCCCAGCTGCCCTCCGGCTACACATCCCGGAGAAAAGGGTGAGGCTGATTTAATTAGACTGATTTTGCAAGATTAACTGCCAAAGGAAGAGCTCTCTGTAAGCTCAAAAACTTTTCTCTCGCCAACAGAAATCGGCCCAATAAAAGATATAACCTCGCCACTTTGTCTCTCTAAATTATCCTTAGCCATCCAAATCTGGTCCTAGGCAGGTGTCCATTGCCACCTCCTTTGCCTACAGGCTTTGTTTAGGGTAGCAAGAGGAACGCACCTCACTCCTTAAGCATGTAGCCTGGGGCTTCCCAGCCTGTGTGTCTGGCAACAGCTTTCCCTTTACTGCTCACCTCCTCTACCGATTTCCCTGCAGAAAAGTTTAGCTCCTTGCCGGTGAGGATAGGGGCCCCCAGGTCGCTTTAAGGTGAAGCCTGTACTGTGCAAGCGATAGAGGAAGTCCAAGCCACCCGTTCCCTCTGTCTGACCCTCACTGGAAGGTAGCAGAGAGGCGGCAGCTGCATCCCGCAGGGGATGTTAGCAGGGAATGGGCACCTCTCCCCCACTCCCCGTTTCAGGGAATTTCTTCCAGCCGCCTGACAGGTCCGGCCACGTGGGCGCGGAACGCTCGGCGCGCGCCCCCTGCAGGCCCCGGCGGGCCGGGCCGGGATGCTCGCCGGCGGGAGCTCGGCTCGGCTCCTGCCATCTGGGGAGCCGCACGGCGGGTCCAGGAGGAGCCGGCGTCACCGGGGTGGGCGGAGCCAGCGGCTCGGCGGCTGTAAACAGCGGGGGCCGCGCCGGAGGCCGGGAGATGGGCTATAAATAGGGAGGCTGGGGGAGCCCGGCCGGAGTGGAGAAGCGGCCGGACGCTCAGGAGCCGCTTTCACCTTAGCGCCCGCCAGCTGTCCCTGGTCCGGTCCGTAGAGCGGCGGAGGGAGCCCTGCCTAGCAGCCGTGGCTCGGTAAGCGGCTCGGAGCACGTTGGTCCCCTGGCGGCTCTGCCCCGCGGCGGCCCGGCTCTGTCGCTGGGTCCTGTCCGGTGCCGCGGCTGGGCTGGGTTTTGCTGGGGGACGTCGCTGTGTCTGCGCCGGAGCCCACGTGCCTGCGGGCCGGGGAGCGTTTACCCAGCGCCGCGTTACTCCGCAGGGGGCTGCAGCGGCGCCGGAGAGCGGGGGCCGGTGGGAATAAAATGCTTTGAACGAAGTGTCTGTGTGTGTCTCTGGGGCTTGGCGCGTCCATCGCCGCGTGCGGGGCCATCCCAGCCGCTGCCACCTTCGCCTGGGGGATCCTCCGGCCCGGGCAGCAGGTGCCTGCTGCTCCTCCGGGCTCAGGCCGGCAGAGCCCCGCCGCGAGCCGGGCAGGGCTCAAGGACCGGATGGAACCGCGGCTCCCCGTGGGCGCACGAGTCCGAGAGCGACCAAGGAGCCTCGGGGGGCGTCTCGCCAGTGCTGCGGCCTCCTCGTCCCAAGGGCTTTCCTCCCGGCCCGTCTCCTCGCCTGGGCCTGCCCCCAGCCCCCTGCGAGAGGGGTGGAGCGGCGAACTCCGGCGCAACAGGTGCGTATCCTCCGGGCTTGGAGCCGGGCTGCGGGCAGAGCGCGGCGGGCGGCACTGAACCGGCGTGTGCGCCTGTGTGTTGCAGGGCCGTGTCCCGAGCGCGCCCCGCACCTGACTCCCTGGCGTCCCGGGCACGACGGCAGCCGCTCGGTGGTCATCGGCAGGGGGGAGGCCCTGAGGCTGGAGAGCTCCGCGACTTTCCACTCGCTGCGCATTCAGGACGGAGGTAAGGAACCAACAGGGGCCTGGCGCCCGCCTTCCCCTGAGCCTGGCCAGCCGCTCGGAGCCCCGTCTGGGGGGAGAGCTGCAGCCGGGCATGGCCAGAACCTGGGAAGGGAGCAGGCCCCCAGGGAACCGCGGGGGCCTGACCCGCTGGGATGATCCCCTCAAGGAGGGGGGGTCACTGGACACTAAACCTGGGCGTCCCCCGGCTCCGAGCCTTACCAGTAGCCTGGATGGGGGCGGGGGTCCTGGCGTGTCGGGGAGATTTGCACTGGCCCCCTCCGCTTGCAGCCCCCGGGATCCTGTGTGCCGCGCCTGCCGGTGGCCGAAGGGGGCTTGCGCCCTGCTAGCCGGGCTGCCAGGTGCCCAGCAAAGCCGGGCAGGAGTCGCTGCGAGTCTCCCCACTTCCCTTCCAGGGGCGCTGGTGTTTGCAGATCAGCAGCAGCCCATCGCCTTAAGGGCCCGCTACATCCTTATTCAGGATGGCGGGGCGCTGCACATTGGCTCCCCGCGGTGCCCCTACCGCTCCCGGGCCACCATCTCGCTGTACGGGAAGGCCACCGAGGGGCCGGAGGTGGAGAACTACGGAAAGAAATTCCTGGGCGTGGACAGAGGAGGGACCCTGGAATTACACGGGAGGAAGCCTCGCTCCTGGACGCTGCTGGACCAAACCCTGTACGCGGGCGGGCTCCCCTATGGATCCTACCAGTCCGAGAAGCGCTGGAGCAGCCGAGGCCTCAACATCCGGATCATTGATGCGGACACAGCCCAGGTGGTGGCCGCTGCTCGCTTTGACACGCACCTGCTGGCCGATGAGAGCAGGAGGCTGCGGGAGTTTCTAGCCACCCAAGCTCCGGGCAAGGTGGTGGCAGCCGCAGTAGGAGACTCAGCCGCGAAGAGTTTGACTCTGGAGACCCGACTCCTCCTCAAGGAGCTTCTGCATAGCAAACACATCCTGCATCTGGGGTACAGGTGAGACCGGGGCGGGGTGTTCGGGTGGGGATTTGCTTCAGTCCCGCGCGGAAATCATGCACGAGCCCCAAACCTTCAGTCCTCGCCCTCTGGGCAGAGACTATTGAATGTGCTGTAGCCTGGTCCAGCCTGGGGTCACAACACAAGCTAAACGCAAACTAGCCCCAGGCTGGCTGATTCTGCGGGAAGTCAGCGCTAGTGTGGGACCGCCAAAGTGGGGGACACCGGGCTAGAACTAACTTTCCGGGTGTCCGGATCAGGCTTTTCCACAAGGACATGAACATGGTGTCTGTCAGCGTGTGTGTGTGTGTTCCAGGGCAGAGCTTTTGTTATCGGACACGTGGCAGGGAGGCGTTGCGAAACCTGTAGCGCCACCATGGACAGCTCCTGGGCCTCTTTCCTAACAGCTGACAGCTGTCAGCTCCAGATTGTAATAGTAACTCCCTATCATCTAAGAGGGTTTTTGAATTCAACATTACTTTTAACAAGCACGATCGCAAAACTGTGTATAAACTCATACCCAGGTGCATAGTGTAATAATAAGATCAAAGCAAGCAAACTTCTGTAACTAGGAAAAAATAATATTTTTCAAGCCACTGGTATATAAAATATTAAAGAAAACAGCCATTAAGGGAGCTGTATGGGAGACTATTCTAGAATCCAGGCTTGCTTTATTTTAAGAATACGTTCTGTAACAGGGACTCTGTGTACAAAGGCCCTTTCAGGGTTGTGGGGTACAGGGTGTATTTCTGTCAATATGATCAGACTCTTCTTGATCTTACTCAGGCAGCCCTGGGCTCTGGTTGGGATCCTTGGAGGTGGTCAGTTTTCAACAACAGAAGATAGAAAACAGTATCAAGGGACTGGAACAACTGGGATAGCAATAGCAGGAAGAGATTTTCAAACCTATGAAGGAATCAATTTTAGAGTCACTGCTTTCAGTGGATGGGTAAAAGGTGTAGTGTGCTCTTTTCTTTTTTCTTCTACCATTGAAATCTGTACTAATTTAGACTAATATTATAGAACTTGGTCCGATGCATGGGGATCACAGACAAAAAGTGTCATGAAATAATAATTGGGCATAGTCTTTATGCCCCATAAAAGGATATGAGACCTTGAATTATTTCATTAAAATTGATTGAGTAGATACTCAGTGCAATTATCCAAAATGCACTGGTACACAGCAGTAAAGAATAACTGACTGTTTTTCCCCCTAGGAATTCCTCATAATGGATTTAGAGTGGAAGTGTCCAAAGGCATAATTCTTAACTTAGTGGATGAGGTTACAAGTTGGCTACCTGGTGATAGGATAGTCATTGCTAGCACTGACTATTCCATGCATCAAGCTGAAGAATTTAATCTCCTTCCTTGCCCTGAATGTAAAAGTAATCAAGTGAAGATTGATGGTATGAAATACGTTCTTAAGTTATTTCTGTGCAAAAAATATTTGTCACTTTTTAACTCCACTTTAGCTGAAGTTTGCAAAATTGGGGCCCAGTCCTGCAAATACTTAGGCATGTAAGTTTACACAAAGTGTTGTCCATTGAAGGCAATGAGACTACTCGCCTGTGTTTGCTGGCTGGTTGCTTAGTGATTTCAACATAAGTGCTTAGCACTTGCAGGATCCGACCCTTCACAGTTGTGAAACACATAGAAATTTATTATAATTAAAATGACTGACTGAATCTTGTGAGAAAATTGTGTATGTGTTTAGAACTGTGTGGTGAATGAAGATAGTAAACTTAGCTAAATTCAAATATAACTTTTTTTTCCCCACAGGCAGCCCACTTTATCTTCATATCGGGGAAGTTGTAGATGGCATAGACATGAGGGCAGAAGTTGGTCTCCTGACTAGAAATATACTTATTCAGGGAGAAATGGAGGACTCTTGTTATGGACAAAATCAATGCCAGTTTTTCTCCTATGACACATTTGGAGGACAGATTAAAGTAAGTGGCTTTTGTCCTCTCTCTCAACTTCAGATATTTATTTACTATCCAACTTTTACATGAGTAATGTAAAATGACAGTTTTTTCCCCAGGTACAGCAGGTATGTATTTGTATGTAATGAGAGAGAATACTAAAAGGTTATTGAGCTATTTGCAAAACTTGATCCACAATGAAATTACACCCTCTGGCTCACCTCTAATATAAGGTGTAATATACACTTCTATCTTCCTCTGGGTTAGTTCGTTTTTTGTAAGCCATAGCCCTGAGTGGGGGTCATTGGGAAGTTACACTACGCAAGAAGGAGACTTTACTCCCTCCAGAGGCACATTTTGCTTTATTCACTAGGATGGAGCACTGCATCCCTCAGTGCATCAACCCTGCTTCACAGGCCCATGTGGTGGTGGGGTGGGTCCTGATCCCGTGTTCACATCCCTTTTCATTTTCAGTGTACTCATCTCTGTAGGATGGTGGGAGCAAGCATTCCATGTGTTTTCCAGAGCACAATGTCTACTATTGTGAGTGGCCCCTGGCAGCTGTTCAAGGAAGCAAGGGTCACACTAGCTTTACCTCAGTGCAGCCATGCGGATCCCAATCACATTCTGGGCCATTGTGTTTTTTTTGGAGAGGTGGTGGTTGTTGCTTGTTTTGTTTTGTTTTGTTTTCCCCCTCTTCCCCTCCAAATAACTGGATGGACCCTCAGCTGATGTTAATCAGAGTACCCTCAGCGAGGTCAGGTGGTGAAATCAATTGCGCTATGCAGAGGATCTAGCCCAATAGCATTTGATTGAGATGTAGCTACCAGGAAATATAGACTTTTGGTGGCACCTTAAAGATGTTGAATATGACTTTTTGGTAGCTGGCAGTAGTATTTTTTTTCTATAGCTATTAAATAAGTGTGTATATTGCCAGGAATAAAGTCTATAAATGGTTCAAGACTGTTCATTTTGGACACCACTACCCATTCGGTATTTGGGAAGTTGAGACAGATGTAGAAAGATGCAACCTTTGGGCCCAATCCTATACTGAAGTCAGTGGAAGCAGATTAGCACTTTGCAGGATCACGCACTTTGTTACTTGATGCTTGTTTAACAATTGTTTGGTTTTTTTGCTGTCACACTCTTGTACTGCAAATTCTTTCCTTAGGTCTGTATTTGTCTCAATAGATCCAAAGGAATTTTACCTCTGTTCACATGGCAGGAGTGGAATTAAAAAACATGGGGCAGCAAATACTGGGCAGCTATCCCGTTCATTTTCACTTGACTGGAGACGTGGATGAGAAAGGAGGCTATGAATCCCCTACTTACCTTGATAATCTGGCCATACACCACTGTTTCTCTAGGTGTGTTGCCATTCATGGAACACATGGCCTTCTGGTAAGAGATACATTTTACTGACAAACTACTTCTTTTATTTTGCTGAATGTTAAAAAATGTGTAATATGTCCTGACACATGTTAACACCATGCAATTACGTATTTTGAAGCATGACTTTTTTTTTCCTAGTGTATCTGTTGGAATGAACCTTGAAATGGTTAAATTTTAGAATTGACACTATAGTGGCCCTACTAGTTGAAAGAAATTTCAAGTTCTGTGTATTATGTTTATAATTAAGAATGATTAGATAGTGAAATCTTTGATTGTTCTGAGCAATCTGTTCAGTGAAAGTTTCACACTATCACAGTCATCTTCATCAACACATGGTAAAGTTACCGATCTTGGAATTTGCAACAGTGATACAATCGAGCTATAGTTGAAGCCAGGAACAATGTTGGACTAATACAAAAATATTTGTAAAACCAAGGGGAAAGAAATGTGAGCAAGAAGGGCCAAAATGCCCACTGCAAAACCAACAGAGCTTGGGAATTTGGCGTTGGGTCAAACTCTATGGCAGAAGTTACTGTGGAAAGGGGCTTACCAGAAACTGTGCGCCCAACCAAGAAAGTGCCAAGATTTGTTCAGGAAACTTCTCCACTGCATCTCCATGTTCTTCTTACCCCCACATGAAATAGCATGGTGTGCTGAAGTGAGGCCCCACTGGCAGGGAAGTACTTGTGGGGCATGTTACCTGTGTTTAGTCATCATCCTCCCCCACCCTGATCTATCCATGATCCCTATGCACTCTTCATGAAACGTTGTTCTTGCTCCTATACATGTACATATTAATACTGCTTTTGCAGTATGTGCCCATTTGGTACTGTACTTGTAAGTGAGTCAGGGGCTGAAAGCACCTTCTGTGGGCCTGAAGATCTGTTTGCATTGGCCAGATCTCCTCCAAAAAGGGTTGATTGTCAGTTCCTCATATCTTAAGTGTTTGTGTTGGCAGAACCTCCAAAAGTTGATGGAATAAATAGTGTCTTCCTTTTCCTTCCTCACAAATATAATCATTTATTTATATTAGATCTTTTGAATCAGATGAACAATTAGAGGATATATTAATGTTGACCTAACTGGAATAACTTGCGCTCTTGAGACTTGTCAAAAGTGTAGTCAGTAGGGAGCTGTCTGACTGAGATTCCACATCTGTCAACTAAATTAGAAACCCAAATGCAAAATCTAGCCCTGCAGGGGATAGCATATGGGTTTGCAAAGGCTCTGAGTCCCCAGATCAATGAGTAGATAAATGTACTAGCTGAATCTGTGAAGGAAATCATTTTGCTCCAGTGCAGTAATTAAAATAAATCTGTAGCTAGTCCTCTCAGACCAATCTGAGGTTTCAGACGGGAACAAATATCTCAGTGCATGAACAATTGAGTAATATGTTAAAATATATATAATATGCACATTAATTTGGCCTTATGTTGTGATGCTTCAGAGTTTGGAGAAGAGAAACTTTGATACAGGGTTTTCCCCCAGTTTTATGCTATCATGAATGAATAAACTGGAGCACTTAGTAAAATATGAGGTGGGATGCAGCATTTTGTGGCACAATTGTGTACCTGTCAACAAGATGAAAGCCACGTCCGATGTCAGCTCTTTGTGACATGGCACAGACATGGCACACAGTCAGCAGCCTCGCAGCACAGTTTAGGTTACTTATCACAGCTGAAAAGCGGGTTGTGACAAGCCTGCTACTTCACTGACATGCACAACACATGCCACCGAACACTGTAGTCATTACTGTATAAAGTTGCAGAGCATGAAGGTCACTTATATTGTATTGCTGAGCTATATATAATTCAGCGTTTGGAAGCATCCTAATTATCTGATATTGGAAACACTACTGGAGCACAAGGTTACTGAGTGGACACAGTTTCATTCTTAAACATACAATAGTCTGCTACTCCCAATATCACAGTGTGATAGGTAGTACGGTACTTCTTTTCCAAACCTTTGGTTTCGATCTGTAATATATATTCATGAATACACCAGGATAATCAGGCCAAAATTATGATTGCAGGACTATTTCTTTGGACCCTGATTTTTTTCAGTGCAAATATAAATGATCTTTAAACAGTGTTATTCCCAATTAGGTGTGTGGTCAGTGTAGTTTCAGATATTAAAATTACTAGGGAGCTCCTGTCTTTTTCTGGCTTAAACAAAAAAACCCACCTGAATTAAAAGTTAAATCTTGCTTCAGGCACAGGGTCAGCTTTTGGCTCATCATTCACCATGGATCTAAAATCCAAGTTTGCAACCCTCAGCCAGATCCATGAGAATCAAAGGATGCAACTGAAATTCTGTCTTTCTGGCATGGAGAGATTTATTGTTAATCATTTATTTTCTTCCAAAGAGGAGTACTTGGTCTTATGTGTTTATTCCTTAGCTCACTGCTGATTGAAAGCATCCTCAGCACTGTTCCTGCCCATCACACTAAAGGACATATTTAGATAGAACATTACCATTCTTAGGAGGTTGGCAAAGACATGTGGCATTGTTAGCTCAGAAATGGGTTTAGCTATCTGTTAGCAAGGCTGAACTGACTAGCACACTCCTCAGTGCCACTGCTTCTAGATTGCTCAGGCTTGTTGCAACTGACCCTCTCAGGCTGAGCATGTGCTCCTGAATTCTGAGTGGGAATATTGTCAGTGGGCTTCCAAAAACTGCAGTCAGTAAGAGGTGTGTGTTTGTGTGTGTGTGTGTCTGTGTTGTGGTTTTTTTTGCCTGTATATTAAGTGCTCTCTAGACATCTCATTGAGACAGATACAAAAGCTGCTGATTCCAATTTAGAGAGTTGATTATCAGGGGAAAATGAATGCCAGTGGGAATTGGCAACTGTGTCACTTGCAATTATTATATAAGTCTGTACCATACAATTCTCATACTGCTTTCCAGATTCATATACTGTAAGTATACTTGTATACAGTAGATAAACACTGAATTACAAGTACACTTACAATAATAATCATCCTTTTCCCCAGATTCATATACTATATCTGGTTTAACTATCCCTCTGTATCTAGAGGAAACCATGTAGGTTCATATTATTTAGTCTTGCTCCTTATACATGCAAAATTCCCACTGACATCAATTTGAGTCAGGGCCGGCTCCAGACCCCAGCGCGCCAAGCACGCGCTTGGGGCAGCATCCCGCGGGAGGGCGGCAGGCGGCTCCGGTGGACCTCCCGCAGGCATGCCTGCGGAGAGTCCGCTGGTCCTGCGGCTCCGGTGGAGCATCCGCAGGCATGCCTGCGGGAGGTCCACCGGAGCCACGGGACCGGCGACCGCCAGAGCGCCCCCCGCGGCATGCCTCCGTGCTTGGGGCAGCACAAATCCTAGAGCCGCCCCTGATTTGCGTAATGTCCATGTAAAGACTGCAAGTAAATGTGCTGACATTTAAAGTATAGAGTTAACTTAAAAGTTTCATTGAAACCTGTCAAATAAGATTTGGCAAAAAATGCTCAGTATTTTAACTGGTCTGATTTTTAGTATTTTCAGTTATGAAGATATTTTAGAAATCCTCACTGTAATGCTGTACATCGAAGCAGGCTTATGCTAAGTCCGCTTGGTCTTAGTATGTTTTAATGAAATATTTTTGTGCACGTGTCAAGTTAATCTTAAGAATGTAGACATGATGGGTTGCAACCTCTGCAAATCATTAGGAGAATTAATAACCAGAAAATGTAGATGAAACATCTTATTGAATTTAGTAGTGCAAATTTTTCTGCATTAAAACTCTTACTGAATCTCTTCACCTCCGACTCCCCAGGACCACTTGGGAAATCTCTCAAAGAAATCTAGAGTAACACACTCATGCTGATAAATATCACAATACTTTATCTGTATCAAATATTCTTACATAGAATCCAGTGCAGTTTCAAACCTAGAATTGCAGCATTTGCTATTAATTATGCATATGATCCTAATCAGATTAAAGTTAATGGGAGTTTTGCTGTTGACTGCAATGTGAGGAAGATAAGGCCCTGAATTTAGTAAGGGCCAAATTAGTTCACCTTTACTTAGGGTGACCAGATGTCCTGTTTTTTAAAGGGACAGTCCCGGTTTTTGGGGACTTTTTCTTTATATAGGCACCTATTTCCCCCCCTCCCCATCCCATTTTTTCAGTGGTGGCTTTTTTTTCCCCCCACAATAGCTATCTGGTCACCCTACCCTTACTGAGTATATCTTACTCTGGATTTAGTTTCAGGACTACTCACAGATGAAAGTACCATTCAGTGTGAGTGAGGGTGGCAAAACTGGTCTTAAAGGTTTTTGAAGTTTATCAATGACAAATATCTTTGTAGTTAACATGTAACCCATGTTTTGTATAATCGGTTCAGGTGAAAGATACTATTGGCTATGATACTTTGGGTCACTGTTTTTTCCTTGAAGATGGGCTGGAGCAACGCAATACATTTTACCACAATTTGGGCCTCCTTACCAAGCCTGGAACAATCTTGCCTTCAGACCGCGATGAAGCCACATGCCTCGCAATGCGTAGCAATGTCTATGGGAATTATATACCTATACCAAGCACCGACTGCATGTAAGCCCTCAATGAATACAATAAGTCTTCACTATTATATAGCATCTGGTCTTGAAAGTACTAAATTTATGATACTGAGGTGAAACTAAGGTGTTTACAGAGTGGGGTTTGTTTTCCCAAGTTTGACACATGGTACTATTGGGGTCGTGACAAATTTTAGCTTCTACTGCAAGTTTCTGTTTTTTTAAATAAATATTACCTACTAGGTAAAGTGTCTTGAGGTGGAGGGTCGTGAAGGTCTGTGCTAATAAAGACCTGAATCTCAGTCAGTTTATTTATTTATTGAGTTCCATTCTTGTCACTGTTTCTAGTGAGAGAGAAACACAATATAGTGTTTTGCTCGTCTCTGAATCCTTTTGAATTGGGATAATGAAGGTTCCATGAAATCTGTCTGATAAATGGGGCTCATTTCAGCCTGGCATAAGCAGACATAAATCCCATTCACTTCAAAGGGAGTTCCCCCCCGCTTTTTTTGCACCAATGATGAATTTGGATCATAGCGTCTAGAGTAAATTAGCCATTAGCACATGAATACATTAGGGGATCAAATGTAACGATTAGCATAAATTATAATTAGCCATGTTTTGTTGCACTTTGCTCAGAGGAAAAACAAAAGTCCTTATTATTGGTGGCTGGAGTACACATCCAAACTGAAGAAATGGTCCATTGTAATGTGGGTACGAATACGATCCCATTGACTCAACTAGGGTTGCTGATGAGAGCATAGTTTAGCCCAGGACCCCTGTATTTTCCGGGATAAAATTTAAGGGCCACATCCTGATAATTTTTACTTGCCAAGTAATCCCATTGACTTCATTGGGAATACTCCTGTGCTTTTGTGGCTAACACAGGTATATTGCAGGTATTTGGGCCATTCCTGCAAACCATCCAATCCACTAGGATATTCATGTTGATTTAGGACTGTTCCCATGAGCATGGAAACCCTACAAATGTAATAGGATGGTTAAGAAATAAATGTGTGTTAGAATTTTCTGATTTAAAAATGATCAAATTAGCTTCTATGAGTAAATACTTATATATATTTTTTCCTTACATGTGGTATATATTGTCCATCAAATTTATTTTTCTTAAACAAAAAGGGAAGTCTGCTTTAATAAACCATAATGTTTGCATAAATATAACTAGCTTTTGTCTGTTCCGCCATGAATCTTTCTGCTTGATAGTGTCCTTAATTTGAGCAAAGGAATTAGTATCGCTCTTTAATCCCATTAATAATCTGTTTGCAGAGGATGCTTATTCTGGTGTCCTTCTGAATGGATCGTAAAGCTGTAAGGAGTTAGACCTTCCTCCCTCACTCCCAGCTCTAAAGAAGAACAGAAGTTCAGTTTTTAGACATTTTCCATAGCTATTTAATTCTGTCCCTAGCAAATGCTTGAAAAAATGACCTCGGGTTTCCTTACTTGATTTTAACAGAGCACAGATTTTTGTGTGAATAGCCTCATATAACTTAATGCTTTCAGTATGTAGGACCATAAATGAACATGTCTGACATCATTGCTTTTATTTTTCATGAAGAGTATGTATGGAGTTTTAAAATCAATGGGAGTGTTGTGGCTAAAGTCTAATGCAATGCTATAAAAGCTTAGCCCTTCCTGTTTCGTTACTCCTTAGGATCATTTTGTGTTTTTATTTTCAGGGCTGTCAGCACATTCTGGATTGCTAACCCAAACAACAATTTGATAGAGAATGCAGCAGCTGGTGCTCAGGTAATATAATTTAACCAGCAAGGGCCATATATCACCTTCAATCCACTTATTGATGCCATTGGTGTGAAAGGCATCACATTTTTAATGTAGAATCTGGGTGCCTATTGCTGCATAAGGCCAAAGGCAATTAGGTAATTTATTGACCTGGTACAATATCACTGCTAGTGAACTGGAAAGTTGTGTTTGTGTCCAGAGATCATCCATGTGCACAGAACCTGATATGTGACACCACAGTTTCCCCTTGTGTAAAGCAGGAAATAAATGTGTGGTTTTCTGTTGGCAAATGTTGACTCTTTAATGGTGACCATTGTATTTAATAATAATGTTTAATAAAGAACTGGAACCCCAGCTATACATGCAAATCCTGTGTATGAATGATGGCATGTTCCCTAAGCCAAAATTTCATCTACCCTTCTCCTTCATACCCCCAATATATGTGCATGCAAAGTCCGCAGGTGTGTGCTCGGATGAGCATTTATGCATGCAAGCGGAGTAAGCTTGTATAGACAGATGTGTTGGTTTTGTATGCACAAAGTGGTGCCTGCTCATTTTGCAGGCTGTGTAAGAAGTTTCTTTGAAAATTTGATTTCATATACTGTATTTATATTGGTGCAGCTGGCAAAGCTAAATACTATAGGGTCTGAGAATTTATTGTACTGCTCCAGAGTCTCAACCTTTTTATTGTGTTTTAGGATGTTGGGATATGGTACATCTTCCACCGGGTTCCAACCGGACAGTCTGAGGGACAATACCCAGAAGCACAGGTGGAGTTTACTCCCTTGGGGATATTTTACAACAACAGAGTCCATTCTAATTTCAAGGCATGTAAAAGATTTTCCTACATTTGCACAAACATAATAAGATTTAGCACTTACTGTAGGTAGCTCTCAGGTCGCATGGGCTAGAAACACTTTCATAGTGCTGTTCAGACACTGACTAAACAGTTGTCTCAACATCTCTGCAATGTACCTGGATGGTATTATTCCTATTATACAGATGAACAAACTGAGATTGTGGGCGGTTTGCTGCTCTGTGCCACACAGCACAGAGGAATGCATGCAGTAGTAGATGTAGTGTAAAGGGTAGAAGGCTGTAGGCTACTCTCTACTGCAATGGTGGGTGGGTGGGGAGGTGTGACCAGAGCCCTGCAAAATAGCTGGGGTAGGGCCAAATCCTGGTCTGCTTTCTTCCCTCCCCCCCAAATAATTGCAATAACTTTAATCTCACTCGAAGGTAATTCCATGAAAACATTTTGTCTAAATGCGCTGTAGGCATAAAGACAGAATCTACAAATAAGAATCCTTTTTTCATTATTGCTCAGGATTCCAGATGGAGAGGAAGCAAATATTACTGTATCAAATTTGGGACGTTGTGGTGGGTGGTGGTGGTGGTTTTATTAGGATATACTTTAATAGATAAAGAGAACTTCATACAACTTTATCTTGCTCTATCCATGTATGTGCTGGTTCATCTCTGCAATAACACTGCATTGCAATCTTTAACTTCACTACACTGGATCATGTTCTGCTTTGATTGTAAAGAAATTACAAATCTAAGAGGAATTAAGGTCTTGCCTCTCAGCAGGAGCACTGTTCTCTCTCTGCAACATCATTCTTTGTCTCCCGGGGCCAGCAGGGATGCTTTATTTCCTGGCGTGAGGGGGTTTAAATTCTTTGTTCTGGCTCAGAAGCCCACTTAAATGACTATGTAAAGGGCATAGCACTGTAGCATTCTGCCCTGACTTTGATGTATTTCACTAAGGGCACTGTAATAATGTGACAACATCCAAATGGCTCAGAGGCCAATCCTTGGGATGGAAAGCACTGGCATGCAGAGGGCTTACAGTGCCTTAAACATGTTTGTGTTCCATTTATAATACCGTTTGATCTTCTTTAGCTTGTGCTGTGTGGTCTCCTTGTTAAAATAATTGAACTCCTATATATTTTTCAGGCTGGCTTGTTTATTGGAAAAGGAGTAAAGACAACAAAAGCCAGTGCTGAAAATCCTCGAGAGTATCTTACTGTAGATAATGCCAGGTGAGTAAATGCTGTATGGATAAAAATGTTTGGGTTCATTTTATTGCTTCTGGTGTTTTCAGGAGCCCGCAGTATACTCGGCGGGTTGCTGGACCTTGTTATGGATGGAATAGCCTGAGAATATAGACCCACAACCTGGGATATAAAGAGGCAAATATTTCAGAACTGTGTGCTGAATCCTTTGTAGTATTGCTTAAAAAATGACAAATGTGCACTTGGAGCTCTGAGATGTTGGCAGAAGAGTCCTTGAAAAGAATGGAGTTTTCATAATTTGGTTAACTATTGTTATCAATGACTTAGCTGAAATCTAGATGATAAAATCAATTTCACAACCTAATTAGTGCCTATGATTTTGGGTACAATCTCAGCCATCTGTTACATAATCTGCTTGCAATAATCTTCACACACGGGGTGTCTCTTTTTGTCTATACATTTATGGGGGGCGGGGGAGAGGGAAGCTTCCAGGGATTCATGTCACGGAGAGGGAAAGTGAATATTTAATGCTATTGGCTAACCCACTGGAATCCTGTGGGCTTACGTGGAGCAATGCTGCAGAGATCAGCCATTCTCTTCTGCTGTGTCCTGGCCAGCCCCACCTCACTCGTACATTGTGAGCTTCACAGAGCACTGAGAGTTTCCCACGGAGTTGAAGGATAGGGACAGTAATGCAGCGGAAGTGACACTTCTCCTTTTTGTGGCTTCCCTCCTCCCTCGGGCCCCTTGCTTCTGGGAGCAGAGGGGACAATACAGCCCCATGAGTTTCAGTTTCATCCTTCTGCAATGTGAAGATGGACTGGGGAAGAATAAGGGGATTTTTTTTCTTCCCAAATTCAGCAGTGTTCAGTAATCAGCAAGCGTGGCAAGAAATATTCTGAAAGTGATTGGAAAATCTATAGATTCATGCTGAGTAAAGCTTTCAGACATGGGAGTCCCACTTTAAGACTGGAATAATAGCTCATGCATGTCACTTAATTATCATCAGTTGGCATCTTCTTGCAGGGTGGGAGTTTCAAAATGCCAATGTGATTTAGGAACACAAGTCCCATTGAAACTCAATGGGGCTTGTGGGTAGGATTTCTAAAAGCAACCAAGTGACAGGTGCTTTTGCAAATGTTACTGTGTGCTCCTAAATCATGTAGATCCTTCTGAAAATCCACCCTGAGAGAGAAATCCTGGCTCCATTGAAATCAATGGGTGCTTTTCCATTGACTTCACTGGGGCCAGAATTTCACTCTTAATGTTTATTCTGTGTTAGCCTTGCAATAAGATGCAGTACCAAAATGAAGCTATTGTTTTGAATGTGATCCAGGATACATAAATTCAGCTGAAAATAGAAACAAAATTACTTCCCTGAAACCCATCAGTGACTGTGACTGACAGGACCTCCTGTGTTTAAGGTTATTTCCCATTGCTCTGGTATAATAACTAGATTCCTTGCTTCAGGTTCCGCCCACATCAGGATGCTGACCCTGTAAAACCACGAGTTCCTGCCTTAATTGATGGCCTCATCGCTTTTAAAAATAACGACCATGGGGCCTGGGCCAGGGGCGGTGACATTATTTTCCGCAACTGTGGGTAGGTGACTGTAATTACAGTTTATATCCTTCTGCTCATTACTGACATAAGTGGGTCTGTAGGACAAATTAAGTTACTAGGCACGTCTGATGTTACACATTCGTGTTTCTTCTTTTCTAGGTTTTCAGACAATGGAATTGGACTCACCCTAGCTAGGTAATTTCATTTCTCTAGGTATGCTGTGTTTTTCAGGGTTCTCCACAATTTAAAACATTAAAGAATGGAAGGTGCTTCTCTGGTGCTCAGATTAAGATGCAAGAATCTCACATGTCCTTCCCAAACCACATCAGGTCTCTCCTGTAATAGTTATTAATGAAAATGGCAATATGGCATTTCAATTTCTTTGCCTTATCGTGTCTGGGGAATATGTCAATAATCAGACATTATGACTTTTGGGCTGTAGATTCTAAACCCTTAGACTAAACATTCTGGTGCACGCTAAGGAGATTCGTATTCAGTCTCGTCAAGGCAAGACCAAAAATGTCCATACCTTTGGTATATTTCCATGCAGAAGTGGCAGGAAAAGGCCCTCTGTGTGGCTGTAGAATGGTTCTTCTGACCACATTCCTACTACCTGCAGGTAATGGAAAGGTTTGTTCTGTTGTAAACCAGAAACCTCTCTGAGATAAATTGTGATTTAAGAGCCTGATCCAAAGCTAGTCGCAGACAGTGGGAATCTTTCCATTGACTTCAGTGAGCTTTGGATCAGACCCTAGCTGTGTTTTTTGTTTTTTCACACTTTTCAAAGAATTTGTAACTTCCCAATTCTGAACTAGAGTTTGGCTCATGCTTTGTAAAATGCTTTAGGATGGAGGATGCTATATAAAAATCAGACCTAAGTGTAGTTGCCTGAACTACTAAATTAGCATTATTACTGGTGCTTAATACTAATTGGCTGGTTTCTAAAGACTGTTTTTTAATTCCTGCAGATTCATCTCTTCAGATTAAAAATGACCGTTTCAGAAGTGCAATTAAAAGCTCCTTTAAATTATTCATTAATTATTCTTTTGAACTGTGCCACATAGTTACCTTCCATTTTTCTTTGTCTGATTCTAGTGATGGAACTTTCCCAACAGATGAGGGTTCCAGCCTGGAAGTTGCACATTCCATCTTTGTTGGAGAAAGCAACAACATTGGCTCCCAGGGAGGACAAAACAGCTACT
This sequence comes from Mauremys reevesii, assembly GCF_016161935.1. Taxonomy (NCBI): domain Eukaryota; kingdom Metazoa; phylum Chordata; order Testudines; family Geoemydidae; genus Mauremys; species Mauremys reevesii. The sequence continues at coordinate 15,986,320 of NC_052632.1, forward strand.
GGGGAAGAGGGGCAAATGGAGAATATAGAACACTACCCAGAAACAAGTAGGTTATTCATCTGGCATTTATCCTTGATATTAGCATAAGAAAAATGTGATAGAAGAAAAGCCTTTGAAATGAATGTGACTACTAAAGGGTAATGTAAATGGATGTTTAAATTTATTATACAGGCCATAACCAATGAATATCCAAATAAAACCCATTCTCCAGACAAACTCAGTGAGAGCTTTAACAACTGGATGTCTTTGATGTAATTTTTCTGCCTAATTTATTAGTCATTGGAGAGTGGATTAGAAAGTTTGAAAGAAACCAAGAACTTTTTTCAGTGCTACAATTGCAGCCAATGTCTGGGCTGACGGCTCTCTTGGTTACACTATAACTCAATTGTAAATATTGTTCTGAACCCAGACATGCCAGTGTGGCATCATAGGGAAAGCTGGATAATTTTCCATTTGAACTGAAGGGGTGGGGAGACAAGATTGCCTGTACACCTTAGCATCCAACTCCAAAGAGACTTTGGCACACATTTGATCTCCCTTAGGGTATGTCTACATTGTAATTAAACACCCGTGGCTGGCCTGTGTCAGCTGACTTGGGTTCATGGGGCTTAGACTATGGGGCTGTAAAAGTCTGGTGTAGATGTTTGGGCTCTGGGACCCCGTGAGGGAGGGGGGGAAGAGTCCCATAGCTCCAAGCCCAACCGTCTATAGTGCAATTTTATCACCCTGCAGCCTGAGCCAGAGTCAGCTGACATAGGCCAGGCACAGGCGTTTAATTGCAGTATAGACATACCCTTTACTGAGTAAGCACCTGATTCGTCATTCCTGACACAGGCACATCTCCCACTGAAGTCACCAAACAAGCGACTGGATGCTATTTTTCTTTTGATTTTCCTTTTCCAGTGGGCGTACATTTATTTTCTTCCTGTCCGAACAACATATGACCAGTTTGACAAAGAAAGCAAAAGAAAAGTCACTCAGGATCTCACTTCTCTTTCTAGGGCTGTATGTTAGCTCCCTTTACAGGAATACAGCCCGCCTCTTTAACAGTCAATGCACACCCCCATATTTCTACAATTGCCCACGCCTTGAACAAATAGAAACTCCAAAACAATTGTCATTCATGACAAACATCTATTAAGGAATGTTTTAAAAAAGCAATGAGTAACAATAGACTATTTGCTGGTTGGTTATAACATGCCCGGCATGCAAGTAGCCCTTAGACCTGTATAACCACAGGAGATTCCTGGCTATGAAATTGAATCTCTACAGAACAATTAGAGCCACTGTTATTATCAGGCAACCATTTGGAATGCTCCATTGCATTTCAGTGTTCACCTTTTAATAACCTGTGTTTATTGGTAGGAACTGCAAACCTGGAAAGAAGGAATATTGCTACCTGACACACTGTCTCATCTTTCAACAGAATAAAATTCTAAATCTAAAGTGCATTTAAAATCAGTCCCATCTGCTGAATAGCTATAGCACAGGCAGTGGCATTGTAAAGGCCTGACCCAAAGCCCTTTGGTTTCAGTGAGCTCGGGATCAAGGACTGGGTTTTCCCACATGTACCTCTGGTTTTCCCATTGCACTATATGCTGGGGTGCTGGTTTTTTTATATTTTAATTTAGTTGGTTAAAGCACTTAGAGCCTGGGATAGACACTTACAGTCAAATTCAAAGAGATAAAATCTCACTCTTGCATCTCGCTGTATATAATATAACACTGAACGCAACTGTGGAGTCTGTAATCGATAAGAAGGAACACGCGGGCTTTCTGCTTCTGATGCTTGAGCAATCCAGCTTTACCTAAATTTCTGAACAAATTAATTGTAAACATGTCTCCACTGGCCCCTTTCATTATTTTTTATGAAGGTACCGTAGGCCATTCATTAGTCACACAGCACCTGCGTAACACAGAATTCAGTACTATAAACAAGAAAGGGGGATCAATACTCACCTGAGACTGCAGTGGCATCTCCTAGATTTTTGATATTCTGTGCAACATGGCCATATTCCACAGGCCAGCCCTGAAGATGTAATCTTACAACTGTAAAATGTTATGGGCCATATCCTTGGGAATGACCGTGTGATGCCTGGAGCAGCTTGTGGGGAGAGGAAAATCCAAGTTGTTCTAAATTGAACCAGTGGATGGCTGCTCTCAAGAGGCCATTACACCAGCAGGGGATTAGACCGATGTTACAGCCCCCCAGCTATGCCTATGGCTGGGCTGGGCTGGAGAAGTATCAAAGGCGCCACTACACTGGCCCTACAGTCCCTGGGATTTCTCTGACCTCCGTGGACTCTCCAGGAAGCTGCTTGTTTAAGGTGTTTTGCCCCAGCTGACTGGCCATAAGGGGCCGTAAAGTGGGGTGAGGCAAGATCCTGCTCTGGACTGGGATTTTATTTCTGAGATCACTCACTTAACCACTGCTCCTCTTCTGAGCCTTAGCTGGGGAGAGCTGGGTGCCTCTTACAAGGTGATGAGGTTGCTCAGCACCTCATGGCTGGAGCAGCATGATCCTGATTTAGGGAATGTGAAGAGGGTGTAACTGCTAGAGACAAATGTAGTGTCTCTCTGTGCTTTTTGGAGGAAAGCACTGATCCTGCCCACATGTCTAAACTGGAATTCTGTTCATTTTGAAACTTCCCTAGGACGTTCCCTATTCGTGGATTCCAGATTTATGATGGGCCTGTTCGGCTGGTGAAATGCACTTTCAGAAAGTTTACTCCCACTGCGGACCGATACTCAAGCGCCATTGGTTTCTTCATGAAGAATTCCTGGCAGATAAGCCCTCAGAACAACGTGTCCCAGATCAGGATGGAGAGAAGTGTAAGTGAGAAAAATAGGAGTATGGGTTTTGGTTGAGCTTGTTTGACTTTCAAAAGTGTTTAACCATGCTGAGAGGTTTACTCCAGAGACATCTTACTTCTGGGTGAGTAGAGATGCAAAATCTGCAATAGCATAAGGTCTTAACATAGAGGCCCAGATCTCAGTTAATGTAAGTCATCCATAGCGGTATCTACCTCAATGGAGCTATGCTGGTATACTCTAGTTGAGGATCTGGCCCAATGATTGGGAGCTACACAAATCAAACTTCAACAAGCATGAGTGCCAGAAAGTTGTAGTACAATTCTAAGGCCTGGTCTACACTGGGGGTGGAAATTGATCTAAGTTAAGCAACTTCAGCTACGTGAATAACATAGCTGAAGTTGACGTACTTAGACCTACTCACTGCAGTGTCTTCCCTGCGGTGAGTCAACTGCTGCCGCTCCCCTGTCACCTCCACCTGCGCCTCTCACGGCGGTGGAGTACAGGAGTCAACCGGAGAGCGCTCGGGGATTGATTTATTGTGTCTAGACTAGACATGATAAATTGACCCCTGCTGGATCGATGGCTGCCTGCCGATCCAGTGGGTAGTGTAGCCATACCCTTAGATACCTAGAGAGAACCTTGGGCCTGATCCTGGGGTCTTCCCTGAAAGTTCTGTGGATCACAGTGGGGATTGAGCAAGAGGAAGGACTGCCGAATCAGCTCCCATATTTGCATGCTGGCAGGAGTTGTAAAATGCTTTAGGTGTTCTAGCCTTTCTCGTGGATTCATGCGGCATTCACATCTCTTTGAGTTTGGCTTTTGAGTTTCTTGGTTCATTTGAGCCGGTAAAACTCAAAACCAAACTCTCTCAAAATCACTACAAGTTGCCTGGGTTGGGCTGAAACCATGAAAAATTACTGACCTCCAGGTGGCTTCCTTCTGGGGATTGTAACCTATCCCGGGCCTGCCCAAAACAAGGCCCAGGCCCTCTGTGTGGTTCATGAACCTCTATAACCTTAGCTCAAGGCTTGAGTTTATTTGTAGGGAAGTTTTCCACAGCTCTAATATTGACAGACCTCATTTTCTTTGGCTGAGCAGGCAGCTTTTCTGCCTTTCCTCCATCACACCTTATCCACACAACAGGAGCATATTTTATATAAAGGTTGTGTTAGCACAGTCACTCCTGTGGTACTGTTGTGAAAATAAAGTGCACTTCATCCTAGTGCATTTAAATAAATCAGACCTCTGTATTACCCATGTATGTCACATCTGAAGTCCGAACAAGGGTAAGGGATAATTTAGTTGTACATTCTTTGCATCCCTCAGGGGAACTAGCCACAATGAAGATGCAACATCCAGCATGGAATGAGGAGTATGCTTAGAGGGAAACATAAAATGCACAGGTCTGATCTTGCAGTGGATCTGAGGCTAGTGGGAGTGTAACCTGAGTAAGGGCTGTCAGATGGGGTTTTTAACTTCAAATGCATATGTTTTTAGGCCCATTAGTGGATCGTTACCTGTAGAAAAATTTGAAAATGCAGATGTGTAAAGCTGTAGCACTTTTTGAGGTCTGAGCCTGTTTAATGTCACTGCACCTTTTCAGGTCTGGGAGACAGTTTATTACAGCAACACCTTTAAGATCTGAGGTCTGCAAAGCAGAACCTTTCAGAGGAGTTATTCAATGCTTCTGCATTAAAGACAAACATGCTTAAATAACACATGCTGAGTTTATTATAAAACGTTAGTTACATTATCCAAGTAATTACTTCCTGTTTTGTCCATTCCCAACAAATGTCTCTTTACCTTATATTTTGCCAACCATATAAAAAAAAAAAGGCAGTTAACCACCTCTGCCACAGCAGTTACTAAAAACACCTTTCACTTTGATTCTGCTTTATCCAGATTGAATCCAGAGCTGCTGATTCTGAAGTAAAACTGCAAGGTCCTCTTGCATATTGCTCTGTGGCAAATGGCTTTATTGGATAACATATAATTAACATAGAGCCCCTAAGCTGTTTGTTAATTTCCATCTATAGGCTTCTGTTTATTAATTTTGAAAGAAGTTCCCTAAAGGATGGCTTATTTTTACTGTCACTTCTTAAAAAAAACCCAAACAAACAAACCTTATTGCAAGTTGCATAATGATACTAAAGCTATTAGTCATGCTGGGTGCATAATCATATTAATTGTTCGAGCTAATCAGCTCATTGATTAGATAACTAAATAATAAAACTAGTCAGGTCTTGCTTAATTACAATATAAAAACAAATTGTTAAGTGAAACAGAAAAGCAAAACATTGCGCTCTACAAAAGTATTATTCACATTTCTGTTGACAAACACAAAGCTTGCATATGAGGGAAGGAAAATCTGTGCATTTACAGGTAATAAAACGAATAACAATGCTTATAAAGTGCTATTAAAAGGCTATCTTCAAAGCAGTCATTGGTCCTCTGCCTACACAAGATTCAGATGGCCATGTAGTGCCATGGGTCTGTGTGGCTATATCTATACTGCAGCTGCGACCAAGCCTCCCTGCCCAAGTAGACAGACTTGAACTAGTACACTAAAAATATCCATGTGGATGTTTCAACCTGGGCACTCAAGCTTGGGAGGCTGAGCTCCAGCCCGAGTTGGAACATCCATGCTGCTGTCTTCAGCACACTAGCTTGAGTCCCACTAGTGTGAGTGACTACCGAGCTGGGAGGTTTGCTCCCAGCTGCAGTGTAGACATACCCTCCATGTCCCATAGCTAGAATCTAGACAGGTAGGAGGAAATATCCTCTTTAGGTCATTCAGAGTTCGTGCATAGTTTCCTAGGAAAGCTTTCCATTGTACTATTCATAAATGTGTAATAAAAAAATTAATGAATAATAAAAATGTCAGCCCCAGTCTTTGGGTCTGTCTGAGCTGTGCCCCTTTATGGCAGGCTGTGCCAGCTCCTGGGGGAGAAAGGTGGTGGTAGGTCACCATTTGAGCTCCAAATGATCGTCAGGTAGCCCAGGACTGGTTCAGTCCCCTGAGCATGTTCTAACTTTGACCGTTAATGGCTCCTGTGGTGGTTTTTCCAGCTACCAGGAATAGCTGGAGTTTGGAGATGGAGCTCTGCCCATTGACAGCAGGCTGTGGCAGCTCTTTACCATCTATGGATTTGCCCATGCCAGGGGAATCCCCAGCTCCCTGTTCAGGACAGCTTTATGGCCCTTTGCATTGCTGAAAGTGCACAGAGGAGCCATATTTGGGGGGAGGAGGGGCCTGGATTCAGCCTAATGACTCCCCATTATAGCACACAATTGCTGAAAGGGCGTTTACACTGGCAGGATTCGTGTAGCTGTGTGAATAGGAGGGGAGCACTTTGTAATGTAAGCAGTTGCCTTTATATTAGGACTATGCCGTCTTACCATGGTGTTTCCTGAGTGCCAGGCAAAACTGAAGTTTTCATGCACTTTAAAAATGGCAATTCCGATAGTGTGGATCCCCCCTTCCCCCCCATAAAAGCCCCAGACAAAAACCAGGAAGATAATTGTGCTGCACTTGATCACAAACCATTTCTGCCCTGAAGATGGGAGGCAGGGGGAGCAAAAGAAAAGGGCTGTGGGCTTAAGGGGCCAGTCTTGTTCCCACTGAAGTAAAAAGGCGTCTTTATGTTGCAGAACTGAGCCCTCAACTCCACCGAAGTCAATGGGCTTGGGATCAGACCCCATAGAAACAGATGTCTTATGTTGTCAGCCATATTTTTCTATAATACGAGAGAGATTGTTCCTTCTTACCTGATTTGGGTCCCAGTCCTGCAAGCTGCTCCATGCAGGTGGATCCCTGCCCTCTAAAGCTACAGTAAATTCAGGGGGGCTGTACATAGGTATCAGGATCTGCCTGCACTGATCAGCTTGCAGGATCAGGACCTTAATCTCTGCTTCAAAACAAGAGGCACAATAATGATTCAGGAGTTGTGACTGTAAAACAGGGGTAGGTCCACACTGGTTAACAAATTTCCCTGGTGACCCATTTCTGTAAAAATATTGATTATCACATGATGATGATGATAGTAGTAGTAGACAGGGATATTCTTTCTATGGGTGTTTTGCACCATCCATAGAATTTTGTTGAAAAGATGGAATTCCTTATTCAATTCCACTGGTTAATTTAACAAAAATCTATCGAAAATTTACAATTTTTGATTGAAGTCTATAGGGCTTTTCCATAAGGGCGTGTAGGTGCATGTTCATGTGTGTATATACTATATATGTGGAGATGATATCCATGTGATTAAATTGGAGAGGCATTTGATGATTAAATTTCACATATCTGTCTACTAATCCTCAGTCTACTAATCCATCTCCCTATAGTTGCTATTCTAATACTCCAACCCCCTGAGTAAAGAGATCTTTATACCTATCACCCACCATGTAGTCCATATAATTTATCACTCTAAATAGTATATAAGTGAAGATCTTCAAAATGATGTCCAACTTCTATAGTCTTCACTTAGACAGAGTTCCCACTAAAGTCCATAAAAGTCATGATATGACAGATATAGATAAATCAGTCTTGTGCTTTTTATCCCTGTTCCCAAAACTTTATACCTGGAAGCTGATTCCTTTCCGTGTCTACAGTACAAAAGATGGTATTTCCTAGGATTGGCTCATAAATTAATACAGACCATTTCCCAGTTTACGAGTTTAGCAGTGATTCTTTTGTCCACTTTACTGTAATCTTTAACCTGAATTTTTAGAATAGCCATTTTATTTCTCATTCTCACAGTTTACAGGAGAATGCAGGAGAAAGATTAGGGTTTAAACAATAAAACTTTCTGTGTTGTGTCTGGAAAAGCTTAGTGTGCTAATTAAATGGAAACTGTACACACTGTACTTTGTTTTGAGGTCTCTGTTCTCTTGCCGTTAGAGTGTCCATATTCAAACCCAGAAATGCACTGGTGCAAGGTATTTATAGTAGAGCTTTGAACTGCAGGATAACGTTTACATTTTACTAATTTCCTCTTTTAGATATTACAAAAAAAAGTATCCATCAGGATCCTTCTTCTTTACCAAATAGCTCCTTTGGCAGAGGTTTCCAGCGGGGAAATAAGAAAAGAGTTGAAACTGCTCAAAAACAAACATTACAATTCAGTGTGTTTTGGTTGGTGGTGTGTGTGGGTTTTTTTTTTTTTTTTAGGACTGATTCAGTAAGAGGCTAGGAATTAGGTTAGGAGAAGGAAGGAAAAGTGGTTATAGGATCTGATTTGATTTTAAAGTAATAGAAAAAGCCTAGATTAACTAAAACATAATTTAAGGGCCCATTCCTGCAACCTTTACTCATGCAAGTAGTTGTTACCCTTGTGAGGTAGTCCCATTTAAACAATAGGACTTCTCATGTGAGTAAGGTAGTGGTAATGCCCAATGGGCATTATAAAATTGAGCTTTCAAAGACCTTAGTAGATTTGCTGCCTTACCTGCAAACCCTTGCTCCCATGAGTAATTATTTCTTACTCATGTGAGTAGTCCCATTAAAGTCAACGGGTCTAATGGAAGTAAGATTTCTTCCTTGGGTCTGCATGATCAAGCCACTATTGTCTTGTGTAGCACACATTATTACTCAGGGAGTCAGCAAAAACTACCTGACCTAAAACACTTACCTTCACCATCGCCTTGTGACCTGTTCACTTGCTTTCTCTACAGACATCAAAATAGTCAACACCTTTTTGCTTAACATCTGCAGGTTCCCTACTTTGTTGTATTTTTATAATAGGCTTATGCTTTTTGCTTTGATGTTTAGCCATCCCAAAAACTGAGGTTATGCATAGGGAGAGCAACTGAGGTTTTAGCTTCTATTTTGTTTTGTTTGCTTTCCAAAAAGAATAGTGTCCAAATCATATGTTGGAATATTTACTAACGGGAATTCTGAAAAAAGCTGCTGTTTCACACTTTTATGAGACTAAGTGGGAACATTTATAAAAATGTACTTTTCTGACATTTTCCATGTAAAGGATGTTTGTTCCTTAATCATTTCATAGGCTTCCAAAGCTGCTTAATCCCTTAAAGTCACATTCTTCTGCTTATTACTTCAAGGAGTAAGCAGCAGGAACAGATGAATTTCTAAGAACCAAAGATCCTGTTTTCATGAAAACATCCTTCCTCATTAAGAAACAAGGGAAGACAAAAATCCTAGTAAATAAACTTTATACCATCAAAATTGTTTCTAAATCCAGGATGCATTAGTAGCTTAAGTCTTGGTGTGGTGCTCCAAACCCATAGGATTTTCTATGTCAAAAGTGTTCCTGACAGAGCTATATTAATGTATGTCACATCTATGCCCAGTAATCAGTTATGGCTACACCAGTAACTCCTCTTTTGGCTCTCTCTCTATAGGTTGGACTCAAGGTGTTTTTTGGCAGATCAGGCCAGTGGTTTGGAGACAATGATAATGATGGTGACAAAGTTTCTATTTTCCATGACCTGGATGGTTCAGTGACGGGATACCCAGACACCTTCATAGGGAGAGCAGACAACTACCTGCTTCGTCATCCAGGATGTCTTACTGTCCCACGGTGGAATGGAATGATATGCAGTGGGAAATATGCACAGGTAACACTGGGAGATTGTAATGGATCTGGAAAGGTTGGGAGTGGGTGTTTTTATTAATGGGCTGAATCAGGGCACTACTAGCAATGAAGCATTTTACCATCCCCAGTGTAATATTTCAAATCAGTCTTGATGCAAGCATTAGTACTGTGGATCTGGTTTAGGTAGAGAGAGGCGTTAGCTCTCCCACCGACATAGCACTATCTATCAGCTCTTAGGTTGGTATAACTACGCCGCTCAGGGTTGTGGATTATTCACACCCTGGAGCAATTTTAGTTATACAGTAGTAATTCTGTAATGTAGATCAGGGATTTGTTTAATGTCTGGGGAAAAAGAAAGCAGCCTCTCTATCCGTCTCTCCATGCCACTCCCCCGCCTCTAGAGACTATATTTTTACAGCCATACAGCAAAGAAAAGTATATAACCTGCTTTAAAGTTACATTTAGTTGAAAATCTTGCCCGGGCCCTCATGCTAAGCAGATACACCATGGTATGTCCTGTGACACCCAGCTAGGGTACTAAGGGAAAACGTGGTCTTAATATAACAAACTAGTTAGGTTTGGACTGGAAGCCAGGATGGCTACAAGTTGTCTAAGAGGCATTGGCTTAATCACTTGGTGCCCAATCCTGGAGCCCTTCCTTCTTGTGAATGAGGCTCCAGAATTAGGCCCTTGACTTTAATTTCCCTATGTTTAAACAGAGGCAGAGTAATACTTACTTGGTTATATAACAGGAGGATTATGATGCTCAGTTTGTAAGTATTTGTAAAGAGCCCTGAAAACAAGAAGGCCTGTCTTTGTGCTAAGTAGTAGTATTAATCATATTACTCCTAAAGAGAAAATGAGAGAATACAAATGTATGGATTATGAACGGAAATCACTAGTTTCTTGCATTCTTAGGGCCCTTTTGACTAAAAACACATTAATCACCCCAAGTGATGTTATATTTATTATTTACATGGCAGCTATTAGGTGCTATGCAATCACATGAGAAATTGAACCACGAGGCAGCAGATGTACCTGGCAAGGTGTGGGTTGTGTTTATAAAGCTGGCATCTGAGCCCATAAGATGAGATGAGATGTGTCTCTCGAAAGGAGCTGTAATATTCTCCTCTCTAATCTATGATATTCTTTCTTCACTTACGGGGAGATGGGCACTTCATTTCTGCAGTGGCACAGTGCAAAAGAGACATGCCATACACAAGAAGAATTACACTGAAAATGCTTGAGCTGTTCATTTAAAGTGACCTGTTCTCAAGACAGAATATCTTCATTTTTAATGATAAAAAAAATGTGATCAAGACTGCCTCCCCAAGTGTTCCCCTCCCCCCAAATAAAGTGATGGATATAAGACAGGAGGATATATGGGGGGTGAGAAGGTGGGAATACGGTCTTAAAGTCCACAGTATGTACTGTGAGGGCACATGTTTCTTTAAGATTCTTGTATGTCTGATGGGGCATACTGCACATGCATGTCTCCTTATGCATTCATTAGCCATCACTATGACAGCTATAGCACAGAACAAAATCCTGCTTAAGTTATTCAAGACTGTGCAGTGTTAGAGGTGCCCCCATACAGCACTGATTAATCAGGTTTGTTTTGTCAGTGGAGCGCACAGCTAGCTATTTCAAAGTATAAGCCTGATCTTGCCCAATTGAAGTCCAGTGAGGGTTTTTGTTGCTGACTGCAGTGGAAATAGGATTGGGCTCATATGTAGCAACCCCATAAATCAGAGAGAGAGAGTGTGTGAGGCATCACCATCTCTGGTGACTCAAGGGTTAAATTCAGAATGATAAACAAGTCGGAATCTATATTTTTATTTCTATTTATACTCTTCCCATTATGGCACTGTACAGTGTGAGGCGGTTTTTCCACCATAGAAACTTTCCTTGGCTGAGTTCAGGCAAGAATAAACATTCACTTCCCTGGGATCTGTCCCTTACCAGCTCCTTTCACCCAATCAGCATCCAGCTGGGTGAATAAAGTACATACTAAAAACTTCACTTTATGAGCCCTTAGGTGGGGAAATCGATATGAATCTGAAATGAAAGCAGTGAAGATAGTTGGTTCTACATAATAGGAGCTGATTTAATTTGCAGAATAGTCATTTGAATGCTTTACTGCAACACCAAAGTTGCTGGGTCTGATGATTTGTGTGTGTGCTAAATCTGGCACTACATATCTCAGTTCAAAAGCATAAAAGAATGAACCCAATCATGGAGAAAGACGAGGAAGCCTTTGGTTTACTTTAATCTTAGAAACTCCATTACAAAATGTGCTTTTCTTTCCCCTCCCATGTAGCTCTAAAAGACAAGACATTATATTCACCCATGGCACAAGCAGGTGAAAGTGTAATTTCAGTCAATGGGAGTTGTTGCTCTTTACACAGCTGAACTGAGACGAAGGTATTTAGATTAGGGATGGGCAAGCTAGGTCATATAAAATATGAACCAAACCCTTCTTTTGGAACTTAAGCCAATTTTTTTTTTGAGAAAGTTTTGATAGTTCAGTTCACTGCTTTGGCTTTTTCCCCCTTGGTTTTGATGAGCACCCAAAGTGGAAATACTATAGAAAAGTCCATTCCTCCTGCAGTATTTCTAACTCAGACAAGTTTTGAGGACAAACTGGAAGCTTGTCATTCTTGAGAGTTCTCTGGTCTGATTCTCTCACCTCATGTTGTTTTTCTCTAGCCTACCTGAGGCATCACTGTGTGAATTCCAGAGCTGTCTTTGTTCCTATATTCCCTTACTCCCACCTATAAGCAGCCAGCATCACAACCCCTTACCTCTCCTGGTTTCAAATTGCTGCCTGGATGGGGCTGCCAGCAGGGGTCCCTGAGGAGCACCACCACTTTCATTTCCAATATTGCCAACTTCACATGCTTAAAAATCATGAGTCTAGCTTAAAAATCATGAGATTAAAAAAATTTTGGGGGTCTTTTATTTGCTTCCTAAGTTTTGAGCCTTTAGGATTCAATGTTTTCATGCTTTACTCTGCTGGAAACTTCCTTTCTGTTTTTAATGAAAACTGAGCTTCTCCTATAATATGATTCCATGAGCTGGAGTTTTAAGAAAAATACCAAACATAACAAGACTCTCAATAAAATCATGAGTGTTGGCAACTCTGAGTTTTCTGCAGAGTCTCTAGGACACACTCAAATTCTGTTGGTCCAAGATTGACTTGGGCACTTTAAAATGGTTACACATCGTGCCTGCCCATTGCCACGTTGACTTCAGCTGAGCAGTTTAATCCAGGTTTTTATTCTCTTCTCACATGCCTTCCAAGCAGCACCTGAGGTGTTAATCAGAAGAAGCTGGGAAACACTTATTTTTTTTAAACTACTAATTGGCAGAACAAGCGATTTTTCTGATGTAAGCACTAAAAGATAGGGGAGTACAGCAGAGTTGAGGTAGTATACTATAGTACTATTATCAAAATTTAGAGCAATTATTTATTTTTAATCAATTCACCCCACTTGGTCCATTTTTCTTCATTTGGTTGAGGTATTCTAATAGAGGCAGGAAGTTGTTCCATTTCTCTTAATGCTTTTATTTTGTCAAAAACACTTCTAGAGTGGATATATGCATCCTCTCTGCTTAGTTTATATATATAATATAAATATGATTTTTCCATTGGCATCTGCTGACCTATTCAAAGCCTAGTTAGCCAGTTATGACTTTGATATTTCCATCATCATTCCTGAATGCATACACTATAAAACACCCAAGAAATATTGCAGGTAGCTGCTCTCAGAATTTTTCTAAACCATGCTAGGAAAGGTTGCTTTTTGAGGAGATAGAGAAGATTATAGAATCCATTAGGGCTCAATTTGAATCATTGGGATTTAAGGAGGCTTAAAACCTCAGAGTTGAGTCCTTAGAAAATGAAAAGTTAACAAGCTTTCTAAGCTAGTTGTGTCTTCAAGTGCAATTAGGGGATCACATTCTGATCTCACTTACACACCAGTGTAAATGCAGAATAACTCTGCTGACTTCAGCAAAGCTGCTCTGGATTCATGCTGGTGTAATGGGTATCGGAATGTCTCCCAGCATGTTTTATGGAACTAAAAAGGGATCTTCCAAAGACTATTGAGGTCTTCAGTATAGTTGGCCACTGCAAGCTGTATAACTCCATAGACAAAATTCTTGTCATGGGAAATAGCTCTTCTTTTGGAAGTTACCAGCTTTCCAGGCTCATGTACGGGCTCTAAAGGATTACTGAAGAAACACTGCACCTTAGATCTTACCCAAGGTTTTGCGCTTAGTTTTGAACTTCGGATTGAGGTCTGATGCCCAAACACTATAGCAGGAATAAAAACAATGGCTGAATTAGATCATTAGATGGGAAACAGATATTGCCTTAGTCCAGAAGCCAAGAATGTATTGTGTGTATATACCTTGTATGTTGCTTATCTTCACACTTTTTATCCAGGTGGATAATAAATAACATGTGAGTTACGAAGAGAACTTCTCAATTTCACAATCTACTAAATAATCTCTCAGTGTAAACTGAGATGGGACTAAATCCTTCTGGATTACTGTGTTAATCACATCTAAATGAGCCATTATAAGATTCCCTTTAGGATTCTTCTTACCAAATAGCTGTCTCTTCTCCTTATGCTAGATCAGGCTCTCATCACTCTTCACATTTTAGAATATTTTGCCCACTTCTCTTCCTCCTGTTGGATTATTTATTTTTATTTATTTATTTATGTAAACATATATACTGGAGCAAAGGGAAGCTGGGTTTCTATTATTCTAGAACAAAGTTCTCTTGCTATGTCTCTTCTTCCTCCTTGGAGAGAGATGATTAGTTCACATATACCAAAGTTCTTGCTCCAGAAATATATGGAGATTATTTTGTTTTTTTTCTTTTCTTCAGTTTCAAGTGAAGAGAGTAAAGATGTCATGGAATGAAGGACTGAGGAAAAGGAAAGGGACTTTGTCATGACATTATAAGAAGAGTAGGTAGATATCGGTGTTTGTGTCAAGTTTTCAGGAGACTGGGCTGCTTAGGGTAGTGATATGCAGTCTACATGTAAGTCTACACTGCAAAGAAGAACCCAGGGCTGGCCCATGTCAGCCGACTCTGCCTTGCAGAGCTCAGGCTGTGGGGCTGTTTCACTGCTGTGTAGGCTTCCTGGAACCTGGGCTCTACGACCCTTCAAGGTGCAGGAGAGTTCCAGAGCTTGAGCTCCAACTTGAGCCCAGAAGCCTACACAGTAATTGAATAGCCCCGCAGCCTGAGTGCCACCATCCTGAGTCAGCTGGCATGGGCTAGCAGTGGGTGTCTGGTTGCTGTGTAGATGTTTTGACTTCAGCCAGTGCAGTAGTAACCAAAAGTTGTTGTTGGCTATTTTGGGGCTATATAAAATGGACTAAGTTCAATCCACAGAGAGCAGGCTTCCAAATCATGAAATCACTGCTAGAACTAGTGCTAATCGGCATCCTGGATGGCAGACTCAGCAAAGTCAGGGATTGAATAGGCAGAGACTTAGATTATGTCTACATTATAGACCTTAGAGTAGCACAGCTGTACCGCTGTAAGGTCTAGCCATTCTATGCTGACAGGAGAGAGCTCTCCCGTCGGTATAATTAAACCACCCCCACGAATGGCAGTAGCCATGTTGGCAGAAGAAGCTCTCCCACCGACATAGCACTGTCCACACTGGCACTTTTGTTGGTGAAACTTATGTCAGTGGGAGGAGGAAAGTTCACACCCTTGACCAACAAAAGTGCTAGTGTAGACATAGCCTTGGCTCCCTCCTTTTCCCTAGGTGTGATCTATCCCTCCAGGTCAGGGATGAAGTCCACAGGCAGAGTGGCATAGGGAAACTTGCAGTGAGGCTTCTTATTCAGTTCCGTGGATAACAAGAGGACTTGACTGTGAGTCTGATACTTGAGCTCCTGTCCCCTAAACCTGTTGGCTTCACTGGGGCTGCACATGAGTGCAAGGGCCTGTCTGCATGGAGTTCATTGCTGGATCAGGACTTTCAGCATTTGATATTTTAATAATAAAAATGAACAGGCAAGTTTCAAAGTATCCAGCATATGTAAACTCTGTACTGTGTAGCTAAAAAGATACTTGATTACAATTCTGGAAATCCTGCATGTGTTGGCTGGAATGGGAAATGAAGTAAGTTTACAAATATTTGTAGCTAACCGCAAGGCTTGCATTTTTATTCATTGACAATGATACAGTGTTTATAAAGCAACTGTAATTATTATACTTTTAGTTAAGCCTGTAACTTTGTCCCAAGACATTAAGAAAATTTTACTGCCAGATAACTTATCTGACACAAGATGATAAAAAACATAGTTTGGAAGCATATTCTAAACTCTTCTATCCTTTCTTGAACCTATTAACAGTAAGTGCAGTGGACTGCCTAGTTCACAACCCTTGGCCACTTCTTTTCAGCAGTTAAAAAATTTAGGATGCTTTTCTTTTCCATCCTGGAATGTAAGGATTTTCTGCCTATCCTGAGACATGTATTTGGAGGGCAGGGAGAAGAACCATGGAATACAAAGGTTAGAGTGACATGATGAATTCTACTGACTTTCATGTGGAAAGAGGTCTAGAGAATTATTTTGCAGTGTCAGACATGATTCCAACATTCCGTACTCAGAAAAACACCATTCAATTCAAGAATAATACATAAATTCAAAGACACTAAGGCGAGAAGGGCCCATTATGATAATCTAATCTGACCTCCTGTGGTGTGGGTTATACAGAATTTCAACCTGGGGGCAGTGACTGTGCTTTTAACCTCCTGATCTGGGGCTTGTATGTAAAGGGCAAATGGATTTTCTTTAGTTTCATAAATTTAAAAGAAGTTTTACATGTGAACTTAAAAGACATTCATTTTTCCTTGAGCCGTTGAGGAGTGAGCAAATGTGCTTCACTTGGGAAATTTATTTTACTAAATTATGATTTATGGTTTCAACAGGGGGAGGGGGAAGGAGAACAAGTTAATTCTAATATTTGGTCTGATCCTAAAAGGTGCCAGCCCCCAGTGGTACTTTATGTACTGCCAGGACCAGAGATGTAATTATGATTACTCTGGAACAGTCCTATCTAAGTCAATGTAAGTGAGAGCAGGATTTGAGCAAATGTCTAAAAATTATGGATCAATTTTTTTTGAATGATCTCTTGTGACTTTAGGCCAAATTTTTCAATCGTAGGTGCCTACAGTAAGGCTGCTAACCCCATAGTTATACACTTAACCAAATTTTCAGGGGCACTGAGTATCCTCAGCTTCACTGAAGTCAATAGGACCTGAAAGTGAAAATCAGGTCACTTTGTTTTTGTTGTTGTTGTTGAACTCAGAGTCTGCCTATAGACACCCAAGCATGAAATCTCAAGCTGAGACGCTTCCAAAAATATCATGCCACAAAGCAGACCACCGGTTACATAACCCCTGTGCTGGACTCCCCACCACTTTCTCTTATCAAATCAATTTTTTTTTGTCACCAAGAAGTTAGATTCCAAGAAGGAAGCTGGATGCAACATTTTGAGCTGTATGTTATGCCTGACAGAAAAGTGAGGTGCAGGCCAGACCCAGCTTCTTGGCAGGGCGGCTCTAGGCATTTTGCCGCCACAAGCACGGCAGGCAGGCTGCCTTCGGCGGCATGCCTGCTGCCCTCGCGGCAACCGGCAGAGCGCCCCCAGTGGCTTGCCGCCCCAAGCACGCGCTTGGCGTGCTGGTGCCTGGAGCCGCCCCTGCTTCTGGGCTGTGGTTCTGCACATAGTCTGTGTCATGCCCATGGAGCAACTCCTTTTAAATACACTATGTTCTCTGTTGAATTATTATTATGTTAGGACCTAGAGATAAGATAAGGTCCCTAATGTGCTTGATCTTGTACATACCCCTAGTAAGAGACAGTCCCTGCCTTCCTTGAAGCAATTTGTCAAAATAGACAAAGCAGACAACAGCCTAGAGGGGAAAAGAGGCACCTAAAGGTGAATAGCCTAGGGTCTCACAGATGGTTAATGGCAGAGCTTTGATCAGAATCCAGGTCTCCTGACTCCCAGTCCAGTGCTCCATCTACTAGTCTTTGTTGCCCCCTCACATTCTCCCCAGTGGTAGTAAAAGCTGTTGACAGAGGATTGTCCCCATTTTGCTCTTCTTCAGGGTGTGAAATCTTTGTTTCAGAACAGGTAGCACTAAATGAATTTTCTTGTAGAAACAAGCTCATTCATGTATGCTTTTTTTATTTAAAAATTTAAAGTGCTAGTCAGCTGAAGATGGGTGCACTTTCCTTTTGACCAGTATATGAGATAGTGAAGCATGATTATATGTGTCCTAAGCTGCTCCCAATTTATTTTAAATCTTCCAGGGAGTGTGGCTGCACTGCACAATGTTTTAAAGGGCTAACATTACATTAGCAGATCTGAATATACCTCTATCCAGCTACTGCCTTGGCATTCCCGATATGGGAAGGCTGCTGTACATTAGGAGTTCCACCTAAAGCAGGGGTGGGCAAACTTTTTGGCCCAAGGGCCACATTGGGGTTGCGAAACAGGATGGAGGGCTGGGTAGGGAAGGCTGTGCCTCCCCAAACAGCCTGTCCCCTATCCGCTCCCTGTCCACTGACTGCCCCGACCCCTATCCACACTCCCGACCCCTGACAAGCCCCCCCCCCCCCCCGGACTCCCATGCCTATCCAAACTCCACCCCATCCAACCACCCCCTGCTCCCTGTCCCCTAACCACTCCCCGTGGACCCCAGACCTTATCCAACCCCTCCGCTCTGTGCCCCCTTACCATGCTGCCCAGAGCAGCAGGACTGGCTTATTGGAAAGCCTGGGAGGTGAGCGGGCACAAGCCGCGCAGCCCAGCAAGAGCGGCAGCCCAGAGCGCTCCCCGTGCAGCAGCGTGGCTGTGGGGGAGGGGGGACAGCAGGGGAGGGGCCGGGGACTAGCCTCCCTGGCCGGCAGCTCAGGGGCTGGGCAGGACCGTCCCACGGGCTGTAGTTTGCCCACCTCTGACCTAAAGGCTAAAATAGCTTTTCAACAAAAATTGGCTTTCACATGAAGCTAGAGTCAGGGCAAAAATTCATTCCTAGGAATGTGCTGAGCCAATCCACATCCTGATCCCTGTGAGGGAGGGGTGCATCTGTTAGGCTCAATGCAGAAGAATAGTGCTGTGGATCACGTAACACACTATTTGGAATGAGGGAAAGTTTACGAGGACCCTAGTTGTATGTTCCAGCCCCCAAATGCTTCAGAGTGGAATAGACATGTGGATTCCACAACAGATTATGGGTCTGATCCAAAGTCCATTGAAGTCAATGAAAGACCTCCAAAGACCTCAGTGGGCTTTGGATCAGGCCTGTGGCCCTTCATTTAAAATGTAATTGTTTTTGCCTTTATAAGGGAACAAAGCACCTAGTAATATTTTCTGAATAACCCCTTTTCGCTTTGAGTTTGAATTGTAAACATTGGTTGGTGCTCTGGTCCTTTTGTACGCCATAAAATAACATGCAGATAGCTACAAAATTTGGTTTTGATGTACTGCATTACTGGAGTCAGAAATGTTTCGGTGGCTTTCAGAATGTTCTGAACGTTCCATCAGCAAAGCCATTTAAAGGAAATGATGATCAAACACAGATGTTAAGGTGAGACCCGGTTGGCTTAATGAATGTTTGTTTGTTTGTTTTTCACCCTCAGCTTTATATTCAGGCCAGACGTCCTGAGAATCTGACCTTATCTATTGCCAGAGCAACATACCATTCTCATCCCCTGAGGCTGCAGGGAGTGAATAGAGGAGTACCATACCAACAGTACCAACCTGTAGTGATGCTGGAGCAGGCCTATACCATTCAGTGGGATGGGAGAGCACCTGAGGATGTCATTCTGTACCCAATCAACTTCAACAGGTACCACCCAAGATTTCCTTTGAATGTGTTCTGTCTCTGATGTGAGTATTGCTTTGTTGTTTTTCCAGGGTCCTGCTGATTTATCTTTTGGCACAATATCAGCAACTTCTGAGAGAGCTGCAGTAAGTTGTTTATGACCGTCACAATTACAAACAAATGCCTCTGTGTTCACTTTACTGCAGCCTTTCTGATGCACAGAGACTTTTTTTTCTCCTTCCAGTAAGTTTTGAAATAAAATCCAGCTTACAACTAGCATGCTGTCCCCGAAATTGGATCCATAGGAGACCTCGTGCTCTTTCTCATTTGTTCACACTAGACTTTAGACTTTAGACTTATTTTTCCCCTGCAGATTGTTCCATTTCCCCGCCTCCCAATCTCTCCTGTTTTGACTATTGGGTAAAGGGACTGATTCTTATCACATGTACACGGGTTTTACATTGGCATGCTTCCATCCACTTCAGTGCAGCTGCACCTGATTGGATCTGGTGTAATTGAGAGGAGAGAGAGCCTCACAACATGTGAGGCACACGCATTATTTACATTGTCAAAATAGATACTTGGGTACTACAGTGATAAGCAATATAAAAAACTCTGTAATTGACACACAGGTTCTTTAGCACATATAACTTCTTGAGTCCTGTTAGGATGATACAGTAAAAGAGCAGAGTTGTGCAAACTAACTCTTGCGTTATTACATTTTGCCTTAATCACGTAGGGCACTGTTTCCCAAACTTGGGAGGCTGCTTGTGTAGGGAAAGCCCCTGGCAGGCCGGGCCGGTTTGTTTACCTGCCGTGTCCGCAGGTCTGGCTGATCATGCTTCCCAGTGGCCGTGGTTCACTGCTCCAGACCAATGGAAGCTGCCGGAAGAGGCAGCCAGTACATCCTTTGGCCCATGCCACTTCCAGCATCTCCCATTGGCCTGGAGTAGCGAACCGCGGCCACTGTTAAGCACGATCGGCCAGACCTGCGGACATGGCAGGTAAACAAACCAGGCCAGCCCACCAGGGGCTTTCCCTACACAAGCAGCGTCCCAAATTTGGGAAACCCTGACATAGGGCAAGAGTCACAAAGTATTTAGGTGCCAAAGATGCAGGTAAGCATGTAGTGTGATTTTCAAAAGTGTATAAGCAGGTTAGGAGTCTTTGCATCTTTAGGTGCCTAAATACCTTTGCAAATTGAGCCCATAGAGAATATCTAACTCTGCCCCTCCAAGACAGTTAAATTGCACAGGTTTTAGCTGAAGGTAGCATTTTTGGCTCTGTTTTGAATGGTGTTGGTTTCCTTGAATTTTTGTGCTGAATTTTTTGGGTCAAATTCTGCCCAAATTTGTGGGCAGTGCTCATACAGCAGAGGTGTTTATGCTTTGCCCAACCAAAATCCATTTTGAATACTTGCTGGTAGCTTTGTCCAAATGACTCACAGCTGCCGCCGGAGAAGGACATTCTCAATCTCCGGTATGGAGATGCTGTTCATAGAGATCAGGTATCCCAGCATGAACTGCTCTATCATACTCCCAGCAGCCTTCCCCAGTGACTGTGCTGAGATGTAGTCTCTGCAAACTTCTCCTTTGATTTAAAGATGAAGGTAGATATAGGCCATGGTGTAAGTCCCAAGATATGTGTGTTGTGTATGTGTGTCACACCTCGCACACTCTCTTGCCATGGAGGAGCTATTAATGTCTAAGAGTTTTCAAGATCTTGTACTTTCACAGAGAAGAAAAGTCAATTTGTCATCTGTGGACAAGCCCTAGTTTTGTCATTTATTTTCCTATTTTAAAAGTAATTTTCCTTGCAATTATAGAGCTAAATCCTCAGCTGGTGTAACTGGTGACTCCAGGGGAGCCAGGCTAGTTTTTACTCCAGTAGAGGCTCTGTCCCACAGTATTAAAACAGATTCAAATTTATACACAGCCCCTGGGTCTCTGACAATACCCAGCCAGAGATCTGGTCCCTTATTCAGGCAGCAACATAAATCACGTATCATGTATTCAAAGCCCCGCAGTATGGTTAGTTTCACAAAAGACAACAACAAGAGAACCACGATCAAATCAGTTGAATGGGGGAAAGCTGCCTGTCCTTAGATTTTTTTTTTTTTTCTGATCAAGAAACAGTTGTCAGGCTGTCTGGTTTGAAGAAATACACTGAAAGAAAACCACAATTTTGCTTCATATAAAACTTCTTACTAGCAAGAGTCTAGAAAGAAACAAGCGTCGCAAGTTCCTGTTCATTCTGAATAGACTAGACGCTCTAAGTAGGGCAAGAACTGAAATGATGTAATGGGAATGATGAAGAGTTTAGGCTGCACAGGGGAAGCACTGAGAAAAGAGGTTCTCATGGAAGGGCAAATTAACTGAGGGGAAAAGAGGATTTTGATTAAAAACACTGTCTGTTAAGCATTTCCAAAGTGACCGTTACTTCAGTGCAGCATTCTTATTATTTTTGGAATGGAAGAAATAACAAGTCAAGATGTAGACAATCCAAGTTAGACCCCTTGGGAAGTTTTTACCTGCCTTAATATTTCTTCTTGTTTGTTTTTTTTTAAACACAGAGTACTGTGAATAATCAACCAAAAAATGAACACTCTTGACATAGTGAAGAATGTACAAAGTGCATATTGAGCAAAACCAAGAAGAATGAATGATAAGCTTAATAGCAGTGTCTTGGGAGTAGTAATTGCAGTGCAGCTTTATTAAATCATTAAATTATGTTTACCTGGCATTGGTAGAGCAGTGGATAGCTACATCAGGGATACTGATGTTTCAGCTAGGCAGCAATAGTGTTTTTGAGTTGGCTAAAAGAAGGTCGGGGGGAAATAAAGAATTTGACAGTGGGATGCGTACCAGGATTTGGATTGCTCCAGCAGTCAGGCATAATACTGATGCTGAATACTTGTATGGTTAACTCCTTCATTGCCACCAGAAATTCCATAAATCCCAACAGCGGTAATTTACATTTAGTTCAGATATCTGTTTAAGACAGTGATACTCAGACCTCAGTGGTTCAGGAGCCAAATTTGTGATCAACACTGCCCAAAAGAGCCACAGTAGCATGAATTCATTATTTCATGTTCTGTGTATGCGTGAATGAATGTACTCAGAGCAAACTGACTGACCAGGTATTCTACAATTGGTTAATAACACAGTAAAAGCATCCTGATTGGTTAATAATTAAATCACACAGTGAGTGGCAGGAAACACAGTAAAGAGCCACTTGCAGCCCCTGACCCTCAGTCTAAGTATCACTGGTTTGAAAGCCTGGAGCACTGAAATTCACTAGGTGGGCCAGAGGGGTAAATGGAGATGCCTCAGTTGGAGTCAATGTGAATTGACTCCAGGTGAGAATCTAACCCATTGTGTCCAGCAGCGCTGCACAAGTGTGTATCTAGGATGCTATTTGGAGCCCAAGCACTTAGGAGGAGCCCTCCCTTTTATTTGTGACTAGCTGAAGGAATGTCATGGAGGTACCTCTTCAGTGTTGATTTCGATGGCTACGTGAGGATTACAGTAATTGTGACACCCCTCCCCTCGAAATTCCTTCAGTTTCCACTAAAAAATGTAAATCAAACAAAAACTTGACCTCTTGAACCACCACTTGCTGCCATCTGTGGCTCTGGGGTGGAAACTCTTGTACAGGTATGTTGCATGAAGAAAACTGATTTCCTTTCCAGTGAGAAATGCATGTGACTTGTTGGGTATGGCAGTTGGTTCACCAGTTGATTTGATATAGAAAATCAAAGTCGTTAAAATCTGCAGATTGAGCTTTAAATTAGTGTTGGGCATGTCCAGGCTGGCTCAGAAAGGAACATTTTTTTGTCTTCTAGTGCATAGTGTAGTCAGGTGGATGTGAGTTGTAGTATAAGGATAAGATGAAGGTGTGCTATTGAGGGCTCTTGAAACTATTAACATAGGACCTGGTAACTTGCAAACATTTTGGCAACTGAGCAGAAAGAGAATACCAATTGGAATTTTAATTATCGGGAATTTTAATTATCGGGAATAAAGTCCCGTAGAACCTATCAAAATATTCTGAAGCTTGTTCTTGTCCAGCATAAATTGTGTGTGAAAGTTTCATGAACAGAGACCTAAGACCTCTCCACAATGTATCTCATCTCTCTGTTGGCCGATATTCCTCATCGAGGCTGTTTCAATGTTCCCTTGTTTTTTTGTTCTTCATGGAGGGATGGAAATATCTGTAAAAACTAGGTTAAGGGCTCTGCTCAGCACTAATATCCATTTGTGAAGCACAAAGAACCACAGAAGCTTGTTAGGTGAGGGAGAGGGAGGGGGAGAGAATCTGGAAAGCTAGGCGGAGACTATAGGGAACATTGTGTGTCTCTGGTAAGTGTCTCCTCTCAGACTCTGGAGAAATGGTCCAAAGATTGGCACTTCATACAGTAGGCAAAGTCCTTTAATTTAATGACCTAGTCTTTGTCTGTGTGCAGATTCTCTAATCTTGCAAGAGGCTAAAGCAAAGACGATTATCAAATGCATGGTTCAGTGCAGTAAATCAGTAGGGTTTATTTGTGTTATCAGGAAAATTTAAAGAGGGCTCAAATCACCTCAAAGTAAATGTCCAAAGCATCATGTGGTAAATTGTGCTATGGAAATAGCCTGAAAAGCAAGGGCAATTAGGCTGTACATTCAGCATTACTAATGAGCACCAGCTAATACCGCTGTACTTGTTAACGCTAAGAGAGAAACACTTTTCCCCCATCCGCTGTGATTCAGCTGACTGAGGGAAATACCAGGGTGTAGCTGAATAACAGACTTAATAAATTGGTGAGGTCACTTACAGTCAAATCCTCACAATCCCCCACAAAACCTCCCTGCGGATGCTCTGATCTGCCTTATTGCCATGGACTGTGGAAACTCTCATGGCAGTCTTCATAATGCTTTATTCATTGGTACTGTCTCGTGGCCTGATGCTAAGTGTCCACTGATGTCAATAGAAGCTGATATACTCAGCACGTCGTAAGAGGTGCTCAGCACTTCATTGAACCTCTGCAAAGGTTTCAGTGATGGGGAAGGACTGGGGGGCTTTGGTTTTGTACTATTCTGATTGGAAGTGAATGAAATTGGATGTATTCATGTTTTCTTTGGACTCAGACACTGGCATATGGAAGGGCTGAATATTTACATTTCTATAAAAATGGGCACAGGAGGCTGTGTTTGGATTCTCATTTGTATTAGACTGAGGTCTGAAGGTCTGGTTCCAGGCTCTACCAGAGCTAGGGTTTGTGATCATATTCAATAGTGTTGAAATTTTCTGAACAGGAACCGGAAAAAAGGAGTTATTTTGAATCTGACCCAGAACTCAAACCACAGGGGTAGGTTCAGATCGCCTCTTCACCACTCCCCTGTTCCCCATGCCTCAAATTTGAGGTTCTGATTTGGGCCCATGACTAACTTCTAGATGAAAAGGTGGCACTTTAACACTTTTTCCATGTTTAGCAAAGTGAGATCTGGATGAGTGTTTTGATCTAAATGACCTAAATTATCATAATGTGCCCTTCAGCATAAGCAAACCGTCTATATTCTCCAGCTCCCCAGATGAAACGCCAAGGCACTAATAGTATTTGGCTTCATATGAGCTGGTTTGAACTTTGAAGGGATTATTGCCTACAGCTGCTTTTTTAGTATGATTCATGCTTGTAGCTACTTATCTTGTGTACAATTAAATTCTTTACCAGTGATGCAATCTGGAGGAAAACAAAGCAAATAAAACCAGGCTAGAATGAGCTTGTTGCAAACATGCCCAGCTGATGGAGATTTTTTTTTTTAAGTTGTGGTTTTATTCTTTTATAAATTAACTAGTGTATGAGCAACCCTTTGCTTCTGCCATTATTACCTGGACTGATAAATACACAGGAAGATGAAAGCAAATTTTCTGCAAATCAAATTGCTATTGGCAGCTTTAGGGCTGCAAGCATCTTTTTGTTATATGTATATACTGTAATTAGCACAATAAGTCTCTGATGGTTGGTAGGGGCCTCTAGGTGCAGCCAGGATACAAATGATCAATAATAATAATAATGTGCTACTAGATGTGAGTTAGGGTATCACCATCTGGCCCTAAATATGCTGATTATATCCCAGTTCAAATTCAAATATCCAAATAACATAGAAATTAGTAAATATATTTAAACTCTCTGTGTCTCAAAAATAATTTTTCTTACTTATCTTTGATCCATTAGGTTAATCAAATAGATTGGAGCTGTAGTGAGATGTTTTACTGTTAAGAAAGGAGCTGCAATGTTTACAGAAACCTTGGAATGCGAGTTGCTTAGCTGTAGTTGCAAATTATTACTGTAGTAGCATATGTGGAGTTGGCGCTAATGTTTTT
The DNA here is from genome assembly GCF_016161935.1 of Mauremys reevesii. NCBI lineage: Eukaryota > Metazoa > Chordata > Testudines > Geoemydidae > Mauremys > Mauremys reevesii. The sequence goes on from NC_052632.1 coordinate 16,011,929, forward strand.
GAGTAAGCCTGTGAAACAGCTTTTGTCACCCTCTGTCCCCAAACCTGTCCTCCTGTCCACTTCTGTGCCCAGGGCTGGCCTGAGGATATTGGGGAAGGTTAGCGAGGTGACTCTTAACTGACTCATTTTACATAATAAACATATGGGAAGAATGTGTGGGTCAGGCAATCTGTAGACCCATCCCTACTCCCAGCCTTCTAATGCAGATGCAGAACCCAGCTGCATGTTCTTTTCTACCCTAGGAAGTCATTTACTTCGGTTTATTTTGGGTTTCATTTTCAAGGCTGTCTCCAGGAGGAAAAGGGCTAGACATGTTACTTTTTCTTTTCTCACCCACTGGAAGCTGAGATTTTTCTTTATTTTTTTTCCTCTCCCTTTCCCCAAACCAGCGGGTCTTGTGGCTGTGAATTTCACAGGTCCCACAGACCTGTTCTCACCATATGTGCGTGTGACATGTTCACAGAAAAATAGCAATACAGTACTGGATAATCCAGTTAAGGAGAGAAAATTAAAAAAATGAAATCGTTACTTTCAAGAAAGCCAGTGTGTTAGGGAAAAAATATGATGTCAGCGAAACTCCTAATATTTCAGTACAGGTTTTCTTTGTAGTCTGAATGTAAGGTTCTATTAGCCAAATACTGTGCTGACTCCTTTTCCATGCCTCCTAGCTATCACCAGTAGGGTTGGAGCTTTAATTTGTTGGACCTCAAAAATATAACCCCCTTTGCCTAAAGTGGCATAAATGTGAAAATGAAATGGTGTGTGTGAATATTAACTATCTCTGTCAATTATCTATGCAGATTTAGGCTCTGTTAGTTGGTTCACACCGCTCTGGCAATGTAACATGCTCTCCATTTGTCACTAGAACTGTAGTGAGTTGTTTTTCAGAAGCGGCTAGTCTTACCAAGGCCTTGAAAAGGAAAATTGCTGGCTGTTTGCCTGGTAGCTGTCTTGTCCCTGTGAGGACTTGAATGTGCTTAATGGACTGGAACTGAAGAAAAAGCCTTAAAAAGAAATTTGAGTGGATGGGATGGACAGCTCTAGTGAGCTACTGGGAAACATGGACTCAAGGCCAGTCTGCTGAAATGGAAGGTGTGGGAATTGGGGGTGGAGGAGGGCAGTGAAGATACTCTCAGGTTTGTTCTCAGCCTTTTTTCCAATCATGAGTGGAGAGTACATCACACTCCCCTTTCCAAGTCAAGCACTGGAGTGGAGTTAGCCTTCAGGAGATGGCTGCTGTGTTTGTTAACTTGGCTGAACTTGGCTCGTTATCTGAGCTTTTGGTGGACAGATAACGAGCCTGCAACCAGACAGTTCACTGTATCTGAAGACTCCTAGGAGAAGTGAACTGATCACTCAAACTGCCTTCTCACTGAGGTCAATGGGAAATGCAGATGCTGAGCACCTCTTGGGATTTGCTGCTAAGATGGAGTGAAAGCTTTGAGTATGATCTTTTTTTGTCATCTTCACTTCAGAATTCTCTGTGTGTGATTTATATTACCCATTGGGATATTAACTTTCAGAGCCGTGCATGAGGATTTCTATTTGAAACTTTCTTATTGATGTGAATAGGAATCAAATGACACGCTTTGAAAATACATTTCATTGTGCTTGTATAGGTTGGGGAGGGGGGGGGAATCAGAGGGCCATTTTTAACTCAGAGTAATAATAGTTTGGGGGAAACTGACCTAGTGAGCAAAAATCTCCCATTCTCCTGACTTCTATATTTTGGAAATCAATTAATCTTTATTAATTCCCAATATGAGCTGCAGGCAGCTATAACCACTGGATTTTTTTTCTCTGCTATTTAGGCTATGATTACACTACAGCCCCTACAGCAGTGTAGCTGTAAGATCTCCTATCTGTGTAGCTGCTCTGTGTTGACAGGAGAGAGCTCTCTCGCCAGCATCATTAAGCCACCCCAACGAGGGGTGGTAGCTGTGTCTGTGGAAGAGCATCTCCTGCCAACACAGTGCTGTCAACACCAGCGCTTTTGTTGGCGAAACTTATGTCGGTCCGGGGTGTGTTTTGGGTTTGTATTTTTTCACAGCCCTGACTGACAAAAGTTTCACTGATAAAAGTACTAGTGTAGACACAGCCTAATTCTCTAGCCACATTCTGTTCTGCACTGGTACTCCAGATTTTCACCCGTGAGATCAGAATCTGGTTTGTAGATTTCATAGTCATCAGCCATAGAACAAATCATGTCCACAAAATCTTCATGGTGGTTTTCAGGGACAGAACACTGCACTTTAGACTCTCCAGTAGCGAGAACCGTATCAGGGCTCCTTATGTTCTCCATAGGCCAGCAACGATGACTGTGTCTCCGCTGAGCAGCTTCCAGAGGCACAGCTGTGCCACTAACGCCATGCCACTGTAAGGCACGCAGTGTAGCCTCTCTTTGGCAGGAGACAGCTCTCCTGCCAACAAAATAAAACCACCCCCAACAAAGGGCTATAGCTTTGTCGGTGGGAGATGCTCGCCCACTGACAAAGCACTGTCCACACCAGTGCTTTTTGTCAGACAGGGGTATGGTGGTGTTTTTTGGTTTTTTTCCCTCCCCACACCCTTGAGCAACCAAAGTTTTATTGATGAAAGTGCATTGTAGACATGGTCACACACATTTGGCTCAGGTCTGACATTCCAGCCTCTAGAGGGCAATGCTCCACCTAAACCTATATGGTCCAAGAACTTTCTTTGCCCTCTGCCTGTAGGAGGGGGCAGCAAACAGATGTACACTCTTGTTAAACTTAGCTGAACCTCTTGTCTGTACCACTCCAAGTTATACCATTCTCACTTCAGATGCAGATTTATCACCATACCAGAAAAATCAGGCATTACTGTATTTCCTTGTTTATTCCTAGAAACTACTAGCATCAGAAATGCAAAATCTAGACCCTGTGAATATAAAATACTTTGTGTGTACTAAGGGAATATGTCAAACTTTTTCCTTTGGGTCTTTCATTTGGGGTCTTAGGCACTCTTCTGGGTCTTTTGGAGCTGTGCTTTGAACTGAACAGTAGAGGGAGGTTCAGCTTTTGCTGGAATTACTATGGGACTCGACAGTAGTAAACTACAGATCTATCCTGTGTCCAATAATAGGAAATCTCTGAAGTGGTGTGTTTTTGTGGGGAAGGATAGCTCAGTGGTTTGAGCATTTGCCTGCCAAACCCAGGGTTGTGAGTTCAATCCTTGAGGGATCCATTTAGGGATCTGGGGCAAAAATCTGTCTGGGGATTGATCCTGCTTTGAGCAGGGTTTTGGACTAGATGACTTCCTGAGCTCGTTCGCATCCCTGATATTCTATGCTTCTCTTTCCTTTTTCCACTTCCCCCTTGTTGCTTCATTTGATCAAGAAGTTCAGCAGCTGGCAACAGCCAAAGGAACTTTTTAAACATTTTGGTATTTTTGCTTCGCTTGGGGAGTCAGAACAGCAAATATCAATATTGCAATAAAAAAAGGCCACAAGACAGCCATTTCCAAGAGAAAATAAACAGTGCTAAGCAAATGCATAAAAAAAAAATGAAATACACTGTGTGGATTGTTGAATGACAGTAACACAGGAGCAGAAGCTGCAGCGCTGAGATATGCCTGTGCCAGTAGACATTTTAAGTATTCAGTTTAATATTTGAAGATATTTGGTAGGACTCAGTAAACCTTGACTTTGTACCAGTTGTTATTTAGCTTTGCTTCTTCAGGTGCCAGTAGTCTGGCGAAAAAACAGAGAGGAAACTGACCTCCCAAAATTTTTTTTAAATCCCCTACTATGAGAATGAAAGGAATAAGGTCACCAGTAAAGGTTGTAAACACAGCTATTTTCTTTCATTAAAGCTTCTAAAATATCTGACTTTGATTTTAATTTCATTTTAAAGGATCAACTCCAAAAAATCAGACTTTCTGCTTGAAAATTGTTAACCCATTGTTACAAGTAAATCCTCATAACTAAAAGAAGAAAATCTGTCTGCTTTCTATATTTGACAGCATTTTATCTACAGTCGGTTTCACTACTTCCTTTTGTACAATCTGCTAATCACCATCCCCTTTTATTTTGATCTTTCATTCAGCATGAGGGAATCTAAAACTACAGATTCTCACAGGGGACTCAGGCAGGTGAAGTACTGCAACTACTTTTAGAATCTAGTCTGTTCCAAAAGATGAATTAAAATCAAGGCATCCCTTTACAGATATAAAAATATAATATTTGTAAACGTTTCTCTTTATGATAACAGGAGCAGCTCAGAAAAATGATGGAGGAACACAAGCCCTATTGGCTTTCAGTGGCTTTGGAAAATCCCAGCTGATATTGCTTACATGTTAGGAAAGGCGGAACATGGCCCATTTTGGCTCAGAGATGCATGCCAGTCTAAATTTAGCTTGATTCATCTGTGAGAGTTCTAGCTGTTACTTTTCCAGCTGAAAACAAGAATCCAAACAGAGAGGTTTAAGTTCAGAAACACGGAGGAGCCATAATTTAACTGCTCTCCAAAAAAAACAACCAAGGTGTGTGTGTGTGTGTGTGTGAGAGAGAGAGAGAGAATATAAGGCTTCCTGCAGCTAAAGTTCCAGCCACAAAGTTCTCTACATTCATCACTCAACAGCGAGCAGGAATAGCTCCCATCTTTTCTTTTGTGTGCAGTCATCTCAGCCTAAATCTTCTGCTGACCCATTAAGCTACATTGCCTGATTGTTTACAGCCACTGTATCGGGAGGCTGCATTTCCCTTGCAGTCCTGGCAATGGTTGCAGAGAGCAGGGCCAGCTGTAGGTTTTTTGCCGCCCCAAGCAAAAAAACAAACAAACAAACAAAAAAAACCTCTGAGAGTGCAACTGTCGAAGCAAAAAAAAAAAAAACCAACCAAAAACCCTAAACCACCCAGAATGCTATCCCTGGAATTGTGCCGCCCCAAGCATGTGCTTGGTTTGCTGGTGCCTAGAGCCGGTCCTGGCAGAAGGGCTCTGACCTTGTACATTTCTGCTCACCAAAAGCAGTGCAGGGTCCTACATGGCATCATCTGTTATCACTGCTTTGCTTGTCCTGGGTGCCACAGACAAGCAAAGCAAAATGTATGGATGATGGTTGTCAATGACTCATACAAAACAACCACCCCACCCCCTTTACAAAATAGCCAAAGTAGCTAACATGAGAGTTCAAAACAAAACTAGGATTAAATAAGAGGCTGTTTTATTGCATCTTGTTTAAATGTATTTAATCAATTGTTTTTGTTTTTATATTTAACTGACGACTCCAGACTTTTTCCTCTCCCTCCCCACTGTTCTAAAGCTTTGCTGTGGTAATATCCTTAAGGCTTATGTATGCCTGTGAGAACATTCACAAAGAAAGGCTTGTTTTCATGAAGAGATCTCACCCTCAATAAATTTCTTTCCAAAATCCAGTCAGCCCCATCATGTTGGCAAAAGGCTTTAGTGCCTGGGGACACTCAACCGTCTCAGCTGTTCTCTCATGTGTCTTCCTTCCCCCTTCGCTTTCTTGTTTGTATTCAGTGCTTTTCTCCCCCATGGGACTGTAACACTGCGCAAGAGTCAGTTCCCAGCCTTTCAAGGAGGTGTCGGGATGTTTCTGTGGCAGCATCTCCAGGGAACCCAATGTGCTAAAGCAATGCAAAGAGAGGGAAAAAAATCACCCTTAAGAAACAGTTGTGTTCTTGGGACACTATCCTAAAAATATTCCATGACCATGGCTCTGGTGTAGTTCCTCTAGTTGGAGGCCAATATGTCTGAAAATATCTCTTGTCTCTAGTTGTGCTGAGTGTGGCACAGTTGGAGTTACTTAAAATCTAGAGGTTAGTATTTGGCTCAGTGTGATGGGGCCTGGGTATAGGAATGTGGTTTATTATTCTAGAACCGCTTGCCCTCTATTCCACCTTGTAATATATGTTTGTTGTTTGTTTGTTTTTTAAACATAAACCAAGATGGGAAAACCAGGAGGAACTTGAACGGCTCCAATGGGATTGGCTTTTGCCTTCAGTGCAGCTAATGCGGAGATACTTAGCGAAAGTCTTGGCTTTTAGATTCCCAGAACTCCCCAAACCAAATCCATTTGCCTCCATTTACGGCTACATTTGCATGGCTGGCTGGCAACTCTGCACTGTATAAGTCATACAGCCCTCACAGAGCAGCTGAGTGGAATAATAAATTCATTTCTACTCCAGAGGTGTAGGGCCTTGAAAAGACACTGGAGGATATACAGGGTTTTCTCTGTCTCTGAACCACATCCCATCGTGTAAACAGGAATCCAAGTATTCTTAAAAATATTTTAAAACATCAACAGTCAGAAATCCCAGAATCCCATCTTCTCTTTGGGACAATTGGTAAAGTTAACCATGCCAATGGTTCAGATGCCTATATGTGGCACAGAGTCACTGAATAGGAGAACCAGAAACAATGAAAGCCACACTTTTTTTTCCCTTTATTTCCCCCCCCCTTACGTAGCCTTTCTATGACTTGCAGCTTCTTTCTCTTGTTCTACAAAAAATTCTCTAAGCTAAATGCATCTGGAAACCATGATTTGCTGGAAAATTCTCCTCAGTCGGTTTCTGAACTGTACTGTAACACCTTGCATGGTCCTGCTACTTGTAACATAGGTTTACAGGTTTAAACCAGTTTTCCTCTCCGCAACAGTGGCAGTGGAAATAGCCGTGGTAGAGCCAGGGCGTAAAGTCAACTCGCATTCTTCTCAGTTGGCTGTCATCAGCACATGGCTGAAATTCTGGAAGACTGGAGTTAAAAGACCCTCTAACTATAGCCCTATTTATTATAAGTTTAGTATTGGAGAGAGGGCTTTAATGGAAACCACAATAATAAACTTTGCTATAAAGTGGAAGAAGCAAGTCTCTTTAAAGTATGGCTCTGGTTCAGCTCAGAGATTTCTATATAATTCCTGTATCAGTGCCCCTGTTGAAATGTCTGCTTGAAACCAGCTCCTCCTGCTAGATGAACAAAACCAAGCCTAATGGCCTTTCAAGAGATGACAATGGACATCATGAAAAGAAATTCTGTCCTGTAATAAAGCCTGGAGAATTGCTGTCTCCGGGTCGTATTGGATGCTGAGAGCAATTCTCTGATTTTAAAGCAGTTCTGGAGCCCAATTCAAAGCCCAGTGAAGTCAATGGGAGTCTTTTCTGTGGACCTAGTGGTCTTTGGATTGGGCCTATAGTGACAAGAAGCAGTTGCTTCCAAACAAGGTGAATCCCCAAGTTAGTTTGGTTGGGCTTTTTCAAAAGGGGAAGGGGTGTTGAAAACAAAGACTCTTTCTACCCCTTAAATATTGTGCTTGCAGCAGGAGACCTTTTCTCATTTCTTTTCAATTCCTTGAACACTTACAAGCATATATTTTTATCTCTCTCCTCACTCCCTTGCACCATTTTGCCAACAGAGGAGACTGGCTGCACGTTGCATTATGTTATCCCAAGGAGGCTGTTTTCACCATTGTGGCAGACATCTACCAGCGACAGACGGGGAGAGTGCACAATGTAAAACACTACCTAGCAGCCCCTTCCTGGCCCAGCGTGCTCAACAGAACGGGCGAGCGGCTCTTCTACTTCGACAGTGCGTTGGGGTGAGTGGGACTCCTAACCACAGGCCTCAAGACTTGCCAGGACAGCCATCTTAAGGAAAGAGCATCCCACATTAGGGACCCTTCTCCCTCATCTGCCTTCCCTTATCTCCCACTGCTACCTCTGTGTTCAGTGCTTCGCTCCTCACTCTAATGTCTTTCAGGCAAGTTTCTGAGAGTGAAGACTGTATTGGTGATGAGAAGCTGTGCATCACTAGGGTGAGGAAGGGGGAAGTTAGTTAATTTGGGGCAGGGAAGAGAGCAGAAGAGGCAAAAGGGTAGCAAAGCAGGAAACCAAAATGGTGGGGGAGGGGGGGAGGGTGAAGAAAAAATGGCATCAGTCCTGTAAGCCATCCATCACCTTCCAAAAAACTTCCTCAAGCTTCTGGGTGGAACTTGGCAGCACTAAGTTAGTCCCGTTTGATCCTCAAAATTTGGCATTGATTCCAGTAAGAACCGAATCCCAAGGCAGAAGTTTACAAGCTTATCTGCATTCTCTGAGCTTAAATCCTGCCAGAACAGTCTGTCTTGTGCTATTTTGGCACTCTCACTTCCAGCTGAAAAAGGGAATTCTGGGTGAAGAAAATATAAATTAATGAGGGAAGATAACCAAGCATTTGCAAACTTCTAAACTAGTTAGTCTTGATTAGACTTTTGGGCAAAGTTTCAGGGTGTGTGGGTGTCTTATTTTATCTGACCTCCAATGCCCAGGTCTGCAAGTTCTGCTTATTGTGGTGCTATCTGCAGAAGCAATATATTTTAGCCTTTTGCTGGAATTGACCGTCAGGTGATATCAGAACATAAATATTATCATATTGATTTTTTTTAATGTTTATTCAGATTGATATGACAGACACTACTAGTGTCTATATTTCTGCCTGACACCAGACCTGTTCCATCTTCACTCTGCAGTCTGTGCTCCTTCCAAAAGAAAATTTTAAGATGGGGGGTTAAGCTATGCTCTGGTGTAAATTTGGAATAACCTCTTGGAAGTTGAGTCGCTCCAGATTTACACGTGTGTCACAGAGAGAGCACAGTTTGGCCCACTGTCTGTATTACAGGGATAGAAAATGCAGAGTTATGAAGAGCATCTTTGTGACAGGCTGTGGAACTTTGAACTGCCATTCACGAAAGCGAAATTAAGGGGAAAACACAAAAACAATAATTGTGTTAAGATTCTACTGCTCAGTAATTCCGCCCCCCCACCCGAGAAAGTTGCTTCTCTCTCTCTCTCTCCTGGCTTCAGATCCTTTGAAAGTGCTGGGGGCTACACCCCCCCACTGGTGTCCACATCACTAGAATGGTGGTCATTGTGTTGATATACATATTAAAAACCATCACACATCAAGAGACTATCTATCTGGAGTAGGTGACCATCCTGGGGTGGTGATTCCAGTGCACAGTGTGGCTGAGAGACTTAGAACTACCTTTCACAGATTGTGTGCCTGAGCGGGTTCAAAAGGGGAAGCCCTGGATGATTCTCACATTTTGACAGTGTGAGGCAAGCCTTAAAGAAGAGGCAGAGGCAGAGTTGCCCCTCTGGTACTTTTCAAAAGAAATTCTAGGGGCAGACAAAATGTGCTCCTGAGCCCAAAACTTTCCCTCTGTTTATAGCCATGTGGCTCTCATGGCCGGCAGTGGGGTTTCACAGGTATGTGAGAGGTTTCACAGATGTGTGAGAGCAGAATTAGGCCCCCAGTATTGAATTTTGCAGAGCAGTGCTTGTGGGGGAAAAAAAAGTGAATTTAAAAACAAAACAATGAACAGAAACAGCATTAAGAACCACAGGGGAATACAGGATCTCCACAAGTCCAAATGTTATAACCTCTCTCACCCTTCTCCACTTTGCTGAAACTCTTCCTAGCCAATAAACTAATATCCTTGGGATAGACATGTCTTGTGCTTAAGACACTTGATGGGGGACTCAGGTGACCTAGGTTCTAGGCTCAGCTCTGCCACAGACTTCCTGTGTGACTTTGGACAAGTCATTTATGCTCTGACTCAGTTGCCCCTCTATTAAATGGGGAAAATAATCCTTTGTCTTGTCTATTTAGATTGTAAGGTCTGTAAGGCAAGAACTCTCTTACTGTACATGTGTAGTGACCAGTGCAATGGGGCTGCGATTTTTGAGACCTGTGGCTTCTACCATCATACAAATAATGAATAGTAGTAATATTAATAAGACCCAAATATCTTCCATTAAAGAAAAATAGAAAAACCACAGCTTAGTGCTCTGCTAAAGTACTTGCAAAAAAGGTATGTGTACCTTTGTACACAATGTGCACTGCCCATTGTACCTAACCTACCAATGCAGCGAACATTGAAGTCAAGTCACAAATGTCAGATTTTAAAATAAAAAAAGGAAAATAGTCATTCATTCAAACACTGTATGTGACCAATCAAATCCTGGAGTGTATATTATGCTATGTGGGACTCAGCAATGCTGTAAATGTGTTCTCATGATAGGAATTGTGAAATAATTATTTGCTCATTTGTTCTCTCTTTCAATCTGTACAAAATGTTACCCAAATGGTGCAAACAGATTATTTACCAGGGAAGTGCATGCGAAAGTAGTTACTCATGAGGGTATGCAGGGGACAGAGCCGTGAGCTGCCTGCTGTTCTTTTCGACTTTGAACACAGATTGATGGGCCTGACCTGACTCGGTTCTGGAACTACAGGGCTGTTTGTTTTTTATTTAGCTAAGCTTTGCTTTTTTTAGGCTGACCAAAAATAGATGTTGAGTTTTTGGAGGTTTTATTAGCTTTTATTTCATAATCCGTGGGATGTTCCCCCTTCTCTTTTCAGCCACATGTGCTAAATCTCTGGAGATGAACCAAGTGTACTTATTTGTTTCCATTTGCCTAGAAGAAGAAGCATTAAAATTAACCCTTTTCGATAAAGCCCTGATAGTGTAGCTGAGCTGTTTGTGATTTAATCCAGCCTAAACTACAAAATAGACAAAGTTGAAAACATACTTAGAACAGCTAGAAAAATGAGCCTAAGAATCAGAGAATTGGTACAGTGGCTGCTTCAAGCGTTACTTCTGCACACTTTGAGATGAATTTTGCCTGGAAGGGACAGTCTGGGATGAGGCAATGCAAAGGCAGAGACCCCCAGTAGGAGCTGCTAGAGTCCTCTGCCAGGCATAATACCTCCAGGATATAGGGAGAGCATGGCTGCTACTCCATTCTCTGGCTAGATGCAGCCCAGCTCTGGTAGCTCTTTGGAATGGTGGGGGGAGGTGGCTGGCTCCCTCTAGGTGGTCAAGTGGTAATATACTTGTGTAGAATTTGTCCTCAAGTGCAAGGACAGCAGTTGTTCCAGGCCTCCACACCAAGGCACAATGACAAGGAGCTGTTTGCACCCTCATTCAGAGCCAGGCATAGGAGCTGAAACTAGGGGTGCTGAGGGTGCTGCTGCACCCCCTGGCTTGAAGTGATTTCCATTATATGCAGGGTTTATAGTTTGGTTCAATGGCTTTCAGCACCCCCACTATACAGACTGTTCCAGCGCCCCTGGGCCCAGGCAGAATCTGACTTGCTGGTTTGTGCATAGTGTGCTGTATTATGGGGTACTAAATAGGAGGAAGGTATTGAAGTAACTTTCCTCAGAAAAACATTACAAGGGGGAGTTTCATGCAGTACAGATCCTGTCTCTTGCCAATACTCCTCTGCTAGCACTCCGGGTAGCTCTGATCCTTTCTTTCATTTTGTAATGGTCTCATTTGTCAGGTACCTATTTATCATCCTCCAAGCTCATGAAGCTCGAAAAGGGCACAGTTATTGCTCTCAGCGAGGCTGTGAACGCATTAAAATCATCACACATATGTCCTCGAAGGATTCCTGGAGTTGTGCCCTGAACCCTTTCCTGGAGAATAACAGGAGACCAGCTACACAGCACTCAATGTCTCAGCGGCTGACTGTGCCTTGCAGCCAGTGTGGAGCCCCACAGGTACAGAACTGAATACTATTTTGCAATGCCAATCAGAACTTCCTCTATAGAACGTAAGCATCTTTATAAGAAGGTAATTTTCACAAGGTATGCAGAAGGCCCTAGGCAATTCCCTCTGCTCCTGAACATGACCAGAAGGTAGGATAGCGTAGTAGGAGGGTCTGGTTTTCTACAGCATTTTATAGTATGCTGCAGAGACAGACAACTCCTCCGAAGTCAGTTAAGTAGAAGCAAATGAAGCGTATATTTGTAGCAACTAAAGTTGTCACGGGGATTGTTGAGATGTATTTAGCTTTGAATCCAAATGTACAATATTTTATTTTTATATATAAAATGCTGTTCTTCAAGCCAGGGTATGATGATCATGATCTATCTGTATTTTAAATGAATAGCCATGCAGATTCTGATCTCCCTTTCTTTGGATTTACACCACTGTAAATCAAGTGAAGTCATCCCAGATTCACACCAGTGTAACAGAGAGCAGAATCTAGTCTATAATGCACAGACAAGGCATGTGCATCCTTAACACTTAACTGATTATATGACATTGTACTCAGCGTATTAGCTAATGTGATGAAATTCTTTTGAACAATGACTGTTGCCCAAGTGAAGTATAGGATATCCTGATTCAAAAAGACAATGCAGTTAATTTCAGAATGAGCCAAGGAGTAGACCAGTTCATAGATTATAAAGACATTGTGACAATCTCTAGTCTGATAACCTGTATAACAGTCCATAGGACTTCCCTGAATTAATTAATGCAGGGGCATTCCACACAGATCAGAGGACACTGTGGTTTCCCAGACCTTTGGAAAAATCTTTTCCTTTCATGAATGGTACCTGTAGAACTGATGGTTTCTAATGAAGCATTCAGAGAGGTTCAATATGTGATCTACACATAGGCATAGCCATCCAGATTGCATCTTTACTTAAACATGTAATTCTGTTGCCAAAAAAAGGTACAGTAACTCAGTTCTACTTTCTATGGCATCTTTAGATTCACACTAAGTCCCTTACACCCTGATCCTGCAAACACCTATGCATGTGCTTATCTTTTTAAATGGATCTAGAATTTTCAAAATTCAAACAATTGCAATGACATTATCAACACTGAAAGTTAACAGAGGATGATATTTTTACAACAATGTTCATGAGTTGTTTATTGCCCTGCCTTTTACCAGAGTTGCCCCCCACCCCCCAAAAAAATTGGCATTCAAAATTCTGTCCCATTTTGCATTCAGTTCTAGTACCTTTTACTCACATAAGGGAAGTTAAGCATGTGCTCTTATGCTTACTCTGCAATGAATGCCATTGAAACCAGTGGGGCTGCTTGCAGAATAGCACTAATTAATAGATATGAGAATCGTGGAATCAAGCCTGTTGTCAGTAAAAGTCAGAAATATATGGTGGTAGAAATAAGATGAGACAGAATGAAAACAAACAAACAAAAAAACCAGCAGAGGGTTAGATTATTGAAACAGTCCACTCCCCTTTGCATATCTTTCAGCAACAAATGATCCGTTTTCTAAATGCATTCTTGTTCTGCACCAAGTTTTTATACAGGAGGATGGAGGGGCCAGGGAGGGTAAGAAAGAGCTGGAGTTTATAGGCAAGTATAACCAAGGTATTTAGGCACTGACAACCCTGTATTTGGAGATATCTGTACTTGATTTAGATTGATTTTGAGTAACTATTCTTATCATTTTTATCCTAATCTCTTCCCATCAGGCTAAATGTTTGAGTTATACATGTGTTTGTGATTAAGGTTCATAACCTGCAAAAATATGCATTTTGGAGTATTTGCAGGATGGCATTCCAGGGGTGTGTGGTAGAATGAAATGGGCAGTTGATACAATTTTTTGTTAATGAGCAATTGTTTGAGAGCCACTTTTCCCCCCACCAAGCTTCTTCCCTTCATATAATTACAGGTTGCTATCACTAGTAAACCCTCAACCAAATATGTAAGAATCCAGATCCAGTCGGTCAGTAGAGCTGACATACAGAATCACTCGAAGTCAGCTTTCATTAAGGTATGCTTTCTACCAGACTTGAATTCGTGATTAAATAGGGGAATTCATCTCCTGTAAAAGTCACTGAAAAATCTTGAAGACCGTGAAAGCAATAGAAATGGGAAGCTAGATTAGAAGATTCATATGCATTGTTTCTCTTATTTATAATTATGGGGACTAGCATTTGGCTCTAAATAAAATCAGTGGGAGTTTTAACTGTAATAGGACCAGTATGGGGGCCTTAATAAAGAAGCCCTTTATCGGATTAAAATCCACCATTCTGTTGTTAAGAAAGCAAAAACAAAACCCCAGGTCACTGTTTTGTAGCTGATATAAACCAGATTATCATTTAGAGCTGGGCAAAATTTCACACATTTTCAGTGTAAAAAAATGCAGATTCATGTCAAATTCATGTTTTTGCTGAATTATTTTAGTTAATTTGAAATGTTTTTGACGTTTTCTAAATTAAACCTTTTGATTTAGGTTGAAGTTTACAATTTTTTACTTTAAAAATAAATTCAAACGTTTAAAAATGGTTGAAACTGAAAATAATTGACCCAAACTAAATTAGCTTTTTACTAGAAATTTTTCAAAATTTCATTTTCTGTTATGACCCAAAATTATTATTCTATAATTATGCCCAGCTCTATTTAGTACTCTGGGATTTACAGCTATAGGGTCATATCTGCACATCTTTCAAGTTTCTCTCATTAGACAGTATGCTTGCATATGTATTGTCAGAGTGTACCTGTACATTTGAGATGCTGTTACTGCTAATGAATGCCAGCTCAGGCTAGTGTGCCATCCTTATGGATTCAGAATAGCTGGGATTTATTGTCGGCTGCATTGGTTCCTCTGCAACCCCCCCCAAATCAAGGATGAATTAACTGAGGATGCATTACTGGCTGCACTGAACTGTAAAATGAATGTATAAGGTACTCTGTGCAGTTTATTCCCACACAGACCTATTTAGAGATGATGGGAGAAGCCAAGGGTATTTTCAAACCATTATTTTTCAAAGGAAATTTAATTGTGAAAACATGTATATGGAAAGTAAAGGCCTAGAGAATTGCGGGGAAAACACCCAAAAGAACAAGCTATGCAGCAGCCCAGAACTCTTGTTTTACCAAATGAAACTCAAGCCTCAACTGTGGTTCTTAATTTATAACCTGATGTTTCCAAATAAGTCTTAAATTTGGCAAAATGAAGTCTCCCAGGTCTAGGAAGCTGACACATTCATCTGTGATTTGTGTCAGAAAAGTCTCAGTTATTGGCATCCTAAACAGCTTCTCTCCACCGCTCCATGACCCACAATTAATACCTACCCTTGACCCAGAGTTATCCTTGCGTTTCCTTTTATTCTGTGACCCTGCAGTGGCTCCTTCCCAATTCTTTTTTTCCTGTTGGAACTCCCTTCTCCTTCCAACCCTGAAATCTCAGTGCTCTTAACTTTGCATATCCTGTTGCAGGGAAAAGCAGCCCTAGCAGTTTTTTTTGCTGGGTTTTGGCCAATGTATATCCAGGCTCATCCACCTTGGGCCTGTATTCCTTGGAGAGCACACATCAGAAGCATGAGATTTGAACTCATTGGTGATTAGAGTTGCCAACCCTGCAGGATTAATTCCTGGAGACTCCAGGCCAAAGATTAATCTTTAATTAAGGATTGTCATGTTATTAAATCTCCAGGAATATGTCCAACCAAAATTGGCAAACCTGTAATGGTAATAAGGGTCCAGAAGGTTTAAAACCATTTGAGCACTAGATTCACCTCATGCCATGTTATGCCTTTTATGCAGAAATCCTAATAAAATCTATCCAGCTCTTGCTGTATTGTTTTTAAACCTTACTTTAAGAATAACATTGAAGGATCAAAATAAATTTAGAGTTAATGCTTCCATTTCATCAGTGTGCCTATGTATCTCATTCCATAAGGCAGTGTTTACCAAACATGGTACGCCACTTATGTAGGGAAAGCCCCTGGCGGGCCGGGCCAGTTTGTTTACCTGCCCCGTCCTCAGGTCAGGACGATCGCAGCTCCCGCTGGCCGCGGTTTGCTGCTCCAGGCCAATGGGGGCTTCTGAAAGTGGCGTGGGCCAAGGGACGTCCTGGCCGCCGCTTCCAGCAGCCCCCATTGGCCTGGAGCAGCGAACTGCGGCCAATGGGAGCCGCAATCGGCCAGACCTGTGGACGCCATAGGTAAACAAACTGGCCCGGCCCACCGGGGCTTTCCCTCCACAAGCAGCGTCCCAATTTTGGGAAACACTGCCATAAGGTATTAGTACAGAAGGTCACCCATAGTTAAGATTACAATTCTGTCATTGAGGGCACAGATTCTGTGACTTTCTGGAACTTCTTCTGGAGCAGGTGTCAGCCCCGGCTATGTTGGAACAGCAGCCACCAGAACAGCGGACTGGCAGACCAGCCCCGGGGCCACCGGAACAGTGGCTGGGGCTCAGGGCCGGCTCCAGACCCCAGCGCACCAAGCGTGCGCTTGGGGCAGCGTCCCATGGGAGGGTGGCAGGCGGCTCCGGCGGACCTCCCGCAGACGTGCCTGCGGATGGGCCGCTGGTCCCGCGGCGCCGGTGGAGCATCCGCAGGCATGCCTGCGGGAGGTCCACCGGAGCCGCGGGACCAGTGGACCCTCCGCAGGCACGTCTGCGAGAGGTCCACCGGCGCTGTGGGACCAACGACTGGCAGAGCGCCCCCCGCGCGCGTGCCACCATGCTTGGGGCGGTGGAAATCCTAGAGCCGCCCCTGTTGGGGCTGGAGCAGTTGCAAGCCCTGGCAGTGTTCCTCCAGAGTATTCTAAGTAAGTGTCACAGGCCTCCATGGATTGTTGTTTATTGCCCGCAACTTTTACTAAAATATCCATGACGAAATCTTAGCCTTACCCATAGTTATGCAGCTCCCTGATGGAGAACTACATGAGCTTCAATACCATGCCATGGTATTGAGTAGTCCTAGTTCTAAATTTCTGTTGAGGAGAACTGGAGCATGAGGTACCTGAACTACAACTCCCATGACGCCGGTGGCAGCATTTCCCCAATCAAAATATTTCTGCTTGACAATTTTCTTAGTAATCAAATTTCCACTGAAAAAATTGAAGTTGTCAAGGGAAAGAACCATTTTTTAAACCAGGTACTGAGACATCTAACTGACCTTAAATGCACCTGTGTGAACAGAGGCTTGATTAAAAGTAGGCTGAAAATGTGACCACCGGTGTATTGTGTTTCACAACTCTATTGTTTTAATATAGAAACTAGGTTCTTTGAGGCAGACCCCGACTTCCTCTCTTTTCATATAGCACACAGCTCACCAGACTTAGGAAAAACTATTATTCTTCATTATCTCCAATGATAAAACCTCTTCAGGAGTTGGTACCTCTTACATATTAATGATAAATTTTAGAGTATAAATGCTTGATATTCTCACCTGTCTGTGAGAAGGGAATTATAAACACAAGAGATAGGACCAGAGTTTAAAGCTGCCTATTTGTCCACAGTCTGCTTCAGCTAATCCTAACCTGTATTTTGGTTGCAGATAAATGATGAAATTTTCCAGTTCAATAGCCAGGGGATATTCTTCTTGGTGCTAGACGCATGTTCAGGCGCAGTCGTGAGTAGGCGGCACTTTGACACAGTTAGTGCTATAAATGCTGCCAGTGCAATAACTGATTATGTTCAAACATCTGTAGAAGAGAGGTAAGCAGGGTGCTGAAAGTTTAAATTCATGTAGCAACATGTGGGTGATAGACAAAGAGGAAAATGAGCTACTTTTCATAGCTGATCTTGTGCCTGGTGAAATCTGACAGACTGAAGCTTTTCCAAAAAATCAAATTTTCTCCAGAAAATTAAAAAAAATAAATCACTATGCTTCTCTCAGAGGGTTACACAGACTGCAGATGGAGACAAATTTTCTGGAAAACTGGCACTTCCATTTGAGTTAACAGTTTGTTTTTCACTGTGAGGTACCTAAGGCCTTTTGCAATGACATTTGCAGTTCTATTAACTTACCCTGGTGTCCAACTGAAACGGCAGCAATTTCCTGGCAGGGGATAACTCATTTTTTTCCATTGCTGAAACGAGAGAGAGTTTGTTTATTCTTGCTGGTGGTTGTTTGCTTTTTTTGATGGAGAAGAATCAGAGGTGTGCCAGACTCTCCCACAGGACTTGTCTTGGGCAAGCCAGTTAATTGACCTGCCGGCTCTGTTACCTTAGATGTGCTTCGGCAGTGAGCTGGATCATCTGTGTCTGTTCCACATTCCTTGTGGTTTCCTGTGTCACCACATAAACATGGAACAGCAGAGATTTATAGAAAAATTCTTGGCTGCTGGTAAAAGCAGGTCAAATAACCAGAAAACAGACTTTCACTCCAAGGCATTTCCGAGCAGTTCATGACCATGGATACAAACACTGCTGAGCTATCCCATGTGTATTGTCACAGGATCCATTCACTGCTAGGGGTGCCACCTCCTGGTCCCTCTGGGGATTAGCTCTTTCCGGGTGCTGTGCCCTCCTCTGAAGATCTCTCCACCCATCATTCTCTCTCACCCGGCAGCCCCACTCGCTCCAGCTCTGGCCAGGTCACTCTGGTCCTCCCTTCTGGGATATCAGTCTTCCCATTCAAACTGTCCCAGGCAGTCTGTTCTCCACTGCCTGGTCTGAGCCACTTCCCTAGTGGCTGGTAGGAGAACCCTGATCCACCCTCAGGAGTAGAACTCTAGGTTCCAACTCAGATCCTGTACTCAGCAGCCAAGGTCTGGTCTCTCCTGGACCTTACTGTCTCTCCCTGGGCCTCTTGTGACTCTCCCTCCTTTTCTGGGTTTGCCAGCCCCTCACGTCTCTTTTCAACCAGGGAGCAACTGCAGAGTGCTGCTGTCAGCTACTAGGCTTTATGTGCCCTCTTTTCCCCATCCAGCTGAGCCTCATCCAATTAATCCCTGCTTCCTGGCTCCTCCTCCAGGTGCAACCTGAGGAGTTAATTGGCCCAGCTAACCACCGTAACCACTCATGGGCTTGTGTGGGGTGGACACGCCATCATATGTATGTGTGAATATATGAAATAATCTACTCACACATACCCACATAGATACATACATGGTCTGGGTGCATATTTCACAGGCACAAACAGGTAGTCAGTCACCTGAATGCTATCAACTGGGCCTATAATTCATTGCAGGTGCAATTCATTGTGGGCTCAAAATTGCATCTGTGAGGTTAGAGGCCAGCCTCAGGCTTGATTGAGAATCAGATGCAAAATGCAGATGTTATGAATGTGTTTGAGTTTGGGACTATATTGTATTTCAAGTGAATTTTTCCTGGGGGTAGATATCAACACCCTATGTAGGATATGCTTTTACAATAATTTTTGCTTTGCTTTGGTTCAGAATGAAATGAAGGTGACATTGAAAAGGTAAAGCCCTGATTCAGGAAAGCATTGAAGCACATGCTTAACTTAAAGCATTGTTGTGTGTGATTGAAGTCAATGGGACTTAGGCATATGCTTAAGTGCTTTCCTGAACTGGGGCATAAAGATGCAACAGACACTTAGCAAGAATAGTCTTATGCTATTGTGCTATAATAATTGTCCTTCTTTTCAGCTCAGTTGTTCTTGTGTGCTCTAAAGACGGGTCAGAAATGATGGGAAGCTCTGAAATGTCTGTTTTTACAAGGTTAGGTTCTGCAAAGCCTATTGTCTTCCACAAAAAAGGTGACTATATTTATGTGAATTACACTGCCATGCCTTCTTTGACTAAAACGGAAAGTGCATTTGTCTAGCAAAAATGTACAGGCACCACCTTCTGAGTTTATAAATATATACTATACCAATATGATCTAGGGAAAAATGTTGAAAAGCTCGAGCCTCAGAGCTAGGCAAAAATTTGAGGAATTTTTACCTTTTGTTACAAATCAAAAACTGAACCGGTCTCACCAATAAATAGCCACATTTTGTGAACTTTTCACTCCAAAAAACAAAACAAAAAAAGCCTCATTTTTCCAGTGGAAATTAATCAGTTTCTGATCAAAGGGTAGACTCCAACTTTAAAATTCAAATGTTTTCAGAGGAAAAACCAGCCATGAAGTTAAGTTTAATGAGAAAGAAAAATACCCTGAAATGAAGTTCAGATGAGAGCAAAATGTAGATCACGATGGAAAAAAAATCACCAGTTTTGGACAACCCTACTTATACTTTTACCTTGATTTCCTGCAGATCATTTGCAGTAGCAAGACATTTTACAGTGATCAACTAATCTATAATGAAGTGCCCCTTCAGTTCAGATAAAAATAAGAAGCTGAGCCTTTTTCTCAAAACTGAAACCAGACAGTTGATCTCTGTTCTTTTTTAGTGTTTTTTTGCACCTCTGCACTTCCCAAGACTAGAAGCAGACATTCCAAAATACCAAATACGTAACAAGGGCTTTTCTCACTGTAGTCACAACCCAACTGGGAGATGAAGAAACCCAGATCTAAAAAGTTGTTTTCCAGCCTTATTTCCAGACCAAAAAACTTGAGATAATTTTGGATGAACTAGATTGCAATCTGGACTAGGTGTTTTTCCATCATTCCCTTTAATGGAAGTGGCTAGCACTGTCTTTGCTGGGGTACCTATCCCACCCTCAGTACCACTTCAGTTTCCAGTCAGTGGATTGACTTCTGCAAGGAAGGTGAAGTGCCTTTTGGTTGTTTTTCCAGAGTTTGTTGCCCTCCCGGGGCCCCATCCAAAGCCCACTGTAGTCAATGGATTTCTTTCCATTGGCATCAATGGTTTAATCAGGCCATCTAGAGTTTCATATCCTTATTTTAAAATCAATAAAGATATTTGTAAAGGAACAAAAAGGAAGGTGGGGGGGAATATAGTGATACAAAACTGTGGCCCAATCCTAATACCATTAATTGGTCCTTAGGCAGGACAAACACCCGCTCTCTTCAGACCGAGAAAACATAGCAAGGTCAGACCTTCTTAAAGTGAGCTAGCACTGACCCTGCTGCTGCGGCAGATAAAACTCCCATTGACTTCCGTGGGAGCAGAATAATCAAAGGAAGGGACAGCCAGATTTACGTCTGCACTTCCGTCCTCCAGATCAAATTCCACCCCCAATTGCACACAATTCCCCTTCCAAAGGAGTTGCATGCATGCACCTGAGGACAGAATTTGAAACCAAGTACCTCCCACCATTGTGCTGAAGAACTGCATAGCTCCAAGAATATCAGAGGTACTCGATTAGGCTGTAGTGCCCCAGACCAACAGACTTAATCTTGGATTTCCTGTCTCTTGCTGATTTTAGCTGAAATTCTTGTCAAAGGTTTAGTGTGAATGTAGCAGCCATGTGCACACTGTACTGGTGGGGCCGTATTTCCACACAGTAATCCTACTGGAAAATAGAAGGTCGGCCAAGTACCGCTTTTGTGGAGTAATTCCTTTAGTTGATAAGAAAATCAGCCAGCCATCTGTGATTCAGTTTGATACCTCTTAAGCAGAGGTCAGAATTGGAGTTGGCTGTATTTTCAGTCACACTTCTTTTTTTCTTTGGCATCTGTTTACAGCAGTGAAGTAACTTATCCAGAAAAATTTATTTAAACTTACTCTGATGCCTGGTTTAAGTAGCCATGTTAACTCACTCATATTATTCTTATAATAAGTGGAGAACATACACTTCAGAGCAAGGAGGGTGGGTGTGCCTTTGTGCTCATTTTAGTTACTGATCAGCTGTTTTTTTAACTTTGCAGAAAATAATTTTCATTTTTTTAGCCATTGAAACCCTAAAAATTTCAGTCTTTGGCAGAAAACCAAAATGTTTTCAGTTTTTTGATGAAAACACAGAAATTTTTGAAGAAAATTGAAAACTTTTTTTTTTTGTGTAATTTTTTTTGGGATCTAAAAACCCTTCCTGATTAGCTCTATTCAGGGTACTTTACATGCATGATTCTGTCCTCCACTGTGGCTCTCTGTATCACTACTCTGGTGGTGTAGAAAGAAATGGAAATGCTTCACACAGAATCACCTATCTTAATGAAAATCCATGTTGCTGCAGGAAGCTAAAGGTGCTGATAGTTTGGTAGGTAGCTAAGTGATAGTGTGCTGCTGCTCTCTTTTGGATGAAATAAGAAACCAAAGAACTGGCTTTTCAGAAGCACCAGGGTGTTAGTCCCAAACTTGAATCTGGGTAATTATATTAAAATTCCCCCTGATGCTTCAGTTGTATGCAGTATTTGACTCCACAACTCTGACATTGTCTGGCAGCTATTTTAACAGTGCACAATCCATTCCAGAGGTGATTATATGTTAATGAGGGATGAAACATTTCCTCTAAATGCATGTGGTTTGAACCTGATTGCACTGAAGCCACTGTCAAAACTGCTGTTCACCTTAGCGGGAACAGGATTGGGATCTTGTTGCCTGGAACTGCAACTTTTACTCAGGTGAAAAGTGTTTACATTAATAGTCCTGTTGCATGAGTAGGATTGAGCCCACAGTCTACGGGGAGTCAACACAGGGAACAATGGCCTAGGCATGGCCGAGAAAACTGATCTAACCTAATAAAATAAGGATTCAAAATTCCCTAGCCATTTTCATCCAGTCAGATATGAAAAAATAACAGCATTTAAAAACAGACAACAGAACAATAGTCCCACTAACTCAAACCTGGGACCTCCGTCACAGTTAGTTAATTGAAATTCCTGAGGACAGTGCAATCAGAATACTGCTTCAATGTGGTTTATCTCAGGCTTTGTTCCTCTCCTTCCTCCTTCCTTATGTCTTTTATAAAATGCTATGTTACTATAATCCAAGCAAAGGGATGGCCAAAATGTTTCCTTGATCTGTGCAGTGAGTTTGTGTCATGACAATAAACGGTTATTCCCTTAACCCAGTGATACAGAGGGTCACTCTTTTTGTCTCTCCTTTTTCAGGGAGTTTTGCTATGCTTGGATATAAAGGACAGGCCAGACCCTCCTGGATTAAAATCCTTAACCAAGCTGCTAATCAGAAAACTGCTTTTCTACAGCATTATGTTCCCTTGATGTTGAGAGAATACAAATGTTCAGCTAACTCTGCAGAGTTTTAGAATTCTTTCTGTATCTGAACCACTTACAAAACAACTCCAGAGTGGCTGGGGAAATCAGACAATTTAATCTTGCTGCGTTGTTGTTGGCTTAACATCAGCCAGGCAAATCCTGCAACTCACAGTGTAACTTTGGATGGTGTTGTTTTTATGGGTTTGTGTCAGGCTGATTTTTCATTTGTATTTTTTTTATAACTAATAAATATATTCTGATCTTACAAAGTGTGGGTTAAGCTTTGTTTTTCAAGTAATGCGTGGATGGAATGGTTTTGCTGGGTTGGGAGATAGTTAAAGGCCCTAAAGGCTACTTTTTCCCAAGGAAACCAGAAAATACCTGCCATTTGGTACAATCCGGTGCATTCCAAAGGTGAAAATTTGCTCCTCGGAAGCTTATGAGTCAGGAATGAAATTTGGCAAAGAAAAGTTCACAGTATCCAGGAAAGGAGGTGAACCCCATCAGAGGTAGGCAACAACTCCTACCCTTCATTCTGCCTTTAATTTGCACTCCGGAATCCAATGACCTCCATTCAAATCTAGGTTTGCTTTAAAAACAAAACACAAAATTAACAAGAAAAAACATCTGCCACAGCTCCTTAGATGAACTGAAGTTAATAAAATCAATGCGCATCAACAGATAAGCTCACAATAATCTTATAATATCTTCTTTCTCATCAGGCTTATTATATACAACTGTTGTGCAATTGTTTCTATCTGTAGCTAATGACTGTGAAATCATGTCTACTCTACTGGCAAGAAAATTTGATTAAAGGCTCCCAAGTATATGAATCGAGATAAGTTGTCCTGGTATGGTAAGGCCAAATCTTACCTTCCTCAGGTGATGCTCACGTGGACTTTTCTCCTGCTGATGTCAATAGCAGTTTGGTTGTGTAAGGCAGAGTATCTGGGCCATTGCTGGCACATACAGGCTCTTTCTTTGTGGTTTTTCTTTAAACTGCTGCTTCTTGCAGTAATTAAGACATAATATCATTGAATGGAAAGTGGGAAACAACTGGTATTGACAACCAGGTATTGACTTATCTGGCAGTGACTGCACTGGAATTTTGGTTAACATTGTGCTACCGATAATAACAATAAAGGAGAGGTAATTTTGAAACCATGCAGGTAAATATCTGTTTTGAGAGGTGCAGCAATCCAAAATGCTGAGAATTTTAAAAACCAATTGGACTAAAATTTGAAATGTATTTAGATTTGATTGACTGCTAATAACGATGAGATTGTCCGTAAAATGTTTTCCAAACTCCTTCAGGGTATTAGACATTTATTAATTAAGGTCACATTTTAGGTGCTTCGCTGATCTTGGTGATGGGCCTGATTTGAACCAGCAGGTGTGTGGATGCAACAAGGAAAGGATATTATTTGGGAGGGTGAGGAAAGGTAGAATCCTGCTCCCATTTTAAGTCAATGGCAAAACTCCCATTAACTTCAGGGGGCCCAGGACTTCACCTAAAGCTGCTGACTAGAGTAAACTTGCAGTGTAAACAGATGACTTGATGATTTTGTTCCTATTATTACTGAGGAAATGGATTTATCTGAGATTTTACACTGTGCTAGACGTCAAAAGCTGGACAAGGGCTTTTACAGTTTTAAATTGAAATTAGTGTTTCCTATGTCTACAGACTGCAGAGTACATGGAGAGTTAGATGCCAGGGGGCTATTTTGATAACCTTTGCACCCCAAAAAATAAATCAGCAATTTTTATTTCTTTTTCTTTGTTTATAAAATGGCATGTTCCTCAGTGCATTTCCTAGGAGGCAGTTGTTCATAGAACAATCAGCAGTGCAACTAGCACTAATTGACAACTTTGTTAGCAGTTTTGGCTGAGGCCAAAAACTAATGGATTGTGTCATCATCCAGAATATTTTCTCATCTCTGGGGGTTATCCTTCTAGTTTCAGATCATTGGCAGGTCAGTGATGGGGAAGCTTGCAATACTGTTATCTTTGCTCTATGGATAGAAGGAGTGCTGGTCTCCTCAGCTGTCAATCAACACTAAATTCCCAGGAAAGCTATATAAAAGGAAAAACTAAAATTACAGGTAAAACTGATTGTGAATTAAAGATCATGTGATCCTCCGCTCAGATCAGAGAACTGACGTCCAGTAGCCTAAATACTGTAATAAGAACTTAAGTGCATCCTAGGTGCATTCAGCAGAATCGCTTCTCATTCCCATTCTATCTTTTCCAAATGAAGTTCTGTCACTGCAGTTGATGGACACAATTTAGGGATTTTCTAGAAATGTGAAGATGCACTCGGCATGATTTTTTTTTTTGAATGCATATGCAGTTCAGTGGTATGAATGAAGCACTTGATGATCTCTTGTGGAGCAGAATGAGTGTGTTGAGTGAGTGAGAGCAGCAAGAGCTTTCCCATAATTCAGTGGGGGAAATGGGACTTGCTTTATCTGCCGGTGTTTGTCAATGAACACTGCAAACAGTAATTTTCGTCTTATTAGTGACACACAGTTAAAGTATAGGTTGTTTGTCTGGTTATCTTCATCACCATGGTATACGAGCTCCTGTCCTGTTGGCCCAGATGATGCCTAGGTTGGTGAGCAAGATTCAGCAAAGGTACAGCATGTTTCTCAGCCCCATTGAAACAGTTAATTGTCTGTCTAGCTGTGACAATTTCAGCTTCAATGAGGGGGTCAAACAGATTGAATGGAAGGGAAGATAATTCAAAATGAAAGGCCAGGCCAGGGGCCTTCAAACTCTCCCCATGTGTGGTCATCATGACTCCATCTTGCTTTTGGCGTCTCCCTTGACTGAAACTGAATGAGGTGAGTGAAATTCTGACTCAAATGATGGAGTCAGTCCTATCAGAAATGTTAATGCATAGATGTTGACATCATTTTTATACTATATGTATAAAATTTGTATACATGTATGTGAATGTAATGTCTATAAACATACCTAATGGTATATGTCTCCAATGTGTGTGTATAAATTCATGTTAATAGATAGCCTTATATAATTTATTTTGGATAAATTGGTAATTTTATACTAGTCCTTCTATAGAATTAACTCCACTTCTTTCCTCAGTATATTATGTAATTGGATCATTGCATATTAAAGCTAAGCCTTATTTCACTGAGTAGACCCATATTCTGCACTACTGCTTTGTTTCTCCTTTGAATTTTTGATACATGTGCACAAGTTATGGGCCAGGGAGGTGAGGGCTGCATTACCAATATCTGTTCTGTGCTTTGAAGACTTCACAGCTGAAACAACCAAAGAGACTTTTACATGTTGAGGTTAGTGTTTTGTTGGCTAGATTCTTGCTCTCTGATGAATGGCTTGCATACTCACTGTCCAGCAACGTCATGCCACTGACGTGGGACCAAGCCATTGTGCTACAAAGCTGACGCGATTCAGAGCACTCTGAGTGACTTGATCTCTTGAGCCTATGAGGTAGGACACCTGAGGTGGTCAGAGAGAAACTGCCTGAGGAGAGGAGTGGATTGTGGATTCATTGCCAAAACAAACAAGGTAACAGAGCTTTTTTTCTGGATCATTAGCCAGACTGAGGAAGACCTCGATGAGGTTCAAAAGGTAATGTACAAAGTGATGTGATAAATTCCATGGGCCACTGGAGGAAAAGGAAGCAGGATCAAGCTCTATATGAGGTGATGAGTGTTATATAAAAATCTAGATAAGATGAGGACTGAACCCTCCAAGCAGCACTGTTAAGTGCTTTTGAAGTCCTCTTATAACCCAATTCAGTTTTCTGAGGCCGTAAGAGCAAGAGGTATTTGGCTGTGAGTTTGAGCCCCAACATTGGAACAAATCACTGATGGTACATGCTCTTTATTATCCTGGAGATTTATTTGATCATATCAGACAGATCCAGATCCTGAATCCTAGTAATATAACGCAGAGTCCTACACCCAGTCTAACGCTAACAGCTGGTGAAGGAGAAGCTGGGGGAAGGAAAGTCGTGTACCCAACCTTCTGAAGAATACCTTTCCTCCCAAAATTAAGCCAAGTGGCAAGTGTCCAGGGGAAACAGGCAAGGAGCTAAGGTGAGCCAGACACAAAGAGTAAAGTGCCACAAAAGCAAAAAGAAAAATATTTGCATCCCAATGTGGAACCCTGGGTAGTGCTGTGTGACTAGCCCATTGGGCTCCTGGAAAAACTTTCCTTCCAGTCAGGGTTAAAGAGACCCCAAAGCTATGAACATTCAACAAAGGACACTATTTCCACCTGGACACTCAGGATACCCAGGGGCGGCTCCAGACACCAGCACGCCAAGTGCGTGCCTGGGGCGGCAAGCCACGGGGGCGCTCTGCCGGTTGCCACGAGGGAGGCAGGCAGGTTGCCTTCGGCGGCATGCCTGCAGAGGGTCCGCTGGTCCCGCGGCTTCAGCGGACCTCCCGCAGGCGTGCTGCCGAATCCGCGGGACCAGGGACCTCCCGCAGGCAAGCCGCTGAATGCAGCCTGCCTGCCGTGCTTGGGGCGGCAAAATACCTAAAGCCGCCCCTGAGGATACCAGAGACAAATGTTTCAAAAGCTGCTTCTAAATTTCAATGGCGCGTGCACTAAAAACTGCATATATGAGTGTGTGGGTGCAAGTAAAGAGGCTGGCTTAGACCTCTTCAAAACTTGGCCCCATTTGTCCAGGGAACTTAGCTGTATTTGCAAAAAATTCCTGTGCTGCGTCTTAGCAAATGTGTAAATGCACCCACCTCCAAATGCAGCCAATATGCGCATTACATTATGCCACCAACTGCCAGTCTGAGACAACTGGCCATCTTCCTGAGTAATACACAAAGGCTTTCCTTCTCCTTTATTTGCAAAGGGTAGACATTTTTAAACCACCTAAGTCTCATTGACTTTGTGAGACGTAGCCTCCTTCGTGCCTAAATCACTTTTGAAAGTGGGACTTAGGCTTCTAAATGACCTACGTGTTTTGAAAAATGCTGCCCAAAACTTTAGAGGCCTGTGGGTCTGATTTTTATGAAGTGCTGTCCTTCTTCAACTTCCTCTGAAATTGGTAGGAGATAAAAGCACTCAGCACCTCCCAGGATCTGCTTGGAGGAATCAGAATGAAAGAACTTGCAGCAAGTATACGTAGAGAGGAACTGAACTAAATCCCCTTCCCAGGAGAGGAAAATGTTAGATAAATTGATAGGGAACCCAGGTTGAGAGAGAGCGGTCAGGTTCTGTTTCTGGCTCCAGTATTAAGCCAATTGTAAAGAATGATTGGTTCAACTATTCTACTTCAAGATCATCATCTTTATTTGGTTCCCTTTTCCCTTGCCTTGCCACAAAAATCTGCCTAATGTACAGATGGCAAAAACAACATCAAACTCATGTACAGTACCATTTAAGATTTAACAATGCTGCATTTATGTCACTGGGGCTAAGGTCATGCAAGCATTTGAATTGGAAATCCCTGGATATTTGTTTGCATGGTGGCAGGGCTGGATGAAGGCTTTTAAATAACTACAGAAATGTATTAGCAGCCTGCTGTGTGATGGTTCACCCTAGCTCAGGAATGTCAGTGTAAAGAAAGGCGGATGTATCCAAGGTGAAGAAAGCCAAATGTACTTGTCAAGTCAGTTTTCCCAGCTTGAGTTAAGATGTGAAATGGCCTGTTACAGGCAAAGAGCAATATTCTCTCAGCATAGGGAATGTGAACTGTCATCACAAGTGTGATGGCAGTAAAAGGACAGCATAGGCGCTAATTAAACTTCCCATTCCTTTCTCAGAAATCAGTTTCCTGATCAGCCCAGAGCGCTTTGCACATGAACAAGGAAGCTTCCAATGCACTTCTGAACTGGCCACCAAAACACTGAAATCTAAACATGGGCTCAGACTAATCTTTCCTAAGTATAATGAAAGCTCCAGTTTTCACCAAGCACAGCATGCAGTGGGACACACAATCTGGTGATGTTGTCTCTCTGATATCACTCAGCTTGGCAATTCCATTAAAAGAAACACCAAATCATCATCTCTTTTATCTCTCTTTAAGTATGTGTACTGTTCTGTGCAGATCTGCTCTGTGGACCACCGATCTTACAAAGAGATTCTAGAGTAGCTAAGGTGCTATATACTTTCCCATGTCCATTTTCCGTTCTAGTTTATAAAAGTTCTTCCTTGACTTCAGTGTGAGAAGGCTCAGGCCCATAGGCCAAACTTTTCATAAGTAACTACTAGTGACTTCAGGTGTCCCCAGCCATTTTTGGATGCCTACCTTCAGACACCCTAAAGGAGCTTCATTTTCAGAAAGTGTTGAGGACCCACATTCTAATGATCAGCCCCATTCCAGGTATATCGTATTGGTCCCAGAATCTGAGTTATCCACAGTCATGAGTCACTTTTGAAAATCTTGGCCAGGGTGTCTAGGCTACTAGATAACTATCTACCTGTCTTGGTACTTCTATGGCTTCAGCATTGTAGTAATAATTGAATACCTCATAATCAGTAATGAATACTATCCTCACAATACCCCTGTGAGGAAGGGAAATGTCATTTATCCCCATTTTACAGAGGGGAACTGAGGCACAGAGAGATTAAGTGACTTGCCCAGGATCATGCAGGAAATCCGTTATTGAGTCAGAAATTTAACCCCAATCTCCTGAGTCCCAGTCCAGCATCCTACCCCCTATACTGTGAGAGGAGAGAAAAGAAAGGGAATGCTCCTGTTTAAATGCTTGCCATTTCTGCCCATTTTCCACTTTCCAGTTAGTGTGGAGATTACAGGCTTCTCTTTCAACTGAGCATTTCCCTCTACATTGTTACCCGTTTAATAGCACCAAAGACATCTGTAACGCAAAATGGCTTTCAATGTTCTTTGCAGTCATCAGTCAGATTGGGCTATTACCTTGACAACCATGAGATGTACCTGTGAGGAGAAGAGTAATTCTCCCTTCCCCCACCTACGCCCCACTGACTGAGGAACTTTAGAGAGCCCACACTTATTTCATTATGAATTTTTTTAAATCTCAAGCTGTCTTTAAATGTATGTTTACATTTTCCCCTCAGCACCATCTGTTCTCTGTCTGCTTCAGCATACAACTACGAAGAACTAGATAGATCAGGGGGCTCCTTTCTACAGAATTCTTTAATGCTTTCTAGTGCATTATGACTATTGACACCTGCAGTAGCAGCCGTCTAAGCACTGACTAATGGCTTCCTGTATCTACTTTTAGCATTGTCTGCTAATATTCACTCTTTTTGAAATGATTCCCAGCTGTTGGATCCTTCCAAAGAGTGTGTCTTGCCAGACGTAGGGATATGACTCCCACTCACAATTGCCAGGTGGCTTTTAACGGCTAAATGAAAAAAACTTTTCTCACCCAACAGAGAATTTGCGGATGGAGTTTGAGAAACATTCAAGATTTATTTAGAAGGATTCTTTCACAGCCCTTGCGCTTTCAGAATATTTGAATATATATAGCCATTTGTTGACAGAAATTATTACTTCATAGTTGAACTTAATAATATGGCGTCCGTTCAAGTAAGCTGGAGCTTGATTGCTTTATTCCCACATGACTCTAAGCTAACAAAACAACCCATTTGCAGCAGGCACTATTCTGAAACCCTCCCGCACGGAAGGCATGAATGAAAAGAGTCATTTTTCCCCTTCTTAATTTTTTTTTTAATTGTTTGACTCTAGCACTTGTGAAAGGTGTTGAATTGACACCCACGGAACCTGAGATCTTCTGTTTATCCCCAGAACAGGAACCGTATTTTTCCCACATGGCTCTGTCAGTGTAATTCAAATCTGGCCCAGCAGAGGCACTGTTTGTAGTGGGAGCGGAACTTGTTCTCCTTGGCCTCTCTGGGACATCCAAAAAGGATGCCAGTTTGTACTAACAGTGCTAGTGAACACTGAGAACTGAACTGAGCCCCCCTTCCATTTAGTCAGAGAACAGGAAAGAGCTTGTTTTAATCACAGCAGTTTAGATTCTGCAGAAGTTATTTGGGCCCAACACAAGCGGCATCTCCAAAAATGTCTATATTTTAAATGTTTGTATTCTTGGTCCACACCATGCTGTGCGAGCTTGAGGACAAAGCCATTTAGCACTGGCTGGCAGTAAACCATAGCTGTTGCCTCCAAAGGAAGCAATGGCCAGAGGAAGTGACAACTGTCCTTGCATTCTGGCAAAGAAATTTCTTTACTACCCAATAATGAGATAGAAAATGCATGCTATCCCTGTCAAACTTCATACCTTTTGTATCTAACCAATGTGTTATAAATGAAAGACCAAACCATTCATTTTAGAAAATGTATGCCTTCAAACAAAACTGATGTGCCTCAGTCATCATTACAAAGTCGCTTCCACATGCACCGCTATACTGCGGTATCACAACAGCACAGTTTGTGCTTATACTTAAAATAGACAATACTTACCCTATTTCAAATCAGATTGTGTAATAACAGTGGGCAAATGTTGACTTTTTAATGGTCACTGGTACTTCAATAACACTTACTATAACATTGTTAGCGTATAAAATGTTGACACTGTTAAATGGTCAGACACATGCTGCTTAGTTCTGACCACAATCCTACTGAACGGTTACTACTCACTGAAAATGTACATCAATCGGAGATTAAGCCATTACTGAGTAGAGCTAGGAAGAAAATAGATTTTCCATTTTGCAGGAAATTCCATTATTTTGAAATTTCGCCAGTTCCAAAATGGAATGAAAATTTTTTTTAATTTCCAGAAAAATGAAATTCTAAAAAGGTCATGTTTTTAAACACCTGGGACATTTCGTTTTGATAAAACAGAAACATTTCATTTTAATTTTGACTTTTTAACTTTCTTCAAACTGTTTTTATATAAAAACACTATTTCATTTGGAAAAGTCATTTTGAAATGAAAAATCAAAGTGTTTGATACTGAAGATGCCAAAACAGGATGTTTTAACATTATTGAAATGTTTCACTTAATCTTTTTAACAAAATTTTGTCAAAGTTGGCATGTTCTTCAAATCAATTTGATGAAAATGGCTTCCTTTTTTTTGGGGGCGGGGGGAGTTTGGTGGGAAGGTTTGATGACAAAATTCAGACCAACACTATTACTGTGTGTATTGCTTTTTCTCTACTATCCTGCAATATCCTTTTTAACACTGAGTATCACGTGGCATGCTGTCTGTATTGTCACTCATGGATAGAATGTTGCTTTCACTCAGTGGGCATGAGCCATGTGACCAGCAATCCTCATGTTACTATGCCCTACAACTGTACAAGCAAACTTATTTCCCGTTGGGAAGTTTCTTGACCAGGGTGACCAGACTGCAAGTGTGAAAAATCGGGACAGGGAGTGGGGGATAATAGGTGCCTATATAAGACAAAGCCCCAAATATGAGGACTGTCTTTATAAAATCAGGACATCTGATCACCCTATTCTTGACAAATTTGGTTATAATGCTACTTTTAATACAATGCCTCAAATTTCATGGCAATATGTTTTGGGTAAGTAGTTGTAATTAAAATTTTACCATTTACATGCACAGCGCGGACACCTCCTGTATTTATTTCAGCTGTGGAATTTGTTCCAGACTAAATCTTGGGGTGTTTTTTTTTATTACAAGAGGATAAGTACAATAATTGAAGTTTTCTTAGGTAAGAAATTGGAGCTCCCCAGAGTTATCTTTTATTGTTTTTACCTGTATAACTCCAAACCAATGTGATTTTTCTAAACAAATATTTGACACTCTTTTACTTTGCAATATGAATAGGTTCCTTGTGTCTGCATAAGGAGGTTTATTTAATTTGGAAAAGAACCTAAGGGTCTTATTTGCAACCAAACATTGTGTTTGAAGAGACTGCGCTCAAGATGCTCACACAACTATCAGTGACTTTAAAAGCAAATGTATGTAAATACGAAGAGGAGCCTAAACTGATGTTAGTTGACATACAGAAGAACCCTATGGATATAACAGATGAATGAACAATCTGTCTAATCATATGCTGACTCTGTATTATTTTATAACCATTATACAGATTACAAACAAGTTTCTTTAAAAGTCCATCACTACAGAATTGCACAATGAAATGTAATGGCTCCAAGGACTATACTGGTTAAAGAATATGGATTTTAAACAATGCCTTACAAATACATATGAGTGAACATTTTACATAAGTAGTATGCACAGAAATACACAACCCTTGACCTCCGTGGGACTATTCATGTCCGTGAACTCTCACCAGCATGAGGCAGAGTTGCATAATCAGGCCTCTTAGCATATGGGCTATAATCACAGTAATCCTAGACACAGTGGGATTACTTAAAGACAGCGCTCCAGCCCACTCCAAATCTAAATGTCATGACACTGAAGCTAGATCTTCACGGGGGAAATTTCTAAAAGCATCCTTTAGCTTTGTTCCCAGAATTGCAATTTGGAGTGGCTGAGTGACTGAGCACCCAAAAGTCCAGAAGGTGCAGATTCAAAACTGCAACTGTGACCACAGGTCAGAATTTTGGGATGCACTGAACATGGTTGCCAGAACACAGGCATATGCTTTAAGGTACTCACATTGAGGCCACTCTGAAAATCTGATCCTGTGTTCTTTTCATTCTGGGCGGGGAGGGTTGCACATGTGAGTATGCAGCCATCCACAGTCCTGATACCATATGTGTTTATACTGCATTCCTAAGAGGTTTCCTGTCACATGTTGTGATTTCCTTCTGTGTACATGTTTGAATATCTGAATATTAAACCTAACAAAGGGGAATATGTTGGGTGGGAGGGGGTGTTCTTGTTTTCCTGTTCTTCTCTAACAAGTCAAGAAGGGTGAAAAGTGAAGGCCTGCTTAGTCAGAAAACAGGCTGTAAACCTTTCTCCATGTCCTGTGTAACTTTTGCTTAAAATATGCTTGAGTTGACAAAGATCTAATTCCTGTCTTGGTGTTCTTTGTCACAGGTCTCCACAGAACTAAGAATACTGAAAGCAGCCTCCCTTCCCAGGATGGACCTGGTCATCACTTTTGTTTCTCTTCTATTTGTAATCTCTTCCGTACGCACAGGTAAGTTTCCAGCCAACAGAAGGTATCTAAATAACAACAGTATTTGTAACTCGGGAAAGTGCAGCTGTAGGTCAGGTGTCTTTTCAGTCCTTGATCCAGTGTCTGCAGGGAGGTTACAGCACAAGCAATGTGGGGAAATACATAACAGGATTTGTTTCCCAAGTTCACCAGCCTCCCTAGTTTAGAGCAGCTTCGTTAAAGGCAAAGGAGAAAACTACTAAGCAATTGAAAATGCTATGTGAAGTGAAGAAGCTGAATAAGCCAAGTTTATAAAATAGCCCAAGAGCTGTCGTTCTGAGATGTGCTTTGAGCATTTTATTGCATTGTCCTAGCTCTGCCCTCATGGCTAGAACATTAGAAATTATGGGGAGAGCAAAAAGCCATCCTGTCCCTGGATGCTTCCTCGGTCCTTCTCTGGGTCTTGCTGATAAATGTAAAAGCATTTCATGCATTAGGTTCACCCTTTCCCAGCTACATCTCTCCTCACTGTGGTATTCTCTATATTCTAAGTATGGCTGATTTGTTTCTGACTTTTTTTTTTTAATTCTCCCTAATTTAACCCCCAAAGCCATCATTAAGCAACAACATGAGGTACACTGTCTGCTTTGCTTTGGGAATTTTAGGCCCAAAAGGAAACGTAGCTAATTCCACAGAGTGCCCTGAAGGGGAGCTGGCATCTGAGTGCAAAAAGACCAGGAGATTCATAGATAAGGCTGACATTAGATCTGTGATGAAGTAAGTGGGTACTAGAGAACCAGTTAACCCTTTAGCTGTTTCAGTCCTTCTATGGCTGGCAATGGATGTCTTGCTGGAGAACACAGACTAGGATTGGATTGTAGAGTTTCTCCACTGCTCCTGGTATGAATGGGTTAAGAAAGGAGCTTGGACCTTTAACTCTGAATTATCCTGGCTTTTGCTAATTTAAATCCAAGTCATAAGAGTAAATCCCCTCCCCCTAACCTCTGTCTACTTCTCTGCCTGTTGTTAGACTCTGAATTCCTCAGGGCTGGTGCTGTCTTTTCTTGAATGTTGGGAAAGCACCCACGAAAAACAAATAATAAGAATGAGCTGCCTTTTACCCATCCAGCTTAGCCTGTTTGGAAGATTACACCTTTACATTTGACTCAAATGGCAGTGTCTGTGATTGATTTTTATAATCTCGATGTGAGCACACTTCCAATTATTCTTGTCCCTTGTCGAACCCTCGATCATTTTTTTGACTGTTGTCTATTCAAATTAGTGTTTTCAGGCATCTGCTTGCAATGCAAGTTCTATCTACTGCCTGAATTATTTCTTTTTCAGGCTACTCTTATTAATTCTATACGTCTCCCAGTAGAGATCAGGAGCCTGAGTCTCTGATCTATTCTGCTCCAGTGTAAATTGGGAGGAATACCATTGATACCAATGGAATCACTCCAGTTTGAGCTGGTGCATATATTTGATTTGAGTCCTCGATGTTTTTCAGTGTTTGAATCATGCTCCACAATTATTAGCATTCTTTGACTCGATCCCTGCATTTCTGTATAAAGAACTCATCTAGAGCCAGGACACATGTTGCACACATGAAATGTCACTTGCTACCCTAGATAACTGGTCCTTTGGAGTCTCAATAGAGGATGTCCTTCAGAGACACCAAACCAGTGGCTGATCAAATTCTATTGTTTTCTTAAGAGTTGGAGTTGATTTGGGATCTGACAGGAAAACTGACTGCAGATGGACAGATTTTGTTCAGGATGTTACAGAATTCCAATTGTCCTTCTTGTTTTCTAGTGGCAAAAGAATACAGACTATATAGCTCCCTAATTGTGTCAGTATTTCTTGATGTCAGTGAGGGAGATCTTGACAGTGAGAGAGTCTTAAAACTGATCGCACTAGGCGAAGTTACAAGAACTGATGAGAACCTGCGGGAAAGGATTCATTGAGGACAATGGGAGTTTAAACAATCTTCTTTCATTAGGAAGTTTTTAACCATCATGAAACAAACACACACACACACACACACACCCCTTGTTGAACTAGAGTAGACATGGGGCTAATGTGTTGGGTAAGATTAAAGCAGAGAAATATCTTATCTTAAATACTTGTAACATGAGATGCCCTTGGGTTTGGTGCATGAGCACAATTGAGATGTGTGTGTATGTATGTGGAGACCAATGATGTGCAACCCTCGGGAGGGTGGATCCTTCTCTTCTGTGTGAAAGATATAATGAAGCCAACCATTCTCTCATGAGATTTCTAGCTCTTCCTGGCTTTGGTCAGACTGGAATCTCCCTGAGAACTATCCTGGCTATTATGGTATTTAAACCATTCATGCTTCCAATCCCAACTGAAGAGTAAAGGTTGTAGAAGTGTATGGCTTTTTTTCCCCCTTTAAGTTTACCAACCTCACAGGTATTGTTTGGCATTAGCTCATGTTTAGGTGATGGTTCAGGTTGGGTCTTATTTTCTCCTTTTTCATTTGCTCCCCAGAGCAGACACCTTTGTGCAGCTAGTGACAGACTGCCCATATTATAGCTGGACATTGACAGGCAGAGCTGTAACATTAAGGGCAAAATCCTCCCCTTTTCTCTACCATTATCTTGATTCGGTGGGACCAGTGATGTTTTGCTGTGCAAGGTAGTAAGGTTTTTTGTGCTTCCTGAGTCCAGCAGAGCATGGAGTAATGGTCTCAAATTGCAGTAGGGGAGGTTTAGGTTGGATATTGTGAAAAAGTTTTTCCTTAGGAGGATGGTGAAGCACTGGAATGGGTTACCTAGGGAGGTGATGGAATCTCCTCCTTTAGAGGTTTTTAAGGTCAGGCTTGACAAAGCCCTGGCTGGGATGATTTAGTTGGGGGATTGGTTCTACTTTGAGCAGGGGGTTGGACTAGATGGCCTCCTGAGGTCCCTTCCAACCCTGATAGGCTATGAATCTATGTTCCCAAACTTATCATTTTCCTGTTATCATGACCCAAATACAGTCCAATCAAGGTGGGACATCTTTGCATTTCAGGGAAGAGGCATCCTCTTTGAATGTAATTTATCGAGCATGACAACATCAAGGGCATAGATGTAACATTTTCTTTCTTGAGTGAATCCAGGATAATTGTATCATCTCCCTTCATCTCTATCAGCAGAAGCAGCCTCAGTGTGTCCTGATCAGGATCCTGAGCTGGAATCCTGGAACGCTGGTCATGATGAAGAGCAACACATTGAAGTCAGCAAAGGCAGGAAGCTCCTTCTCTCTTCCTCTGCAACCGTCCACTCTATCCACATCACAGACGGAGGTAAATCCTTCTGCCAGCCTGAGAGCCAAGCCAGGGGACAAGGGTTCTCCATTAGGTCTACTTAGATCAGCACATATGGCACAGGGACAGCTTCCTCCAGGGTGCTATGAGGTAGAGCAAATATTGGATAATGCCAACTTCAATTTCGTACCAGGGTGGGTGATGATAGGGATGATATCAGCTCTGGGCAGCTAAGAGTCGCTTGTTTGTTGTCTTCTCTGGAGAATTTACAAAAATACATCGACTTGCTTAATAGTTCTGGTCCTACAGTTTCCTTTGTAAACCCTATCCTAGCAATTTGCTGTACAGATAATGTCATAATGAAGCAAGGATATTCTTAGGGTCTCAGGACAAGGCAGATATGTGTTTACTCTTTGACTAAAAGGACAGTACCCTATTTTGTTGCTGATGACTGCTAGCATTAACCACTTTTGTTCAGCATTAACTCGTAAGTCCTTGTGCAGTCTCCTATTCAGTCCCTCTCTATACAAAACTCCATTGACTTCAGTGAGAGTTTGTCTGAGTAAAAGCCAAATACACACTTTAGGATCTGGCCCTAAAGCAGTTTTGGGGAATATGTTTGACATTTCTCTCTCATGCAATTGGGAAAGCTGGCCCTGCTTTTTGCACAATAGCACCACTAACTCTGGTGACTTGCTATGTTTTAAAACTTCATACCATTATTTTTTTCCTTAGGAAAACTGGTAATTAAGGACAATACACAGCCTATAGTTTTGCGAACTCGACATATATTGATTGAAAATGGAGGAGAGCTACATATCGGCAGTGAGCTATGTCCATACCAAAGTAATGTGATGATCATCTTATACGGGCGGTAGGTACCTAAAGAACATGGATCCCCTAACTTAGTGCTAGATCTCTGTATTACATGTTCCCTTTCACAACGCAGAGATACAAAATAATAATCGCAGTTAAGGTTTCACTGACATTAAACATGAATCACTCATGCAAACAATGCTTTGTGGGAGGCTTCTTGGCCTATAGAGCTAATTAACTTTACACACAAAAAAAGAGAGAGAGAGAAACTTTGGGACCTGGTTTTGAGTCCTGTTTGACCTATCACAAAACTGCCACATATTTCACCACCAATTGATCTCATTAGCTGTCTTGCTCAAGAGATTTTGTAGCCTATCCTTTCTTTCAAATATTTTAAAGTCACAGGAAAAAAGGCCCAACGTTTCCATTATTTTCTTGCAGTTACCTTGGTCTGAAAATTTTCATGCCTAAATTTCTTTCCTTCTTATGCCAGAGAGAGGGAGAGGTGTGACAGGTGTCTCTGATGTACTGAGGTACCACTGAGCCTGCCGGTTCCACCAGTCTGGGTTCCGTTACACTGCCCTGCTGAGCCAGGCTCTGAAACCTCCTCCCGCACACACTGGCAGGGCCACAGCCAGCTGCAGAAAGACACAGACACTGCGTGTGAAGACTCAGCTCGAGAATTCCCCAGCACTCAAGTGTACACCCCCTCTGGAGTGTAAACCCAGAATTGTATTGTCTTGTGTGGCACAGAAAACTGTACAGTTTAAGCTCATGAAATTCGCTCCCTCCCTCAATGTGGAGGAAGAGCTGCACAGCTTTTTGCCCCCCCAGTTATGAATTGCACAAACTGGTTTATAGAAACCAAAACCAAATGTATTAACTACAAAGGATAGATTTTAAGTGATTATAAGGCGTAGCAAACAAAGCAAAGCAGATTACTGAGCAAATAAAGCAAACACGCAAACTAAACTTAATCCATTAAAGAAACTGGCTACAAGTAGTAATTTCTCACCCTAAATGTTGTTTTAAGCAGGTTACAGAGTTTCTTGTAGACAAACTGCTGTTGCTTGCAGTTTAGAACTCCAGATATTCCTTTCACAGGCCAGACACCTTCTAGCTTGGGTCCAGTCCTTTCTTCCCCAGATCAGTCTTAGGTGTTTTCAGCAGTCATCTTGGGCAAGGATTCAGTGAAGAACAGACCTAGATTAACTCACTTCCCTGCCTTAAATGGGATTTATATATGGTGGGAATCCTTTGTTTCCACACTTGGTCCCCACCACTATTAGTGGACAAATACTAGTAGGCCAAGATGGGGTCCAGTACCAGGTGACATGATACATGACCTTGCCATGTCAAAGCAGCATCCCAGGAAGCTTCTCAGGAAGGTGGGAGATTAGCATCTTCAGAGTCCTATTGTTCTCCCTAATGGCCCATCCAGGCTGATTGCCTACTGTCTGGTGGACATTCCCCAGGTATAAACACAGTTGTAATTGTTACATAGGCAATATTCTTAACTTCAGATACAGAAATGATACATGCATACAAATAGGATAATCATAGTCCTTACATCACAACCTTTCCAATGATACCTCACATGATCCATCTTACGTGAAACATATCTTAGTTATGCCATGTTCATATCTAACAATATCTCTATGAAGAATATGGGGTGTAGTGTCACAAGAGGTAACTCAGTCAAAGAAATAGACTTCTCTTCTGTGCAAAGTGCTCTAATGTTTCAAGTTGGTAAATATTACTTTCTATTCACTCAGGCCTGGTTGATATACAGCTTTTGTACTGATATAACTACTTCAGCTAGGGATGTGGTTTGCTTTAAAAAAAAAAAAAGTTATACAGTTACAACCGCTAGTGTGCATGCAGCTATATCAGCCTAGCATATTCCCCTTCCCATATGGGAAAAGCTATCCTTGTGTAAGCCCATTTATACCAATATGACTGTATCCACACTAAGTGTGTTGTACTGCTTTCCTACCAGTACAACTTTTGTGTGTCAACAAGCCTCCAAAGTGGAATGTCGATAGTAATCTAAAAGAACAACAAACTAGTGATAATGAGTCAGCTGCCACGTCTGTCCTAAATTGTCTCTGACCCCTGTTGTTAGTGTTATTTCAGACAAAGAATTTATTTTCTATAGAGTCCCAGCATTTTGCATTTCCTAGGATCTCTTGAAAGAAATGCATTCTAAACATGTTGCTTCCTCTCCTGTCCGGCACTACCAGCACTTGGTGTTGGCTTGATAGTAAAATATTCTAATTCATATATCTGTGTATATTTTTTACACTACAGAGCAGATGATGGCATCCAGCCAGACGCTGACTTTGGGCAAAAATATATTGGGGTCAGTCGAGGTGGAACCCTTGAGATCCATGGTGAGAAAAAGTTGTCCTGGACTTTTCTAAACAAGACTCTTCACCCTGGTGGCATGGAAGAAGGTGGCTACTACTTTGAAAGGAGCTGGGGGCATCGAGGTGTCATTGTCCATGTTATTGACCCAAAAACAGGGGCAGTCGTCCATTCAGATCGGTGAGTCAGTTTAGAGCCATCAGTATCTGGAAACTTTTGACATTACCTTGAAGGCAGCATCACCGTCAGATCAGAGATGGGCAAAGGGAATTTCCAGTGACAGATTTATGTAGGTCTCATTGTATGTCTCTCTATAGCTTTTTTCAATTCCGTAGTCTCCATAACCAAATTAGGGCTCAATCCTGCAAGATGATGAATGACTTCAACTCCCTGCAAAGTCAGCAAGAGTAGATGGTGCTCAGCACCTTGCAGGATCAGGCCCTTAATGTGGATCAAAGACAGTCGTATCATGGAGTCCTTAGGTTTTTCTGGGCATTTTACCCAGAAACTTCCTTTCTCATGGGTTATTAGCAAGTACTAGATTTATTACATATGAAATTATTATTATTTATATGTTTTGTGGTAGTTCCTAGGACCTTAGTCGTGAACCAGGACCCTATTGTGCTGACAGCTGTAAAACACAGAACAAAAAGATGGATCGGGCCCCAGTAAACTTACAATCTAAGCAAACTAGTATCCTAACCGGGCCCTGAAGAACTGCCTCAGACAAACCTCTCATTGACTTCAAAGGAGATGCAGAGCTGCTGGCTGAATTCCAACTGAAGCAGCACTGTAGTCTCACCAAAAATAAGTGAAGTGATGCATTTTATCTTGTGCTCACTTCAATCAAATTTGGGTCCCTTCTCTAAGAAAACATGTTACCACTAATTAAGACAATTAGTTTTAAATATTCAAAGCTTTAAAAATGTTTATGAAGAACTGCTGGTTGTAAGGGTTTTCATCTGAGAGCTAGGGTTGTTGTTTTTTAAAATGCAGGCATGCATCTTATTTCTAATCCGGTGTTACAAAAGGAAATAACTGCACAATAAGTAATGTATTACTCCGGTAGTGGCATGCTTTTTTTAAACTAGGATAAAAAGCAATTCTAAACACCATCCTAGAAAGTATATCAGTAAAAAAACCAAACGTTTTTTCTCTCTTCCTACATACCCACCTACTTTTTTCACCTGCCACTATTTCTCAAACGGGACGATTATTGTTACAATTTTGCTGTTTCATTATCTAGATCTGAGGCAATTCTCTGAATTAGTTTTATGGAAATCCATAATGTATTCTTTTAAACAAACCAGTATAATAATCATTCCATTTCACTGTACTATTAAGTAGCACTTTTGCAAGGAATGATGTATAATGGTATCTGTAGCAATACAAACATGTAGATCTCTCTATATAATACCTATTTTTAACCAGAGGGAATATACAGAAGGTGTGATGCTCCCTGGGTAAATGCTTGTTTTCTTTCCTTTAGGTTCGATACCTACAAACTGAAAGGGGAAAGTGCCCGTCTTGTCCAGTATTTGAGAGCAATTGACAATGGCATGATCCTGTCAGTAGCAGTGAATGATGAAGGGTCTAGAAACTTGGATGACTCAGCCAGGAAAGCAATGACCAAACTGGGCAGCAAGCATTTCCTCCATCTTGGGTTTAGGTATGTGCCTATCCTGCCAGTTCTGCCAGCACAGAGCACTTATTATGCTTTTCATGTAGCCAGATAATTCTACTCTCTCAAAGGCACAACGTTCTTTCACACTGAAAAATTTTCCTTTTTTCTGTGCGAACTTTTAGCAGTTAATTAAATAGCCTAAGATGCATTCAGTGTCTATATTGGGCATTTTTATTAGGAGTTTGAGGAATAACACATGATTCACATTAAAAGGCCTGTATTTTTCCATGATAACCCCACAAGTTATCCATTCCTGTTTGTTTCCATGGCATACCCTAGAGATTTAAGATGTATGTATAAATCTATCCAGTGTATTGTATATACATATTGTTCTCTTGGGTAAACAAACTTTAGGGCTAGTATAACAGCCATATAGCCCTGGCTAAATACATAGACAGACATTCTGGAAAATATATTATATAACTGATCAAATATATATTTGGGATTTGTGCAGCATATAATTTAGTATGCATTATATTTACCCTGTAGACTCTAAAAGCCCTTTGGCCAATATACAGTATATGTTGGCACACATACTGTTTTAGAGAATATGTACTATTTGCCCAGTTGGAGTCCTAGTTTATCACGTTGCTCTGCATTTTTAAAAAGTGGTTGTTTGTTACCCAATAGGTCATAGTCTATGTAAAGTCTGGAGGAGTCATTGTGGACCATTTTTTAAAAATCCTTCAAGAACAGAGCCAAAGGCCCATCTTTGTGAACATGTGTGTGACAATTAGGTACCTGCAGATGGAGAACATTTTCATTCTGGTATATAAGGAAACTTAGCCGTGAGAGTCCCTTATCTGTTACAGGGAATTGGATGCACTGTGTTGAGAATTCCTAATGAAACAACCTAGTCTGCAAAAAAAATAGGACAAAAACTGAACAAACAAAAAAACCCACTATTTCCTCCCAGATACCCACAGTCCATGTTATGGCCCAATGGCCAGCCAGATTTCTGCTTCTGTAATTCTAATTTTGAGACACAGAAAGAGACTTTGAAAATCCTACATCTTTTTTCCAGTCCTGCAATGGGGAAAAAATTTTTTTTCCATAATTTTGGTGAAACTGCTCCTGGTATTTTTATCCAACAGTGGCATTTTAATGTTAATTTCCAGCTCCTTTACTACAGGTACTTCTAATGGAAATGCCTAGAGAATCTGATTCATTGTGTTATGACTCAGCTCTGCCATGAACTAGCAGTTGCCATCTAAAAGCTAACACTTGCCACGCTGCTACTTGAGCTACTGCAGCATTTTTCTATATTTTAAAATAGGGAACAATGGTGCCGACTCGGATATTTCTTGGGTAAGAGGGAAACTTCTCTTCCAGCCAGTGAGGCGGGGGGGAGCTCATTCCAGTGCCCACTCATCCCCCGCCATAGAGACCCTGGATTTCCCTTGGCTGGCGAGTCTCCCCCTCTTACCCACACATTGCATGAGTCAGTGCTGCCAGGAGTCGAGTTCTCAGCAGGCTCCCCTGAACTCCACCCCACAGGAACAGACCCCCTGGGCACCAAGTTGCAACATCATTTGGCATGGATGCCCTTCCATCTGGATGGAGGGGTGGCCAAGCCAAATTTGAGTGGCATTGTGACCCTGTGCACCCGCCTGCAATGCCACTCACTGAAATTTGGCCTGGCCACAGCTCTGTCTGTATCGAGGAGCAGCCAGGTCAAATTTCAGTGTTGTGACCACACAGCCAGAGTGCTGCTCCGCATCACTCAGGGAGCACCCTTACTGATTTAGTACAGGACCTCTAAAAGTTGTCTGGCCAGAGTCCCCCCAGTTCCATTTTATATGTGGAATTTTGAGCAAGTGCAAAAACCTGGCGTGTGTGGGGAGACTGCACCTCTTCTTATTGACAGGAAATAACAGTGACATCTTGGGTATTCTGATGTGGGAATTCATGGCAAATGTTGACCCTTTGAGGGTGATCACTGGGTAACATACAGGTTTGTAAAAATACTTGCATCCCTGTGTACTAGTTAAGTGCATCTACCACTTTAAAAAATGTTACCTCTGAAGTCCCAATGACTTTTTTAATGAGTCTTGGTCTCCTGTGACAGATTTATAAAACTATTAGGTGTCTAAAGACGTAGACAGCTGCCTAGTGGGATTTTCAAAACCCACTAGGCACCTGTCTACATCTTTAGACACCTCACACTTTCAATGGGAGTTAGACACCTAACTTACTTAGGCACTTTTGAAAATGTTATTTTAAAAATCGATCAGGATAACAAACTAGCAAAGATTCTCTGTTCCACAATGCCCCGGTGCCTAATTATTAGCTTCTAAATTATACATGATCAAAGCCTGGAATCCTTACTCAGGCAAAGTTCCCGTTGAAGTCATTATTTACTGAGGCCAATGTTCTGAGTTTTGCCTGAGTTAAGGATTGCAAGGTTTGGTCCACAAATAACACATGACTCACAAACACCCTGAAACCTGGGGATGCCTTTATCCAGAACCAGATCCCAAACTTCACAACTGGCTCCTTTCTCTACACCAGGATGAACCCAAAGCCTGAACTGGAACAACCTCATTTGGTTCTGAATTCTGCAGCTTAGACCCATCTCTACTCTGAGCAGAAACTCAACTGCAAACCTATATTTGTACCAGAATCAGATAATAACAAAGATTGTTATATCTGACCCCTTTCTCCTCTGCAGTGCAGTAGATAGTGAGGGAAAGGGACTGGATGTTGTTTGATTGTCATTTTTGAACCTGTGCCTGGATACTGCATATCAATAGCTACATAATCATACAAGAAAGTCTGAATGCCATGCTGCCTCTTGTTAGGTTTTTACTCTGTAGTAGTTAGTGATTTTTAGTGCACTGTACACTTAGGCACATTTTTAGTACTGCTAAAGTAAGGGCCTGTCAAAGGTAAAAAGTCCCTGCTCATTCTGGACAGTATAAAGTTCTGTAGTTTTGTAAAAATGACTCTGGGCGATTTGCTAGATTATATATCCACCCTCTAAACTACACTGCAGAGGAGGAGTCAGACAATGGGCAGT
Organism: Mauremys reevesii; assembly: GCF_016161935.1. Classification (NCBI taxonomy): domain Eukaryota; kingdom Metazoa; phylum Chordata; order Testudines; family Geoemydidae; genus Mauremys; species Mauremys reevesii. The sequence continues at coordinate 16,056,633 of NC_052632.1, forward strand.
GGATTGATTGCTTTCTCTTTCTGATCACCCTGAAACATCTGTTGGCTTGATGACGGGCTGATGGTACTAAATCAAACACCTGTGTGCCAGATCTGCACAGCGCTACGTCCGTTGCTGAAGACAGATTGCGAATGTTGCTGAGACAATAACTGGTGCAACCCCAGCTAGTAATTTTGGGGTCAGATATTTGTTTTGCATTTTTGAAAGTGCCAAATGAATCGGGTCATTCAGTCACTGCCTGGGTAATTTTCTGGTACTATGGGCTACACAGGGAGATTGATAGATAGATAGAAACCATCTGTCTCCACTTCTGTCACACTAAACCAGGTCCTGAGCTGCCATAAATCAGCATTGCTCCATTAAAGTCAAAGGAATGATGATTTACACCAGCTGAGCATCTGGCTCATGATGTCTGTTCCTGTTGCCCATTTGCTGAATCCAGAAAAATCAGAATGAATAGAAGAGCTTCCCCTTCCTTGTCTCACTGAGAAATGAATGTGCCCTTTAAATAATGAGCTTTTTTTTTAAAAAATAAATCAATCAAGACAAAGTCTTTCAGCACTAGCTGCTAACAGTTCTAATCAGAACCTCACACTGGCATCAGTGGTGCTACTCTGGGTTCATACAGGCATAAAGGAGAGTGGAATTCAGTCCTCTCATTTCACGCCATCAGGACGTTACATGTGGCCACGTGCATTAGGATGAACTGGCTTAACCATGCTGTTAGCCATAAACTAACTCGGGAACTAAATACTGGGAAGAACGAAACGGGTGCAAATATTAGTTTAAGAACAAACTGAACTGTTCTGCAATGTATTTTGAATGCTTTTGGCCTTGTTTATTTTTTAATCATATTTTTGTCATTTGTTTTTATTTTTGTTAACCCCAAAAAAAAGGAAGTCGGTGGGAGGCGGGGGGAAGTCTGTCCTGCCTGCTGAGTGATAAAATGTCATTTCTTCCACCGTCCCACCCCTCTCTTTCTCTCTGGATGGAGATCACAGCACTCCAATGCCTTTGGCACTCAGTGTGCAGGAAAGTTTTCCAGGAGGAGCATCTGGCTCCCTGGCAGACGCCTCAGGCAGTTGTGCTGGCAGCTTCGCAGCTTCCCCTTGGTCTGTCCTGTGGTCAGGCCACTGATGAGCTGCTGAAGCTGCCTTGATTTTTTGAAAAGCCATTTTCTTTACATTAACAGGGGGGGTATATGTCACCCCCATTCTCACCATGGGACCATGCCTACTCAGAGTCTGCTCCTACTGAAGTCAAGGGGAATTTAGCCGTTGACTTCAACGGGAACAGAATCAAACCCTAATAAAGGTGAGATGGCTGGTAATATATAGTCTGTTTTTGATAGTTGGCTTTTAGCGTCCATATATATTTTCTATAGACGCCTGAGGGCAGGTTTTAAAGTCACCTACATTCCAGTTACCATCAAATGCAATGTGTGAGGTACTGGCTTGGACTCCTAGCATGAAGTCCTGACTTTATTGAAATCAATGGAAGTTTTGCCAAGAGACAGAGGATTTCTCTAATGGGGTTTTTATTTGCTAAATGTTGGGGCCTCTTTACTATAGTGGAAGTCCCACAATGCACTTCTTGTTCTGTTGTGATGCGCATTATTAATTAATAGCATTCATGGCTATTTAGTCTATTTAGACACATAACAGTAAATCACATTCAGCAGCAGGACAAAACTCCCTGCTCTGACCCATTAGTGCCCTTCTCTAGAGGGTTCATCTCCAAAGTTGAGAGGGCAATTTAGTCTCTGTTCCCCAACCCAGTTCAGTTCACATGCTAGTGTTTCTAGCATTGCTGATAACTCTCTAGTAGATACTGGATTGAGTCCACCTGTGACCATCAGATAGTAACAAACTTCACTTATTACTGACCTGGGGCTGGAGCTGAACCAGTGATCGTGGCTCATAAACCCCCATTCCTGATCACAGTTCAAAGTAAAGAAAATCTATTCTTGTAGCATATCTATGCACCTCTGATAGCAGTTTTTGCCAGAAAATCAATAAAACAGAGTCCATTATAAATCCCCACAGCTCACTACAGGCTGAAACCTGACCTGCACCATTTCAGTACAAATTCAATTTGCTTAACCGAATTTGGCTATTTTAAAGTTTTTTTTTGGGGGGGGGGGAAGCATTGCAGCCACCCAAAGGCATTGCCAGTGTCCCGTGTTGCTATCACACAAAAGCCTCTTTAGATATTCAATAAAAAATGAAGTCCACCTGTTACATTTTTACAACACTGTGATTAATTATATCAAGAAGATATTTGTCTTTGAACCTCATTTCTCTTGTTGCATATTTAGCAAAGCATATTAAGTGTTAAGATATTGTCAGTGTAAAACAAACTGCAGTGTCACATAAATCTGTCTGTCTTGAAGATGGTGCACCAGGGAGGAGAAAACAAATGATGCATGCAAGTACCAGATGAAATAATATAATCATTTCTCATCTTGATTTCTCAGGCATCCTTGGAGTTTTATTACAGTAAAAGGAAACCCTTCCTCTTCTGTCGAAGACCACATTGAATATCTAGGTAATGCAGAAGCAAATGCTTGCTTGAAATTGCCTGGTCAAGTTCCTCCCTGGTATAATTCCATGGAAGTCAGTGTAATTACATAAGGGATAAATTTGTTCCATGACGTTTGTACTGTCTGACACGACACTACATTGAAGCTGTGAACAGGAGTCTTACCTCCTTACATTATCCCCATGTTGTGATGCAGTTGGATGGGGTTTGACACAGGCCACTCGTACACAGGAATACAGGACCAGATTCTCAGCTATTATAAATCAGTATATCTCTATTGAAGCCAAATTATGTATCCATCTTTTTGACATAAATCAGTGGAATGATCTCAGTTAACATGAGATGCAAATCTAAGACCTGATATTGTACCATGAGAGTCAAAACCCTGCAGCCTATACTAGTTTTTGAGGCTATTTGCTGTGGAATACCATAGTATTTTCTAAATAAAGATAATGACCTAGTTTTTCACAATGTAAACTAGCGAACAAAAAATGCAAAATAAAACCAAAAAATATGATTTTCTTAATTCACTTTGCTTTTGTAGAGGAGGAATTAGCAAAAAATCAAGTCTGAGTAGAAGGAAAGAGTCTGAAAAATCATTCCAAGAGAAGGAGGAACAATTTTGCTGGAAATTTCGAGGGCAATTACTGAATCTGCTCTAGTCTCCCAAGAGAGACAAACAGGGGCTTGCTCCATTCCTATTAAGTCTTAGCTTCTATCGCTTGCAATTGTTGCATGAAATTGTTGTTAATTGTTTTACAGGACACAAAGGGTCAGCAGTGGCCAAAGTATTCAAACTATTCCAGGCTGAGAATGGAGAGCATTTTAATGTGTCTTCAACCAGTGAGTGGGTTCAAGGTGAGCCATCTGTTTGCCTGCTAGCAGAGTGACAGCGCTTAAACAGTGCTAATCGCTTTTTGAAATATTCCTTTTTCTCACACCAATCACATTCCCTCTTTTTAGAAAGAAAGGGTCTGATATCTGCTAAGGTTGCCTTTAATCCAAACAAGAACACAAGCAGCATCTCAATTTCCAACCCCTGCAAGACTCTGTGTGATTTGAATCCTTTGTCTTTTTTGCATTGAATGTGACAGTCCATGTGTTAAGACCAAACCAACATACGTCCTCTTATTTCTTTTGATTATGTGGTCACCACTTGTCAGAATGGCGTTTCCTTTAACGAACAGCAGCTGATTACAAGCTGACTTGAATATACTGTATACAGAGGGCTCTAGAGAGAAGGGCACAATTTGAGTTCTACAGCTGTTAGAAATGCTCATGCTACGTAGCTTTTAAATAATTCCATGCTCCCTTGCCTTGCTACACTTCAGAGCATCAGTAAAGTAGCTGCCAGACTGGCCAGGAGAACCAGGAACTAGGCAGTTATTGAAGTAACTGGTTCATGGTATTTGAGACTAAATGCTGGTAAGTGCATTTTTGCTGCATTAAGTACGGCTTTCTATAAAACGATCTTTCCTGTTTGTCTCCAGATGTAGAATGGACAGAGTGGTTTGAGAAGCCCAAAAAGGCAAGATCCAAAGACACGGAGAAACTTTCTGACCTCAGAGCGGCAAACCCAGGCAAAATATGTAGTCACCCCCTTGATATCCAGGTAGGACAAACTCCCCATTTTCCCTATAGATTAGCTTGCCTGATGTGCAATAGCAGTATAGTAAGCAACTAACGGCAGCATCAAAGTCAAGAAAGTTCTAGTAGACCTCAGGCCTTCTTGGTGACCGTGTTGTGAGTGTGAATGCATTTAGTTTCTAGACGTCTCTTGATGCTCTTGCACATAGACTGGCCACAATGCTGGCAAATGTTTAACACTAATGGGAGGCTCATAAGACAAACAATATTCCTCATTCTGAGTCTGATCCTGCAACCCTTATTCACACAACCAGTCCCAGGTCAGTCAATAGGACTACTGGTGTGAGGAAGAGTTGTAGAATTGGATCTTCTTCTTCAAGTTCTCACTTCTGGAACCTTGAGGGCTGTGGATGGGGTTGTGGACAGCATCTATGCAGTCCACAAAATATGTAGTTTCCTACAGGAAGATTAATGGGAAAAAAGAGAGGATGGAAATTTTCCAAGGGTCTAAAATGGCCTTAGAATGGAAGCTGTCTGAAAAATTAAGCACAAAATGTGATCATAATATTAAAACTACAGGTTGCATTAGGTTATGAGGGAAAATGTCTTTGGGCTTGCAGTCATTTTTTAAAGTCCATTGCTTTTTCTTTGGTAGAAAGAAGTCTGAATTCCATTGTGCGAAACATGTAATGAAATCCTTGAATGTACATGTTGAGGGGGAAATGTACACCTTGTTATGACTGAAAAAACTACTTAATGTGTGAAGGAAAAATGGCTTTCATTGACAAATTCCCTCTGCATATTTAAATGTCCAGTTGATAAAATTCTGCAGTTCAAGTGCTGCTTAACAGAAGACCATAAAATGATTGGTACTGTGGGGTTTTTACAGGGTTGGCTTGAGCATTAAGGCATGTAGGAATTGATCCAGCAAACTCTTACTCACCTGAGTAGCCCTTGCTCGCAAGAATAGTTGCATTAAATTTAGTTGGACTACTCATGCAATGAGGACTATCTGTACGAACAAGGGCTTCCAGGACTGATTTACTCAATTTACTCATCGTGGAACAGTTTTTTTCCTCATTGTTCACTATTACTTCAGGTCAGTGGTAAAACTGACTATAGATGCATTTCAGCTTTTGTTCATGTGTTGGAAGAGGGATTTCAGTTCAGAACATGAGAGCCACTAGGCCAGATACTAATTTAACTAATAGTTGCTTTTGTTCATATGTATTAAAAGTGAAACAAGAAACGCCGTATTTTTCTGTTTCTGAAAAGTTATAAATCATGAGCTTCTAAATCCTCAGCTGTAAATCAGTGTAGCCCATTGGCTTCATCAGTTTACACCAGCTGAGGATGTTGAGTAATCAGAACTAACCTCCCCCAATGATGCTAAGCACAAGAAGAATCAAAATAGAACAAGAAATGTGTAGCCAAGGGCACGTTTCCCATTGATTGCAGTGAGCGTGCCTATATGAGTTGGTAGGATTTGCAGGATCAGGCCCCTAATTTAGATGGTGACTCATTTATGAGCCTCGTGCCTTTTTAAAATGAAGGTTATTTGGCTGGTCCTATGCAATGTGTAGCATTTTTATGCAATGGCAAAAAGGGTTGCAAACAGAGGTCTAGACTGTGGTATTGAATCCCAGCCTTGAAGGGGGATGGTATGGACTGCACTGCCCCAGGAGGAATGCATGCTCGACATGTTGAATCATCCCTTGGGGTGGTGTAACCTGATCCCCTCCCAGCATACCCAGCCAGCTGCACAGGCTGGTTTGTATGTGGGAGAGCAGAGGCCCCCCTCTTCTTGCCCCCTTTGGGGCAATTTGTGACCTCAGGGTGAATGAGGGAGCATTCCTAGTGCTCCCTGAGTATAGAGATAACAATTATCCTTGGCCCTTGCAAGGGAGAGAGAGAGAAGACTCCCACCTCCTTTCTCCTGCAAGGATCAGACACAGTCTGGCCCCAGGTAACGAAATGAGAAAAGTTAAGATGCTTAACAGCCATGAGTTTGTTTGGGCCCATCCATCTGCATTAAGAATCTGAATTTGACCCCAAGGTAGTGAAGATCTAAAATCGAGGGAAACAAGGCAGCATTAGCCAAGCTCAGAGTCCTGGTTTTTTTTTTGTTTTTTTTGTTTTTTTTTGGAAACAAGTCCTAATATAGATGTGGGAGTGACATGATTCACCTAGTATTAAATCCATGTGGTCTGCATAAAAAAGTTATGGTGCATGAACCAACTAGAGTATATAACTGGATTCTACCCAGGATCATTCATCCTGTTTTATTACATGGTCATTGTGCATCATCTTAATGCTCAGTGATCACCCTCATTCCATGCAGAGAAAGAGTAAGAGGATGTTCATGTTTAATGACCACCCCTGTGCATTTCTATTCTCATCCTAGGCAGCTACACTCTCTGGAGCCAATTTAACAACTGAGGTTTTCTACAAAAGCGGCCACGATTATAGGTTTATGTGCCATGGTAAGGATCAGACAGACGAAGGCTGCCAAAATTACCGAGTGCGGTTCCTGTGTGGCAAACCTGGTATGTGACTCACTTTTTAACGCCCAGCTGCCATGTTATTCAGAGCAGAAATCCCATTTTGAATTTTCCTCCTTCTGAGCTGGCTATTTTATAGAAGGCAGAAATTTGATACCAAACACAATAATTCACTGGGGAAACCCTTTGATTTCCATGTTGCATTCTTTGCTTTCTTCTGATGTCTGGGTCCCTGACTGAGCACTTAGCCACAGGTAGACAGGATGGGTCAAACTAGGCCGGATGGAGCACCTCCTACTGATGTAAATGGGAGTAACCTCTATTTACTGTAGAACTGAATTTGGTCCAATGTAGCTCCTCAAGCTGATTTTTGGCTGGGATATTAGGGTGAACCGGACAAGTCTTCAATAGAGTATCTCGAGAGAGAGATTCCTGAGCACTACGTGGAATGACGTGATGTCAACAAACCTCAGTAATACTGTACAGATACTTTGGCAAGACCTGTAACAAGCTCCACGCTTCCTAAAGCATTTCAAGATGGGGCAGGATTATTCCTTCAGCAAGTGAGGAGACTGTGTTTCTTGCTAATGCTGTTGGGAAGCAATGTTTTTCTCAAAGTAATTATTTCTTTTGCAATTATTCATTTAAGCAATACCTGCCCTCATACTGGTAATTACATGTGATTCTTTAACGTTCATTTAGTAGGGAGATAAAGATGGAAGGCAGTTATCTTGGGGAAAAAAGCAGTCATTATGTTAAAAACCACTTCTGGGAGGTTTATGGCTACTGTAAATAACAGTGCAGCGCAACCATAACTGCTGGAGCTAAGTGGGTGTGGTGAGTGGAGCCACTAAGGGCTACATTTAAATTTAGTTAAATGGCTAGTGGAAAATCTACTCGCCAATAACTAATGAACGGGCCTTTTATTGTTTGTTTGTTTGTTTTGTTTTTCACAAACCAAACCCAGCCAAGAACGTACTTGGGAGAGCTGTAACATTTATGTTGGATCAGTAAACTACTAAATTTTGTTAGTATCAAAAATGCCCAGAGAAGTTAGCAGATAATTTAAGGTTCAGTGAGCTGAATTCTCTGCCATCCCCTTTTTGCTTCCTAGTGAGACCAAAGCTTACTGTAAGCATTGATACCAATGTGAACAGCACAATCTTGAGGCTGGCAGATGATGCACGATCATGGAAGGCTGGAGATAGACTTGTTGTTGCCAGTACAGATTATTCCATGTACCAGGCGGAAGAATTCCAAGTCTTGCCGTGCAGAGCCTGTGGGCCTACTGAGGTCAAAGTATCAGGTGAGGATTTATCTTGTCATTTGCATGTTTCGATGGGCACATTCTTCTCTCCTTCAGACCCAAGAAGCTCCATTTAAACCAAAGGTGTTGCAGAGATGTGAACGAGAGCTGAATTTGGCCTTCAGTTTGTTGATGCTATTGTGAAATCTGTACCTTTTTGCTATCTGAAAATCACCCGACATCTGTAAGTGATGCTAGTGCCTTCAGGTTTATCTGTGGGTTTTCCATCTTTCTTCCCAAGCATCCAGCTCTAGATCTTATCTCCCAAGCACTTTGCAGGGTGGGCCTGAGTTTATAGGATTTGATGTGCTCTAGAAGAGGATCAGCTTCTGAAAAGCATAAGATGAAGTCCTTTATTATCAAAGGGAGAGGAGGAGCAGGTCATGAGAGATTTTTAAGGCTCTGTGTTATTGTAAAGCTGGTTATTTATGCCATGCAGATATATTTAGGCAGAAACACAGTATCCCATTTATAAAATACTACTCTGTTAAAACCATCTGTTTTTAGTATCTATATAGAGCACATGACATAGTGGAGATGTGTTAACTATATGTCCCTAAAGTCACATGACCAGCCATATAATCTCAAACCACGGTGCTTGAGTAAACCAGAGTTGCTGTAGAATGCTGAGTGAATTGATCTGAGACACAGGAAATGGGAAGGTGGGTGTAGTGATACAAAGGTTTTTTGTTGTTGTTTTTTTCTCTTCTGGAGGACTAGCTCAAATCTGGAACAGGCTGCTGGCGGTGAAAAATCATTGCTGTCTCATTGTTCTTCAATGGTCTTTGTGTTCTAAATCCAGTTAAAAAAATACAGCCACCAGAAAGTGACACCTTATTGTCCATTTCAGCAGAGAGGCACAGATGTCAGGCAGAGATTTTCCAAAACACAACAAATGGCTTTTAAGTCTTCCCCTGAGTCTGTCAGGTCCTCTTTCCCTTCCAGAACTTGGTTTTGGCACATCGATGGGTAGTGTGAAGATATAGTGCATTAGCTACCCATTCTGTCAATAGACAGAGGACTTTCCAGTACCGTCCTTTACAACAACAAAAAACCATGTAAAAATGTAGCATAGCTGAATGGTTATGGTGGTAATTCAGACATGTTGCATTGCCAATGAACTGCCAGTGTTTAAATAAGAGATAATAATGGTGAGTCAGATTCATTTGAGGAGAGATTTTTAACATACACTTAATGTAAATTCATTTTGAGAAAACATACTCCCACTTAGAACAATCAGTGCACCAGGCAGTTTGCTCAGCTCTGCAACATTAACTACTTCATGCATCATTATCTCTGATGCAGCCCTTTCTGAAGGATACAAGTGTTTCCTCCTGCACTGTTTTTTTGGAAGGGCTCTAGTCATTCATTGTTCAACAGGCAAAAAGAGGGATATTGGTTAAGCCAAAAAAAATATTATTCTGACTTTGAATTCATCATAGTCTTATGACTTAAGGTGACAAGCACTCCCCCAGAGAATGCGACTGCCAGCTGAATATTATTCTCATGAAACACTTGAGCTATTGGAAAACCTGCATCAATCTATAATGATGCAAAGTACATTGTGAGAACAATCTTGGAAAATAGTAAATAAAACTGAAGACCGCAGATTAATACATTTCTAAGACTCTCCTTGGGTCTTCCCGGATCTCTACAATTTTTATAATTTAATTATATTAATCTTCTACAACAATTTCCATTGAGTTAATATTAGGGAAGTGCATAGACAGGGGGGAAAAAGAAGCCATGTGATTTCAAGTAGAGATCTAAGTGGAAATACTTGTTGAAGTATTTGTGCTCTGTTTCCAATTAGTTGTTAGGAGAATTTGGACATCCCTTTTATTACCACAGATGACACACAGTCTGCCCTGTCTTACAACCCTGCAACTCCATTGACGTCAATGGGATTTCTCTGGTTATATAAGTCGGGGCACAATTTGACCCAATAATAACTGCATCCAACTTTCTTATAGCAAAATCCCACACACTAAAAATAAAATGGAAGAATCCTGCATGACTCTGACATAGTTCAGTCTAGTTGAAAGGAATAATGTGAAAGATTGAAATCTCCTCCATCCTCACGAGAAGACAAATAGGTCAAGGGACTGTCCTTGATTGTGTACAGTTGGGACTTTCACCTTGAGATCTCATTCCATTCTTCTCTGTGACTTCATTTAAAATGACTAGCAAGCGGTGGGCCCGATGCTGCAGTGTTTAGACAGGTGATCAGTCCCATTGTATCATATTCATATAACATGCAGGATTGGGCAGAAAAGACTGTTTTTTTCTGTCTTCTTCCACAGTCTACTTCATTCTTCTCAGTTTTCCGTATCAGTTCCAGTGAAGGATCTTCATATAGAAAGATGTAAACACAGTTTGAGTTAGGAACTGAGAGCTCCAAAAATCTGCCTGTTGGAAATAACAAACAAATTATAAAAATAGTTCTACTCATAATAGGTTTTGTCCCCTTTAACCAGTTTGGTTTGTTGGGGTTGTTTCTTTTTTTTAACTAAACATAAATGTCAGGACTTAGGCTACGTCTTCACTACCCGCCGTATCGGCGGGTAGCGATCGATTTTTCAGGGATCGATATATCGCGTCTCATCTAGACGCGATATATCGATCCCCGAACGCGCTCCTATCGATTCCGGAACTCCACCACCGCGAACGGCGGTGGCGGAGTCGACATGGAGAGCCCCGGACATCGATCCCGCGCCGTGAGGACGGGTAAGTGATCGATATAAGATACTTCGACTTCAGCTACGTTATTCACGTAGCTGAAGTTGCGTATCTTATATCGATTTTCCCCCTTAGTGTAGACCAGCCCTAAACTACTGAAGTGTCCATTTAACAATATGGCTGTAAGGATTTTTGTGGAACATCAATTTGGCAGAGCAAAAGTCTAATTATAATGAGTGTTCTAATGTTTTAATATTTTAACAGATACAGCTTTGGATATTTTGCCAGATAAGTTAAACTAGTTAGCCAGCTCATATACTATTTATATTTGACACTTCCTGCTGAGACGTCATACTTGCTTTACTGACTACAAGTGGCGTAAGCAGCAGTAAAAAGATGAATATTAGAGCACTAAGGGTGGGATTTTTAAAAGAGCCTAAGGGAATTAGATCGCCTATTCCCATTGGACTTCAATAGGATTTGGGTGCCTAATTCTCTTATGGTTCTTTAAAAATTCCAGCCGAAATAGCTAAAGCAGGCCCCTAAGGAGCCATTCTTGCAAACACTTACTCAGGTGAGCAGTTGTATTGATTTCAAAGTTGTTACTTCCATGAGGCTCAAACTTGGAGGTCACCAGTCCCAGTAAAATGGTCATGTATTGAAATGGAACTCCTCCCCCCTCTCTCTCCTCCTTTGTTTAACCGTCTTCACTTGTCATTTTTATGTCTAGATTATTTTCTGTGAGGAAATGATTAAAACTGTTTGATGTTTTATCTCCGGATTCTGCAAAACTGGGGGAACACAGTGCAAGTCAGAGGAGGGAGAGAAGGAGGAAGGAAGGGTTGTGTTATTACAGTAGGATAGGATGAAAGATCAAGTATTTCTTGTGCTTTCCCCAGGAAACCAGTCTTATCTGTATCTTTGTGGCTGTATATGAAGTTACTAACAATGCTGATAAGTTTCACCATGGATGGAATATACATGATGAAACAACCTTTTGTGCATATACTGTACTTGATAAAGCATGATTTAAAAAAAATACTCTACTTATGGTTGGCCTAATTACTCATATTATCCCACCCATTAGTAAATCTGTGATTACAACTGCATCTCACACACATCTAGAATCCAACTGGTATGGTTGCAGAGACTGAATAATTGTGGAGCGTTACTGAGTTTATCTGGTAATGCTAAAATATGGGAGACGAGCTTTAGAATAAGGAACTTACCTAAGAACAGATGTGGGGACAATTTCTCCATTCCAGCTCCGATACATGAGTTGGCTTATTGATCTCTTCTACACTAAGCTAGTAGGAAAATTCTTGATCTCTTGTATTCTAAAATATGCCAGATTCAGCCATCTCCTCAAAAGGTGTTGAGCTGGATTCTCCATTGCAGATATTTACACCAGGGCGAAGAGTGTAAAATGCTACCGTTCTTGTTTTAGTAGCACTTTGTACTAGCTTGGCCCTGTAAATGACTGCAGAAGGTGCAGGGTAATGGAGAGTCGATGTCCAGGTTTGTTATATGCACCCAAAAGTTTAGGTGCTGATTTAAACTCTCCATACCTTCTACAGATGTGCACCGTTTAGCTCGGAAACCTCAGGAGACCATGTTTCTTGGGGGATTTATCACAAAAAAGGCCCTTTCTAGCTGTCTTTTGATGCTTCTTCCTCTAGCCCTGGCGATTGTCTGGCAGCAGATGTAAAGAAAAAACCCTGAATAAATGTTAACCCAGCATTTCAAAAAAGGTGGGAACAGGTTTGATTTTTAGGAATGGGGGAGAGGGAGAAATCCTTAATATTTCTCAATCAAAATTCCATCTTTTCCACCTCACACTCCCAATACCAGGTACAAGGGGTTTTGTTTCAAGGGAAATTAGGAAAAAAACAACAGGCTGTTCTCAAGAGGGAGGCATATTGGGTCATAGACAAGTGTGGAAAAAACCCTAATATTTATAGGAAGAACTACCCTGTCAGATTTATTAGCTACAGCAGAAAGTACTAACAAACAATTACAGGCAATGAGATGAGCACTCGCACTTTTAACCCAACAATTGAAATTAATCCAATTCATTACAACCCTCAGGAGACTAAATTATTGTGTGCCACAGGCAGAGGCTAGAAAGCTCCGAGGTGCACCAGTGCCGGAGGCCCCTGCAGCATCAGGCAATTGATTGTGAGATATTCCCAGATGATCCAGGCCCCACATTGCAGAAAATCGGGAAAAAATCCACGGTCACTGCCAATCTGACTAGGGGGCAAATTCCTTCCCAACCCCAAATATGATGATCAGTTAGCCCCTGAACAGGTGAGGAAGAACCAGCCAATCCAGAACCTGAGAGAGAGAATTCTCTGCACCACCTCACATAGATTAATTGGTGCCAGGGCCTAGCAGTTCAGAGCTCCGGCACCTCTGGGCCTGGCAGTTCAGAGCTCCGGCACCTCTGGGCTTGCCACGTCAGTTATGAAAGTTAAAAAAAAAAAAAAGTGCTTGAGCCCAGGCACCTCCTTCATTGCAAATTAAGCACTGACCTCACAGCACTGTCCCAGCGCCAGCAGTGGCCATCTCTGATCCTTCAGAGGAAGAAGATTTAAAAAAACAAAACCAAACCCAAAACGCAACACAGTGTGTGTGGGGGGAGGGGAGGGAATCCCTTTCTGATCCCTGCATATGGACAGCATGAGATTTTAGGAACATAAGACATGACCCGGAAGGGACCCGCAGGGCTGCTGAGCCCTGCCCCTCCCCAGCACAGGCAATTCCATCATACAATCCCACTCATAAATTTGTCAGGCTGTCTCATAAAACTAATTAAGTGGCTGCATTCTGGGTGTGAGGTTCAGGGGAATTCTCCACTGGCCAGCTACAGCCAGAATAAAAATGGGAAATGCCGTCAATATATTGCAGACCAGTGAGGATTCTGTTGGAAGATGGATAGCAGGAAAGAGTGTTTGTTTGCCATTAAACATAAGCAATATAAAGAAAATGTGAATCAAACAGGTAAGGTTGTGTGCAGCATTTACTTTATGGTTGTCTACCCTTGGAGCTAAGGGTGTGATTCCCAGCTCAAGCAGACCTACTCACGCTGCCTCTTATTGAGCCAGCACGCTAAATATAGCAGTGTAGCCATGGCGTGGAAGCAGCGGTACAGGCTAGCTGCCCCGAGTTCAAGCCTGCCTGAACCCCCTCGGTGCGTAATGGGGTGGCTAACGTGTGCTACTGCTTCCCGCTGCCTGTGCTAACACAGCTACGTTACTGTTTTTAGCACTCTAGCTGCACAAGCACTAACAAGCGAATGTCGGCTTGAGCTGGAAATCGCACCCCTTGCTCCAAGTGTAGACATGGCTTAAAAGATGTAGCAAAAGCTCCTTGGAGAAAGGCTGATCCGAAGCCCATTGCAATCAGTGGGAGTAGTTCCGTTGACTTCAATGTGGCTTTGGATCAGGCCCAGGATATGTGCAAGATTAAACATAAAAAAAACCCAAATATTTTGTCTGAGAGAAGAAACAGCCAGGAGCATTCTTGAGAAATAAAATCTCTGGGAGGTCATAGAATGCAGATCTAGAGGAAATCAATTTTTAATATTGTTCTGAAATAAATGACAATTCTTTTACATCTGGATGATTATAAAGAGTGATAAGAAGTGGGGAAAGGCTTTCAGCCACATTAGATAGAACAGACTGTAGCTAGTGTTGTGGTTGTACGTGCTTTGCTTGAATGCTAGAAAAATGAATAATTTTAAATATTCCATGGTGCTAATGGGGTCAGGGTCCCAAAAAACTGAAAAGCAGGGAGACTCTCTCTTTTTTTAATCCAAGGGGGGGAAAATCTATGAACATGAATTTAGTTTGAATATTGGTTAATTTAAATAGCCAAAAATGGAAATATGTACATCAGTGAAGTATATATTTTACAGATTGATAGGTTGATGGAGAGACAACCAAATGGAAAAACAGGCAGACAGATTAGTTAAACACTGCCTGAGGCTGCAGTGTTTCTATCAGATTAAGGGTACAATTTTCAAAAGCACCTATAGGAGCCAAAAATCCCATCTTCAAAAATGACTTAGGCCCCTAAAGATCCCATTGGGAGTTAGCTGCCTAGGTGCTTTTGAAAATCCCACTAGGTGCCTAAAAATACATTCCTAAATCTGATCCCCAGGTTCCTTCTGGTTTTGATTAGAACCCAGAATCAAAGCTTGAGGGTTACATTCTGATACGAAGCTCTGAATATGAACCTCCATAGAATTTAGAGTGGTTCTGATTTGCCGTTCTATTTTGCTTCTGTCTGGCCCTGGTTCAGCAAGCCATCCCTGTTCACCAAAGCACATGCTTACCTTTAAGAACATGCTTAAATCCTATTGACTTTAATGGAATTTAAGCACATACTTAATTTTAAGTGTGTGATTAATTGCATTGCTGAGTAGGGATGGACTTAAGCAGCTGCTTTGCCAAACCAGGGCCTCCGTTAGATAGACACACAGACTAAAGTGACTTATTTCTGTGTATATTTGTATTTTGTTAGTTTAATTCTCTAGTGTGATGGCACATGATAAATCAAGCAAGTTTTTGATTCTGCCACACTGGCCATGCAATGTGGCTAACCACATCACTCTGGTTATGAAAATAAGTCTCAGCTGCTGACTGCTATTGGTGGGAGCCATCTAGCTGATACTTGACGACATCCCTCTGAGTGATGCCAGCAATACTGAGCCCATGAAAACTGTAAACTGCTTTGCATCTGGCTTCGCTCATTTTTGGACAATCACAAAAATAGCTCTGGTGTTCAAACAATGAAGACAATATTCAAAGCAGCAAAGTTCTCTTTCTTCTGACCAAACCACTATGGAACTGGTTTGCAAGTCACTGATGCTGGGCTTTCATATGGCAGGTGTCCCAAATGTCACTTGTCGGCAAACTGCCTACCTCCAGCAAGCAACTCTCAGCATGCCGGCTGTAAGCAACAACTTAATTTCAAACTCAATTTACCATGCTACAGAGACGGTCCTGTCTCCTTGTGACCTCTCGAGCAGATTTCTTTCACATCTGTCTCTGAATGTGCCCCATGAATGCCAAGTGTTTAATGGGAATCATGCTCATTGCTATGTGGAGACGCCTGGCTTTGTTTTCCACATGGAATTTACATTACATGAGGACTTCGGAGCAGTAGTCTCTTCCAAGAAGCATGCCCACCTTTTCTGCAGTATGGCCCACCTATTACATTGTTAAGGGGAGCGTGAAGTTCTGGCTGCTGTTACAAGAGGTGGTTTGTTGTTTTTTGAAACCGCCCGTTAAAGGCACCATTTTAGAACTACACTTTTACATTTTAAAAAGAAAGATGCAAGGCAATTTTCTTATCTCACATCAAGCCAAGTGAGCAAAAGCATACACCCAACAAAGTTATATTTAGAAGCTGGTTAGTGAATATTTAACATTCTTGTCAGTGCTTAAATTTTGTGCATGTCTGTGCTGGAATTAAATTATATTAAATACATGCAATCATGACATTTATGCCGGAGCTCAACACTCACAAATAATAAAACTATCTGTTTTAATTGCAGTACTGCAAATCCAAGAGCTGTTCAAAATCAGATTATCTGAACTTCGCTTTGTGTTTCAGTATGTAAGGGAGAGGCCAATGATGGGAGATAACTGAAAATAACATTCAAGAAAACAGCCCTACTGTTGGGGCTCCCTTGATTTGCAGTGTCTCAACCATCCACCATAGAGTCTCCTTGTGCGGGGGCCAGTGACAGGTCTGTGCACTGACTGATGTGCACAAACAAGGGCACTAACACCCCTTTTCAGTTAGGGTGTGTCTGTTCCAGTTGAGTGATCTTGTGAGAACTAGTGGGTCCCAGACTGATCATATGCAAAAAAAACCACTCACCGCGTAGCCTTGTGACAAAACAAGAGAACTGAGGCCAGAGTCCAAGCTTGGGCCCTTACTTCTGGTCTGGGAACACTGTAGAAGCAGCACATTCATCACAGGGGTGGGGGAATTACTTTAGTTCTCTAGCAACCCTTCCAGCTGACTCAAGGAACACTACCAATAGGCTAGTCTGTTCCACATGTAGGCCTACCATTATGATGCAGGTTCGAAGAGGGAAGGGTGATATGGCTAGCGACTGATATGGCTAACATCCCATCAAAGAATTAGTCCCTATCAGTGTTCGTCTACACTTCCTTTTTCCTCTGAACAGAGTGTAGTTGGTCCCATTGCTCACTAGAAGAGGAATAAAAGTTACTAGACACAACGGGTAAAAGAGATGCCCTTCTTCTGATAATCAGGAAGCCTGTCCTGTGTCTGTCATTGTAATGCTTCTGTGTAATAGCTTAGCACTTTTCATCCAAGGATTTCAAGGTGTTTTACAGATGGAGAAACTGAGGTAAAGAGAAATGCAAGTAATTTAGCCAGTGTCAGAGCCAGAAAAGAATGTAGCTCTCCTGGCTCCCAGCACAGTGCCTTATCCCCTAAACCATGTTACCTTTCACTGGAAGGCTAAAGGAGAATAACCTGTATCAAACTGATGTCTCTTTAGCTTTACGATCAAGTGAGAACATCATGTTTCATTTAAAAAGAGGCCACGTCAATTTTTTTAAAACCCCTCTTCCCACATGATGATTCTGCTCAAACAGAAAGTGCCTCTCAGAGATCTCTCAGCATCAAGCCTGCCCTTTGTTTCTAATAACTGCTGTGTAGGTCTCTGCTGAAATGAAATACATGCCAGTGTAACATTCTTTATAGCACAGTGTTTACTTAGCGAGTTTATTGCCTATTTTTACTGGAATAATGTGAAATGTAGTCAGTCAAATAAGCCTTTCCTGCTTCTTTTTCTTCAAGCGAGCCGAGCCAGGAAGAAGGCGTGCATCATGCATATGTTTTAATGAAATTTACAGCGCTGAGATTATTTTGCTTTCTCGTTGTTCATGCTGGCTGGAATTCACCCATTTTTAGCCAGTCCACGCAAAGTCTTTCATTCCTTGAACCCTCAAGGTAGTTAGGTGCAGCATGGCCTGGCAGGGGGCCACTGCACTTCTGTGTGCAGAGCTCCCCACCAGTTTGGACTGAGCTGGCACAGAAGGAAGCATTGAGTGTGGGCTGAGGGAGGGGCCAGTGGATCAGCATTTACAGTGGTGAAGTGGCTTGGAAACCACATGTGGGTTCTTCTAGCCCATCCCCTGGATTAGCAGCTGGGATGGGTCACGCACTGCAGTTTATTCAGGATTTCTGCACAGAGTGGCCCAATCTGCTCCTGATGAAGGTAGCAGCAAAGCACCTACTAGTTTCTGTGGGATTTGGCCACCAGCCACCCATGAGCCATGTCATACACCCCGAGTCTTTCCCAGTGTCCCATAATTATAGCTACAACTATGAAAAATTAATTCTGTGCTGATATAGTGGGAGAATTCCCAGTGTTCAATAGGTCTGACACCTCGTTGCTTGTAGCTAAACTTTTCCCGATGCATCAGGCTACAGTACAAACCTAGTTGTGTTCCAGGCAGTGTAAAAATTCTTTTTAGGTTACTGTATAGTCTCTTTTAAAGGTGGAGAAACTGGACACAGTTAACAGCAGCTGTTATTTTAGGGCCTACCGAATGGACCCAAGCAAACCCCACAAATCCTACGTCCTCTGTAGAGGATATCTCCATCGGACTTTTTGACTCTTGTGCTCTGGGCTTCCCCAGCCTTGAGGTGCCTGCCAACAGATTTTGTGGACTCGGGTGCTTAGTTCATTACCGCCCCAGCCCCCACCAGCAGTAAGAGTCAGCTGGTACATGCGGTGTTTTCAGAATAAACATGGAAATGCATCTTGTTCCCTTAGGGAGAGCAGCCTACCTTCACATAGGAGAAGTGATCGACGGAGTGGACATGAGGGCGGAAGTAGGGCTGCTAAGCCAAAACATAGTGGTGATGGGAGAGATGGAGAAGCAATGCTATGACTATAGCAATGGTTTATGCACCTTCTTTGATTTTGACACCTTTGGGGGACACATCAAGGTATTGTATAAGTCCTTTACTGATACCCTTCTACACAGAACCAAACATCATGCACCTAGTAAGGTGGCCATGAGATGGCAGGGAATGTCCTGTGAGTGGAGGCCTGCAACGTAAACAAGCCCTTCCTAGAGTAGACTATAGATTCAACTCCTGCTTCTCTCTTCTTCGCAGGGCTCACCACACCCCTTCAAACATTACCCTGCCAGACTGGCTGGGGCTCAGCACTCACAGGTTGCAGAGTTTGGATCCAAAATCCAGCTTCCCTAGGGTTTGGTGGTGCTCAGATCTGGGGCTTCAGTTCAAGCCCATCTCCCCTTAAATCTATCACAATTGCTTTATGAAAAGCATTAAATGCAAACAGGTTTGGCTGAGTTTGCAAACTAGGAAGCATCTGCTGTGCAATGGTTTATGATTACTCCAAATTCTACCCCCCTCTATCAACCATCATAGTCTAAGACTTGCTCTGCCTGACTAATATGAAACAGAGAGACCAGGGGGCTGAGGTAATATATTTTATTGGACCAGCTTCCATTGGGGAGAGTGACAAGCTTTCGAGCTTACACAGTGCTTGAAGAAGTAGTCTGTGTAAGCTCGAAAGCTTGTCTCTCTCCCCAACAGAAGTTGGTTCAATAAACAATATTACCTCACCACCACCCCCTTGTCTCTCTAGTATCCTGGGACAGACACAGCTACAACAACACTGCATGCAACAGTGAATAATATGAAACAAGCCGCCAGATGTTCCTACTGCCACTTGACTAGTGTTTTATTTGTTCTGCAGATTGGTCTTGGTTTTAAAGCTGCCCATATTGAAGGTTTAGAATTGAAACATATGGGCCAGCAGAGAATGGGACACTATCCAATTCACTTCCACTTGGCTGGAGATGTGGATGAGAAGGGAGGCTACCACCCTCCATCCTATGTGAAGGGCGTCTCCATTCACCACACCTTCTCGCGCTGTGTCACAGTCCACGGCTCCAATGGCTTGCTGGTAAGAAACAGCAGTTTGATGACTGCTGATCAAGATGTCATTTGATTCCCAGCCCAATTGCTGTCCCTAATAACATGAAAATGTTACTCAGGTCCCTGAAACAAGTCTCATTACTGAT
Organism: Mauremys reevesii; assembly: GCF_016161935.1. Taxonomy (NCBI): domain Eukaryota; kingdom Metazoa; phylum Chordata; order Testudines; family Geoemydidae; genus Mauremys; species Mauremys reevesii. Next base: position 16,076,360 of record NC_052632.1, read on the forward strand.
AGAATTGTAGAGTTAGACCAAATGCTCTTCTCTTTTGCCTTGGATTTATTGAGTGATATTAATATGAATATATTTCAACATGTGTCTAAAACACAAATCCAACATAAGAATGAAAAACCAGGGACCAAATTTTATACGTGACTCAAAGCTGACAGGGCTTTCAAATGCCACTGTATTCAGAGATTCCTGCAGACAATCCCATCTACAATGGGTTGTGGAATCTATCTATAAACAAATAGTTTACTGTTAAAGAAAGTAATCACCAGATCTAAGGTTACTTTAAATTGCTAATAAGGATTTTTGTTTGAAATTCCCATTCACAACGTAAGCAGTCAGAGACCTCTGATTTAACAGAGCTGTTTGTCAGAACATAAGGTAATCCTGAAGGTTTCCTATAGTACAACATCTATTGATCAGGTAAGTTACAGCACAGGAGAGCGCATGTAATGACCATAGCAACAGCAGCAAACTCCCTGAGCCTCTAGGCAATCACTCTACTTCAGAGTAAAGAACGTAATGAAAAACATTCTCACATTTTCATAAGACTCCATCAGTGCTGCTTCCCTGGGGCATGAACAGTACATGGACTGGAGCTGAGTTTAATTCAAAAAGGCTTTGATCAGCAAATGCACACCTTCTGTATCACTGTTATGCTAGCTCTGAGAGCTTTGTCATGGAGCACTGTTTGTCGTCTTAGTGCCTTCTCAAATAGAAGCAGGTTCTGTTCATCACATTTACCTTTAGTGTGTTCCTTAACTTTAACTTTATGTTGTTTTTAAGATTATTTTGAAAGCTGGGCACGTTAGAAATTAGAGCTTGGACCCCATGTCCGCTCCACCCAACTGCTTGTGGATATCTAGGCCCAAGGCCAAAGAGGACAGTTTGGATGTTAGTACTGAAACCATATAACCAACCACCATATACATTCATTTTGTGAATGTGAGAGAGAGAAACCTTGGCCCCACATTCAGAAAAGGTTCAGAAATGTGTTTTGAAAGCAGAGCTTTTAAAGGCATGTAACAAACATCAGGACTGACTTCTCAGCTTTTCCCAAGCATCAATCCAAAACAGTGGCCTCAACATACCTGTTGGTTCCTCGGGAATCCCACATTTTTCCTATGTTGGCACCACATGTGAAAAAAAGAATCTGAGCTAATATACAAAAGTGTTTTTAACAGGTCTTTAACCAGCCAAGATCTCAACCCTGTACATAAGAGATCAGTGTTTTAACATGAGACCACCAGCATGCCATGCCACTGGCTGTGCCAAATGTTGGTCATTGAGCACTAGGAATTTTCCCAGTATATCACTGGTATTTTAAAAACACCTGCACTAACTTTTCATTGAACCATTGTAAGAGCTTGCAGTGTTCAAGCTCAACATTTTTCATCCCTTATTTTGTTTTCAACAGGATCCTAAAATCTGCTGTAGACTTGGTTTCTGAAAAATCTATTCTACTTTACCTTGCCTAAATTTTAGTAGGCATCCAAGGTGTATAGCTGCTTTCCAATTTAAAGCCATCCATCTAGCAGCTCAGTGTAGTTAAGAATGTAACTAACGCACAGCCTGGAAGAAGAGAATTGCCAGGAGTCTGTTTGTCAAGTAATGAGAAGGTTCCTAATAATGGCACCATAAACACATCTTCTAGCTATGTGGCGGTTGCACAGCTGTTGATTAGCAGAGGGATGACTAAAACCTCAGCTCTGATTCTAATTTTAAACCCTGTGTCTCTATTGACTGATACTTGTTCTTACTGCCAAACCAAATACCCAGAGAGTGGCATTTCACGGTTCAGCTGGGTGGATTTATACAGGGTATTTGGAAATTTTCAGTCCCTTGTGCCTTTTCCAAATGAAAACCATGTCATTGTGACTAGGAAATACTGTAAGGATCCCTGTTCTCAGGCTTTTCCAGCCAAGACAGCAATGATGAAATGCAGACAGGCTGATGTGATCGAAGAAAACTGCTTAATTCTGGTGTTGTTACTCAACAACTGTGATTCTTTGAGGGGCCTTAGAGTTTGTTCCATGACAAGTTATTTAAAAGAAACCTCCACAAAAAGAGAAATGCAACTATAAAAAAACCCCCTACATTGATCATTTAATCTGATTATTGTTTTACTTTAAAAAATGTATAATTTACTAATCTACACTCATTACCTCCAAAAAATTGATTTTGCACATTTTATTTCAGCTGCATGTTTGTTGCCCTCTGTTGAAATGAAATGCTTCGTGAAATAAATTCCATGCTGTGCAGTCTAGCTGTTTGTCCCATTGCATCACAAAAGAGGATTGCTAATAGTTTGATAAACTACACAGATGTAGTTCATTTCAATTAAAAATGCATTCGATCTTATTACCCTATAATTGGACGTATACCCCGAGCAATTCCTCCTCAGCTGATCCTGCAGCGCGCTCTTCTGCTATGAAATCTAGGTTTCTTTCCCCCTTGAGATACTACCGGAAGTCACAAAAACACAGCCAAATCTCCAACGAGGAAAGTACTGTTTTTATTACCTGCACTTCTAAGATGGTCTTCACTGTAGTATCTGGGCACCATTTATTTAAGTTAGCTAAGTTATAGCAGAGAAAATCCGGAAACAGTTATCTCCTGCCCGCTTCTCCTCACATATCATTCAATGCCTCTATGAGCAGATAGACCCAAGGCATAACCTGCCAGGAGACCAGTTGCCTTGGTGATCTTTGAATGAACTAGCCTCTTAGTAGACACACACAAAAAAGTTGCTGGAATATTAGGCCTCGAACCAGCAAAGCACTTGATCAGATGATTATTTTTAGGTATGTGAGTGGTCCCATTGACTTCCAGTATTTCCATTGGTTTCAATGGGACAGCTCACAGGCCTATAGTTAAGGGCTTGCTTAATGCTTCGGTGAATGAGGGGGGAGGCACGTGGGTATTTTGTAACAGTTAAGTCATTGTTAAAGCAGCTTGGAGATTTTTATGCAGACTCCTCACTGGGCTCTCAGGTTACTAGTGTCACAAATTATTTTGCTTTTAGCACCCTTGGCAGCAGGCTCAGAAATGTCAACACTATAAAATATTAGAAAGAAAAAATAAACAGATGTCACTGTTTGCTCCTGGTGGCAGAGTCATCTTCCTGTGCATTTACACACTGATGCTGAAAGCCTGTCTCTGGACAATAAATAAATAGCTGTGGCTGGCTCGAACCAAATATGTTCTACGCTTGTCCACAAGCATATGTTCACTTTAAGGGCATAGAGGGCCCTTCTCAAACCAAACTGGTTTAAATGGCCTTGTTGCCGTAATTATGTAATTGAAAATGTCCATGATTGCTGCAATATGCTGGCCAACTTTCCTTCTCCCTTATACCACTGCAACCCCATTGATCAAATTCTGCTGCTACTTACACCCTGGTCAGAGCCACTGAACTGGCCCATAGTGTGTAGGCTGAAATGGAAGCTGTTATCAAGGATGCACATTAAATGAAGGCTGATAAACTGTCTGGCAGAACTCAAGAGAGAGCTGTGCTGCTAGGGATAAGCAGCAGTGTTATCTAACTGCTATAGTGATATCTGCTTTCAGTAATCCAACTGTGCTACATGGCAATTGCTTTATTTAAAAGGGCACTGTCAAATCTAGCCATAAATCACACTGTTAAAATAAGCGTATAGACTAATTGTAAGGTTTTTGTGAAATTTAATTTTTCCCCCCAATGCATTTTTTTTAACAAATAAATCTTGTCCAGCAGTTCCCAAACTTTTCAGCACTGTGCTGGTGCATGAGAATCTGAAAATGAAACAGTTCCACATTTGTCAGTTTCCAGTCTGAGTCATCCCGGGGCCAGAAATAGGAAAAATAATTAATCAAGTAAAGGGTGACAAGTAAATCAGCTGGTGTAAATCAGTGTAGCTACTTTGACTTCAGTGGAGCTATTCTGACTTACACCAGCTGAGGATCTGTCCCCACAGCCAGAATCCTACATTAGGATATCTGCCAAAGGAGATGATACAGTACAGCATTCCAGCCTATGCCAATATATTGGCTTCCCTCTTACAATACTAGCAGATGTTTACCTCTGCAATGGTACTGAACCTATACAGGTTTCAGAGTGGTAGCCGTGTTAGTCTGTATCAGCAAAAACCACAAGGAGTCCTTGAGGCACCTTAGAGACAAACACATTTTTAGTCTCTAAGATACCCCAAGGACGCCTCGTGGTTTTCGCTGAACCTATACAGGGATTTGTTGTTCCCTAGCTGTGTTCTAAGTAATACGTCAGTTTTTCACTTTTCAGTCCTGATGTATTAATTACACCAATACAGATCTAGTTCCAGAGTTCACTGGTGTGATGAATTGGTGTAGCAGGTAGCTGAGGAATTATTTGAGAAGTCACTTGTCAGCTTTCAGCAGCTAAACACTCCAGAAACACCATATATGTGTCTCTAAAGCATTGCCAGTGTACTCAGGAAAAATAATAGATTTACACAGCTGGTCAGTTGCAGTTTTGGCATCCCTGTGACTAAAGGCCTTGCTGATGTAAAGGTATGGTGATACTCCTCTTGAGGATATTTTAGTTAATTTTCATGAAATGTTCTAGTATCCAATAGGTGTTTCTAACTGCAAGGCTGGCAAATTTCATGCTTTCCAAGACGGGATTATTAAAATGGCACAGCACACTCATTTTACAGTGAAATACTGGTGGTGTTAGACTTGCTTGGCTATCTAATTAAATTGAGAGAGTTAGTAGCAAATTTCAGAGAAGTAATTTAATAGAATGTATTACACTGCATGTAATTTTAACAGTCTTTAATTTACTGTGATGATTTGTGTTCAGAAGCTTGAATATTTACACTGGACCAGGGGCTATGCATAATACATGTGTTTGCACATGGCAGTGTGTAATAGATCTGGCAGGCAAAGTATTCTGCCTGAGTGTATATATTTAACCATTTCAAGTTCAGCCCTGGAAATTGGTTCCCCTTGGCTGAAACCTCTGAGATAAAGAGCAGAGAACACTTTAAAAGTGTCTACATCCATTTTCAAAAGTGATGTAGGTATCTAGGAGCCCAAGTCTCATTTAAAGTCAATGGAACTTGGTCTATCAAGAGCTTAAATCAGTTCTGAAAATGGGTCTTAGGTAGAACTGGTTGCAAAAAGTTTTCAACAAAACTTCTTCCTACTGGAAAAGCTGTTTTATCTAAACCAGTGGTTCTCAAACTGGGGCCGCCACTTGTTCAGGGAAAGCCCCTGGTGGGACGGACCCATTTGTTTACCTGCCAGATCTGCAGGTTCGGCCGATTGTGGCTCCCACTGGCCGCGGTTCGCCACTCCAGGCCAATGGGGGCTGCAGGAAGTGGCACGGGACAAGGGATTTCCTGGCTGCCGCTTCCCGCAGCCCCCATTGGCCTGGAGCGGCAAATCGCAGCCAGTGGGAGCCGTGATTGGCCGAACTTGTGGACCCGGCAGGTAAACAAACTGGCCCATCCCGTCAGGGGCTTTCTCTGGACAACTGGTGGCCCCAGTTTGAGAACCACTGGTCTAAACCGAACTGTTTGGTTGAAATGTCTTGGTTTCCACACAAACCTCATCAGGAAGATCTGGCTGGAGATGGCAACCCCAGAATAATCAGTAGCCCAGAGCTTAGGGTGCTCACCTGGGGTGTGGGAGAGCCATGTTCAAGTACCCGCTCTGAATCTGGCAAAGCAGAGACTTGAGCCTGGGTCTCCCATTCCATGCTCCAGAGTTCATTTCAGTGTCTCCTGTTGGAGCTGTTCCACTTTGTATAGACAAATGAGTATTCATTGGGCCAGGGAGAGGGGGTACCAGGCAGAGCAGTGAATTGACATTGGATCTCCCACATCCCATGGGAGTTTTCTATCATCTGGTGGTTCTGGAGATCTCTTGCTCTCCCCCACTGTTCACAAAACTTGGAAAGGTCTCAAGTTTGTTCCACATCTTAACAAAAACCATTCTGAAACCTCAGTGTTTTCCATGAAATGGAAATGATGTTTTCCACCCAGCCCTGGTTTTAGGCTCCTAAGTCATTTAGTTGCTTCTGAAAATTTTACCTCAGATCTTCAACTGGGATAAATCAGCACAGCTCTGCGAGAGACAATAGGGCTGCAGTGTGAACTACATGTGAACTGCAGGGTTTTCAATGGAACTACGCTGACTAACACCAGCTGGTTTGTTTCAATATCAAGTAAAGCTCTTGTCATCAGTTGGAAAAAGGGTCAGGTCAGACCTAAAACAACTCAGCCTGTCCAGTAAACAACTAGCAGCATCTCTGATAGCCTGGAAAAATTATTATTTTTTCACTTCAGGGGATACATTTTAGTCCATCCACCTCGCTGTTTGTGTAACTGCGCACAAAGATGAATGAGCCCAGATGTGGCTTAAATATCTGATGTCCTCCCCCATTCCCATCTCTTTGTCTTCTCAAGTTTTTTGTCTTTTATTATAATATTATCACTTGCTCGACATGCAGATTACGGCAGAGTGTAATTAGCATTTCATATGAAATGGCAAATTCTAATTAAATCTTAAAAGCTTACACTATCACTTAATATGTAAATTCACTGGGACAAGGGCCGTCTTTATGCTCAGCTCCTGATACAATAGGGTCCTGGTCTCTGACTGAGGCTCCACAGTAAAATAATAATAATTAACAGCATTATTATTATTTATTATCTCTAAGTGGCGGGAAAACTAAATCTGAATGCAGCTCCATTTTTGTACATGCAGATTAAGGACGTTGTGGGCTACAACACCCTGGGACACTGCTTCTTTACTGAGGATGGGCCAGAGGAACGCAACACATTTGATCACTGCCTTGGGCTGCTCGTTAAACCTAGCACTCTCCTGCCATCTGACCGAGACAGTAAAATGTGCAAGATGATTACAGAAGGGGCATACCCAGGGTACATCCCCAAACCCAGGCAGGATTGCAAGTAAGTGGAAATCTTCTTTGTTTGTTTTTTCCCTCGCCTTGTAGGATTTGACTTTTTTTTTAATCCATGAAACACAGGATTGGGTGTATATAGCTGAGTACTCTGCTTTCAGGAATATGGGTCGTGTGCTCAAAAAGATAGGGTGGTTGTCTCTGCAGGATGTTTCCATGCTATTTATACATTTACACGGGCAGGGTATAATTTTGCTTAGTATTTTTAGTGTAAGGTCAACTAAAGTGCTTGTTATCGCAGATATTCTTGCATGCATCCCTCTCAAAGTGCAATATGAAGACAAATGGCCCTGACTCTGCATTGCCTTGCATCTCATTTACACCCCCATTATGTGGGTATAAAATGCTATTACATTCAGAAAGGGACAGACTCTTCCACCTTTATTCATACTGAGTTGTACTTTATTCTGCAGCTAGTCCCACTGATTACAGTGGAATTCCTTGTGGAGTAAGGGTACTATTCAGGGTAAGGAGGGGTGGAAGAATCTGTCCCAACAGTCATATTTTGCATCCACTTGGCATATACTGTAAGGGAGTAAACTCAAACCGAAGAGTTGAATTCAATGTAGTTCAGCAAGATCTTGGAACGTGGCTATGGAATATCAAAGATTGCCTAAGCATAGAGTCCCTGCTACTAATCACTGTATAAGTGAGTGCATGAAAGTTCTTAAAGCCCATTTCTATTTGAGGCAAACTCTAAGCCCAGCCTGGCAAACCGCTGAGTGCCTCCTAGAAGGTGCTAAGCAACCTCATCTCCCATCTTGCAAGATCCAATCTTCTAATGTGTCTTTTCAGATCCACAAAACCTCAACAGGGCAGATTTATGGGATGGATCTCGGGAGTGGTTGAAATGAAAAGCACTTTAGCCAGAGTTCTTTTTGCAGTTTATCCCATTACTCTGTAAAGATCGACTTAGATGAAGTATAGGAGAAACATGGCCAGCATGGCTGCCCTCTCTGTCTATGAACCCGCATTCTGGAGCTAGGGTTTCACTGGTAACTACGGCTAGCTAACAGCAAGTTTTAGGCTTTGTGACATCAGAGGGCTAACTCTTTTTTTTTTCCAGCTTCTTATCGAATTTTTGAAATAAAATTATAGGGCCAGATTCTGTCCATTTTTACACATGTTGCTTTGTACTCCCCTCTTGATTTCAGTGGGAGTATTCAGTCTAAGGATGGATATGAGAATCTGGCCATGGACTGAGAAGCCAGTGGGGGATGGTAGTGAAGCACAGTAGCATGTGGAAAGGGCAGATGCTAGGGGATTGCTATGAAAAGCCCATAGAAACACTTTGTCAAAACCCTGGCTAAACCAGTCTCCAGGCAACCTGGAGCTCCATTGTAGGGCTTTTCTTGTCTATGACTTGTGCAATGACACATTTACCTTATCATGAAATATAATTGACAGCTAACAGCTTCATACCAGGATTGGGATTTCAGTAGAAATTCTTCATTTAATTCCTGAGGTCTTTAAAGATAAGGCCATTTTGCTGCATCTGCAGATGATGGTGACAGCTGTGATATGATGAGAGAGAGAAAGAAACCCCAGTTGCTACACCCTCTAGGCAGTAGCTTATCCGCTTTATGATCTGACCTGCCTGTACAGTATGTAATGAAATGCTAACTCCTTTGTGTGCGCTTCGGGTGTCACTTTCATGCTCTTCTTTGTTCCTGATCTGCAGTGCTGTATCCACCTTCTGGATGGCCAATCCGCATAACAACCTTATAAACTGTGCAGCTGCAGGATCCGAAGTGAGTACAAAGGTTTCTTATTTGGGAAAATTCAGAACAACTGCAAAAGCCCTGCAACTTTTGGTTCTCACTGTTTCCACTGCTCAGGCATTTCTAAAAGCCATATATTGATGCAGCTAGTGCTGCAAATGCAATCTCCTTTGCTTCACCTGCCCACTTCTGGTTATTTGCTGAAGTTAGGGACTGCAGATCTGGATTACTATTAACAAAATTCCCAAACCAGAGCCTGTATAAATTAAAGACCCAACCTTCCTACTTCCATTAAGTCAATGACAAAGCTCCTATTGGCCGCAATGGAGACAGGCTCAGTCCTAAACCAGTACTTGAATGGTATGTAGGGCTGTGACATTTAAATCCATCCTAATGCTAATTCTACGGAAACTCTAACTCAGCTCGATTGTCTTTGTTTGTTTATTTTTAATTGAAAAAATAAACAAACTAAAGTATGTTGCCCAAGGTTTCCAAATCTCCATGCTTAAATGTAGGCACCTATTATCAATTTTGGGCACCTAAATAAGTGGTCTGATTTTTCAATGATGCTGAGTGCCTGAAGCTCTCATTGATGAAAGTAGGGTTTGTGGGTGCTCAGCACCTCAGAAAATCAGGCCAGTTTACGTTTAGGTGCCTCAGTATGGATGCCTGAGGCTAATTTTAGGTGGCCTGGAAATGTTGGCCCTAACTGCTTTTGTGTGTGTGTGTGGGAGGGGCGGGGGGGGGGGTCTTTTCCATATAGTTACAGAGCAATACCACCTACTGTTATGTGTCCTGAAATCTGCTGGCTTTCACCTTGCACTATTTCCTGGCAAGCCCCTGTCCAAATGTAAATCTGTAAAGTTCAAGTGAAGGCTCACGCTGTCTATTCCCTTTTGCAGGAAACAGGGTTTTGGTTTGTTTTTCACCATGTGCCTACGGGCCCCTCAGAAGGAATATATTCTCCAGGCTACACTGAGCACATTCCAATGGGGAAATTCTACAACAATCGGGCACATTCCAACTACCGAGTGAGTCTGCACGCAATGAAAACTATCTTCATGTCTAAAAACACCACTCGATTTCTCCAGCTTTCTGAGCCTGCAAGCCATTAAGTCCTGTGATTTCTGATTCACTACAAGCAACTGCAAACTAATTTTCAGCATATGTATCTACAAACAAAGTGGCTTGTTTGCTGGTATAATAGAATTACAGATTCTGTTTACATTGGATTCACTTTACTATTCTTGGGCTAAAGGCTAAACTTTCTAATTGGGACGTTGAGAGATAAGAGGGTCTTATTGTCACTCCTTTCCACCAGGTCATCGGTCTGCTTTTGCTCTTCTAAAATGGTGCTGCAAGCTGCATCTTTTGGCAGCTTGCCTGGTTATAGATCATTGCCAATGTTAGCCATTGTTAGCCATTGATCAAATAGCATCTGGTAGACGACATAATATAATCTCAGTCTAATCACTTTCTAAATCTCTTTACTTATTCAGCCCAGACATACTACCCTGGGAAACTGTTCACTGAGCTTCTGAGCCTTCATCTGTTACTTAATGTCTTTAGATTGCAGCACATATTTAATTGGCTAGTGAGATGGGTTGAACAGGTGCTGGAAAACACAAAGGGCTTTTTAAGGGGCTGCAGACAGAAGGTGGTAGAGTGGACAGTCCTCCTGTTTCTCATGCCACTTGCAGAAACAGTAACCTTGAAAGTGGGCCATGCTGAAATGATGCATTATAGGACACAGCGAGTGGCTGATGCTATGACACAATTCTCAGATGCACATCTTCTAGGAGCAGCACTTCTGGGCAGGATTTCACAACCAGGTTGCTTGACTATCAACGGGAATGGAGTTTTACTTAGCAAGGGGCTGGTATTTCAATTCATCTCCAACTGGAGTGGTAATAATTCTAATAAAATACAAATATTTTTCTGGAGAGCCATGTTGCTAGCTAAAGATTCTCCAAAAGCATAAGGCACCTACCCAAGTCAGAGAGAGCTAGTGACTTTGAAGAAAGTGAAGTTTTGCTTAAGTGATCAGGACAAATTTAACAAATTCTGGTCCTTCTTAAAAATCTTTGCTTTGTACTTTAAATGTTGCACCATCTTTCACTGGTGTTGGTCTAGGTGGTGTTTTAAATGTAGAAGGCCAGATCCTCAGCTGGTGTAAATCAGGATAATGCCTTTGACTTAAAAAAAAAACCCTTGGTGTTTTACACCAGCTTGAAGATTTGGCCCAGAAACTTAAAACGACATCATCATTTTCAAGCGTATAAATACATCACAAAGTTCCTTTCCCTCCCCAGGCTGGCATGATCATTGATAATGGAGTCAAAACCACACCAGCATCTGCTAAGGACAAAAGACCTTTCCTGACACTGATTTCTGGGAGGTAATGCATTGTCCATGGTTTGATTTGGAAAGTTATGTGTATAACACAGTTTGAGGGCTGGATCTTGCTTCCCCTGGAGTCAATGGGAATTTCTTCATTGTTGTCAGTAGGTGTTGTATAAAATTCCCTAATGAGCAAAAGGCTTCACTTTCTCCTTGCCATCACTGGGGTGTGACCTACCCGTTCCATTGCAGTCCGACACTCTCCATGAATCTCATTGGTGGGTTTGGTACTTCCCACACAGCAAGGTACAACCACAGTAGTTGATTTTACAAGCTAGCTGGTGAGGAGTGTAAACTCAACCCATTAGGGTGATTGTTTTAAAACCCCTGATAATACCTCAGAATTCTACCAAGGACTGTTCTACACTAGAAAGTTAAGTCAACCGAGTTACGTCACTCAGGGATGTGGAAAAATCACGGCCCTTAAGAGAGAGAGAGAGAGTTAAGCTCACCTAAACCCCAGGGTATACAGTGCTAGGTCTACAGCATAATTCTTGGTCAACCTAACTACCGCCTCTCAGAGAAGTGGATTTACTATAGCGACAGAAGAACTCCTTCCATTGCTGCAGTAAGCATCTACAGCAGAGAGTTTGATGTTGCCTCTTCATATACCAGAATATGTGCCTTGGAAAACTGGCTATGGCGTATACACACAGTAGCTGATTCCAAAAAAGTTTGTGCCTTCCAATTTGAAGGCTGGAATGAGCCCTAAAAGCTTAGCAATTAAAGAGTGTTGCTGAATGACAGTCAGACTTCCTGGGACAGATTCTGTGTTGCGTAGAACTGTTGTAAATTGAGAATAACTCCATAGACTTCATATTCTGCTTTCTGTTAGAGAAGTATCAATCCATGCTAACTCCTACTTCCGAGAGAGTTATTCCAGATATACACTGGTGTAAATGAGACAGAATCCATCCGAAAGTGAATGTTTGTTAGTGTCTAGAGAATTCACTGGGATCTGTGATTTCACCATGAATACCAAGTGACTTCATAATGATGAAGCCGGCAAAGTGATGTTCATTTGTTGGACCCTTATGATCATTATGCTCAATTTAGGTTGATGTGATGGCTTATTAAGTGAAATAAAATGCTGTTGAATATCTGTTAATGATTTGACAGCCTGGCCTCACTCCACATTTCTGACCCATGAAGTTTAATCTCAGTGCTGCCCATTACTGGCACTGACATGGATGCCAATCTGTCAGGTTTTTCTAAACTGCATTGTATTTGACAGAAGACACTTAGGGCTTGTCTATATTACCCACTGGATCGACGGGCAGTGGTCGATCCAGTGGGGATTAGACTCATAGACTTTAAGGTCAGAAAGGACCATTATGATCATCTAGTCTGACCTCCTGCACAAAGCAGGCCACAGAATCTTACCCATCCACTACTATAACAAACCCCTGACCTATGTCTGAGTTATTGAAGTCTTCAAATTGTGGTTTGAAGACCTCAAGCTGCAGAGAATCCTCCAGCAAGTGACCCATGCCCCATGCTGCAGAGGAAGGCAAAAAACCTCCAGGGCCTCTGCCAATCTGCCCCGGAGGAAAATTCCTTCCCGACCCCAAATATGGCGATCAGTTAAACCCTGAGCATGTGGGCAAGACTCACCCGCCAGCACCCAGGAAAGAATTCTCTGCAGTAACTCAGATCCCATCCCATCTAACATCCCATCACAGACCACTGGGCATACTTACCTGCTGATAATCAAAGATCAATTGCCAAAATTAATTGCCAAAATTAGGCTATCCCATCATACCATCCCTTCCATAAACTTATCAAGCTTAGTTTTAAAGCCAGATATGTCTTTTGCCCCCACTACTCCCCTTGGAAGGCTGTTCCAGAACTTCACTCCTCTGATGGTTAGAAACCTTCGTCTAATTTCAAGTCTAAACTTCCTAGTGTCCAGTTTATACCCATTTGTTCTTGTGTCCACAAGAATCTAGACACAATAAATCAACTGCTGAGCGCTCTCTTGTTGACTCCCGTACTCCACCAGGGTGAGAGGCGCAGGCGGAGTCGACAGGAGAACGTAAGTAGGTCTGAGTACATCGACTTCAGCTGCATTATTCACGTAGCTGAAGTTGCGTAACTTAAACCTTAGTAATGATAAGGATAGCTGCCCCCGAAGAGCAGGAATAAATGACACCCCAACGTGCAGTGTAGTTGTAGCTGTGTTGGTCCCAGGATATTAGAGAGACAAGGTGGATGAGGTAATACCTTTTATTAGACCAACTTCTGTTGGTGAGCGAGACGAGTTTTTTGAACTACACAGAGGTTGGTACAATAAAAGATATTACCTTCCCCACCTTGTCACCCAACTTAACATCTTTCTATCCGGGCTTACACAAATGCTGTCACCCAAGAGCAGGCTGACACAACAACTGTGGAAATGCCTTACTGCCGTTTCCATTTATCTCTGCCTTTTTCCTCCATGACTCCCCAGACCATCATTTCATCATGTGTGAGAGCTTGCGAGCTAATAAATCTCATTATTAGTGGCCTGGGTGACTTATGGTAGGAGCAGCAAAGAAGATGTCATCATGGTCTCCTCAAAATGCTTTCACTTTTATACCATCTTTGCTTTTCCACACAATGTGCAGTTAGCCTGCGGAACTCACTGCCACAATATATCCATGTGGCCAAGAGTTGAGCAGGATTAAAAGAAAAGAATTGGACATTTGTATAGATAATAAGAATCTCCAAAGTTATAGTTGGGAGGATTTTAAATAATCCCAAGAGTTAGAAAGGATACAGTGTCATGCTTTGGGACATAAACCAACGTTTAACTAAAGGAAGAAACTTTTCCTGGGACGGGTTATTTCATGACTGACTATTGGAGCTTTTCTCGCCTATTCCTGGTAGCTGGTACTGGCCACTGTCAGAGAGAGGCTACAGGACTGGATGGTCCATAGGTCTGATTCAGCCTGACAATTCCTGTGTTTAGCAGAAATAATCCCACCAAAGGTTTAACAAGTCAATACAGCAGTTGAATCTCACTGGGGTAGACTGCCTTCCACTGACAACAGTTTCTGCTCTTCTTGTGTTTGCAGATATAGTCCACACAAAGATGCTGACCCTTTGAAGCCTAGGGAACCTGCGATAATTGAACGCTTTATTGCGTACAAGAACCAGGAACATGGGGCCTGGCTGAGGGGTGGAGACGTATGGCTGGATGACTGCCAGTGAGTTTTGCCTTATTTCAACCCTCGGAGTTGAACTCCGTGTTTATGGCAAGCATAGTTGTGGTTAGACTATTTATATCGCTTTGCACCTTGCATATGGTCATGATTAAAATAAAAATGAAACATTAAGAAAACACAGGCATTATTTTACACAAACAAAACCTGTTTTGTCCAAAGGGAAGAGTCTGCTGAATTGTTTTTGAGTGTGCTTTTTGTACAGATTTTCAAAGCGGCAGCAAAAATTGGCTCAAATAAACCATTCTATATGAAAAATGAAGAGCTTAAAATAAACAAAATAAATCATAAGCCTAACCAGCCTCCCCAGCTAAGCTTGGGTCATGGTTCAGTTTTATGTGGTTCAGCATTTTGCTGAATAAGCCAGTACCAAGGAAACAGACATAAAACTATGCATCATGATAGAGAGGGAGAGGAATTGGGAAAATGCACATTGTACGCCCTTTGAAAGCAGTTTCCTGAGCTGCTCAGAACAGACTCTCTTTGCACTTGGGAATGGATGATCTTCTTCAATTTCTGCTTCTGATCCAGTATCTTGATAGCAACCTCAATTAACCAAGGCAAAAAAGTAAAAGCTAGTTTACAGGGTACATTGCACTACGCTAGTACAATTGTCTGCCCATATGTAGTAGCCAGTGCCTGCAAAAACTGCTTTACCTTAGAATAATCCAAGCCTTTTAAAATGACCACTGGCTATAAACTGGCCTTAGTGAGTCCGTGAGACAAGCAAGAATGAAAGTAGGTCAGAATGGACAGAAATATGATATCAAGTCTTCTTGTTACTTGTCCTTCATATGGACTGTGTTAGCCAAAAATGTTTAACATTCCTGCCTTTTCAGATTAGTTGCATGTTATTTCGACATTTGCATTCGTTACTGAAATACCATAGTTTCTAAATAGTTTCTCCATCTTATCAGTTTTTGGCAGTGCCCTTTGGAGTGCATCTGAGGCTGCAGCCTTCAAACTGTAACTTGTTTTTATAGCCATAATCACAGAGTTAATTTTCATTTCAGTTGCTACAGTAAGACCTATGTATTACATTAACAAAGCAAATATTAATGTGGCATGCAGTACATGAACATTTCATGGGGCTGGAAGAATAATACATGAAAAGTAGATAGCATGTAATATGCTACCACCTACTGACTGAATCAAGGAGATTGTTTTTATTCTGTTCCCACTGATTTTTGTCTTGTGCGTGACAGTTTAAATTCCAGCACCAAGTTGTAACGGTGATGCTTGTGTCAGTATACAATAGAGATGGGTTCAAACTATAACATTAATCTCTGTATCTGGATTCTAACGTCCTCCAAGTTTGGGGAGTGTTTGGAACTGGCATTCTGGTCTGACCCATTATAAAAATAAGAACCATTTGTAAAATTAAGATCCAGGTCCAGATTCAGAGTTTGAATCTCACCAAAACTCAGTAGCGTTTTGATCCAAAGTTTTGATTCAGGTCTCTCTCCAGTCTGTGTCTGATCACTGATGAAACAGAAGTCAGAACCTTCTACCCCCTTTTAAGCTACTGCATAGAAAGGCTCTATGACTTGAGTAATAAACACAGAGGTGCATAAGGGGGGAATGTGTGTAGGGCAGAGGATTATTACATGACAGAAAATAGTTTGAGACATACAGGACTTCCTTAAATAACTTTGAAAGGGTCATGGTAGACAGAGATGCGGGGGAGGGGAGAGACTGATCAGTATCCAATTAGTCCTTCTCCCTGCAATGGCAGGATATAATCCCAGTTAAAGATCTATCAAACTACCACTACACTGGATCTATACACCTTATGAGCCATGCTAGAAAACTTTTTTTCACAAACTGGAATATGAACAAAATTGCTAACGCTTTTAGTTCGCCCCACCCTCCCACTTAACATAAGGGAGCTTAATTTTGTTAATTAACCCCATCCCTCCTTGTTCATATTAAAATCCTTACTGGTTTGGATATCTCAGTTTGGCATTGCCTACCTTTGGGAAGAACGAAGGCTCTGTATCGTTGCGTGTGAAGCACCTCCCCACTCTTTTCTCTCATTGCAGATTTGCTGACAACGGCATTGGCCTGACCTTGGCAAGGTAAGCATTATTCGTTCCTAGTTTGCCATCCCCCTACTTTGGCCTATGTTTCCAAAATAGAGTTTGCCATAAGCAACCCCTTTAACATACAGTCCTGTCTCTCCTAGCGGCGGAACTTTCCCACATGACGATGGTTCAAAGCAAGAAATAAAGAACAGCCTGTTTGTCGGTGAGAGTAAAAACGTGGGGACCGAGACCATGGACAACCACATTTGGGGGCCTGGAGGCCTGGATCACAGTGGAAGGACTCTCCCCATAGGCCAGTAAGTTTTGCCCAGCACAAGTGAACAGTTCCCATCCCTTCTGTTTGTTTAAGTTGATATATTTTTTCAGCACTATTTGGTGTAATTTAAACTGAAGAAATTATACACAGAGGATTTTGTTTCATGTCTCTTGTTCTCAAGGTCCTCATTGTGCAGCTGCTGCTGGCAGGCCTGTGCTTGCAGGCTGCCAGGACAGCATCAATACCTGCTTCGTGAATGGGACTCGGGGGGGCGGCTAAAGTAGAGGAAAAGTTTGCTAACTGGGCCAAGCTTTTCAACTGTGTACATGTAGTCAGCAAGGGTCGGGCAAGGCCGCAATCTCCACCCGTATCAGCTGCCAGTCACCAAGGAAATCTCTCAGGACCCCTGCCCGGGCTTTGGACCAAGCAGACTTGCTGCTGGGGTCGCACGATCTTTGTGCCCTTGTTAAATGTTTTACAAGCTGCCTGTGAATTTCACAGGTGACCTTGTCCGTGATCTCGGTGCTCTGAGTTGGTTTTGCAGAGGCGAGGATATTTTCTTGTTGTTTTTAAAAATGTAACCACCCCAAGAGAAGCCTCCAGGGCACAAAGAGCTTGAATGTCGTCTCTTTCTGCATGACACTCCCCAGTTCTGCTTGTCAATGGAGGCCCAGTCGGCCTATCCTCTATACCAATAGTGAAATGGTTTTTTAGTACCCTGTTCTACAGTCCTTTGTCTTCAGTGGAAGTTGTGTGTAAGAGCTCCCGAAGGCAAGGAGCACTCACTTGAATGAGAAATTCTTGTGTGAGGAAGGGCCAGTCATGTGAGTAAGGGATTGTGGTCTTGTTTATTATGAGCAATCCTTGACATGTTTTATCCAAGCCTGTTAAAGGGTTAAAACATCACAGCCACTCAAATCAGAATGTGAAAAAGCATGTGTCTTCTCTACCTTTCCACCAGTATCTAAATGATGTCTGGGTTAATGTGCTCTGCAGTGTGTCAGCTCCCTTAAAACTGTATCCTAGGCAGTGCAACAGTTTTTTGCTTCTTTGAAGGCCAGTTTTTATTTTATTTGTGCCAGCTGTCTTGGGATTTTAGCCCTGCAGTGATTCAGAATAAGGAGTGCAGATGTGATCGGTTACAGGTTTTGCTGCTGCTGCAGAACTTGTTTGTGATTGCAGCATGAATTTTTTCTTTTTAAGTCAGTGCCTTGGCATTATCCAGTGTTCCTTGCCTTTAGGAGTACAGATAAAGATGATCTGCTTAGACACGAGAGACCTTGACTGAACTCCTAAGAACTGAAGGATTGCACAGGCTAAAACAAAAGCAGCACTAATTCAGAGTTATCCTGCTGGCTGGGCAAAATAATATCAGCTACAGAGCAAGCATCATGTGGCTATCCATTATCTAAGATACAGATTAATGGTAACTCATTCTGACCAAATCTCCTTCTCTCTGTTTTTCAAATATGTTTCAGCAATTTTCCAATTCGAGGGATTCAGTTCTATGATGGGCCGGTCAATGTCCAAAACTGTACATTTCGCAAGTTTGCTGCACTGGATGGTCGCCACACAAGTGCCCTGGCATTCCGGCTCAACAATGCCTGGCAGAGCTGCCCCAATAACAACGTCACAGACGTTCTATTTGAAGACGTTCCCGTGAGTTATTCCTTCAAATGGGCTCCTTGTCATTTGGTTTTGGACGTGAGTGTGATGGTGAAAAATGTGATTCAGGAAATGGCCACTGGGAAAAACCAACATCAGAATTGGAAGCCTAACAACCTAGTCCCAATGATTGCCATGTTTTTAGCAAATTAGGTGTAAATTAGGGATAAGAAAACTGGTTTGAATTAAAAAAAACAAACAAGCCCAACTTTCTCACAAACTCAGAGCAAACCAGAACCGGACCTATTTCCCCCAAAGCTTGTTTCCCATATAAATAAATAGCATTTCTATTTCCATGAGCCTCTGAGCTACCATAGGCCTGATTCCATTCTCATCTACAAAGAGTAATTCTACTGAAGTTAAGAGAGGTACAGTTGGAGTAAAACCAGTACAGGTGAGAGGAAAATAAGTCCCCTTTGGTTCCAGGTGGGGTAAGATGTTGAAGTGCCAGCATAGAAAGGCTGTTCTTATAAAAGTTCCAGCCCAATCAGAAGGAAGAAATACCAAGGAACATCCCTGTGAGCAGAATCTAGGTTGAATTCTGTTCTTATTTACATCTGGTAATTCCATTGACATCAGTCCCGCAAATGTAAATGAGAGCAGAATTTGGCCCAAAAGGTTCCGATCTGCTTTGAATAAGCATGTGAACTTGTGGGTGCTTGTTTGAACCAAACCAAGAAATTAGTTAGAACTAATCCTGGTGAGAGAGAAATTGACAGGTATTTTTGCATCTGCTTGAACAAATATATGCCTGCTGGTCCTGAGTGTGTCCCTCTTCCTGATGAAATGTACCTAGCAGCTGTTTAATCCAATTAACAAGCCTTGCAAGGGTATTTACAGACATCTGTGGATTGAACGAATGATTCTGATTGCCTCATGTTTACTAAATACCAGATATGCTAAAATTTCATGAGAAAAGTTGATTGAAAATCTTTGTGCCAAGTGTCTGGTAGGGAGAAAAAAATCCCCAAAAGTGTCCAACCCAGCCTCAGCCACATTTCATCAGACTGGTTTGTGACATTCCATTTATTTAACTTGGATAAGAACCACTGGTCAGAAGTCACATAAGCAGCCATGTCCCTGGGGAGGCCGCTGATTGTTCCCAGTGTAAGTGCAACTTTATGTAGCATACAAATTTTAAAAAATGAAGAAGAAGAAGAAGAAGAAGTAGGAACACATGAACTGGGTCAGATAAAATAAAAATGTCCCTGAACCTTCCAACAAAACGTGAACCCCAGGATGGAGGTCAGGAATAGAATGCTGGTGGTTTGTCATCTACCTCTTTCATTCATGGTCAACAGGAAAGGGCTTATGACCCAGCAGACTTCTGCTGTGCGTGACTTAGCTCTGCTTTAGCCTCAAGCACTGACCATGCATGCAGTATGTAGACAAGTGGGGGGCAACTCAAATATTCTAGCAAATGTCACTGAAATTCCTGCTAGCTGACGAGACCACCACTACCAAAAGTGGCCTCAGATTTTGGGTGCTCCTTTTTGGGGGCACCCAGCCTGAGTTACTCAGAGCCTGATTTCCTTCCACAGGTGCTGAGCACCTAGAAGCTCCATTGACTTCAACTGGAGCTGTGGGTGCTCAGAGCTTCTGAAAACCAGATCTAAGATGTCTCAAGTTGAGGACCCAGAATTGGAGGCACCCAAAATCAATGATCATTTTTGAAAATATTGGCCCTAATGTACAATTAAATTTCCCCATCCCTACAGTGACTGGCAAATCCAAATGCCACTTCTTGTCCCAACTATTTTACAATGCTAGTTAAAATCAAACAATTCAAGCCATTCAAACAACCACAGAATTGTCCTTCACTTAAAATGCTAAGTACTTAAAATACTTGAATTGCTCCTCTGGTATGTAAATATATGTCACTGTTCTGTTTAGATTACTTCAAGAGTGTTCTTTGGAGAACCTGGACCCTGGTTCAATGACCTGAATATGGATGGTGATAAAACATCAGTTTTTCATGATGTAGATGGCTCTGTGTCGGAATATCCCGGCTCATACCTTATAAAGGAAGATAACTGGTTGATCAAACACCCAGACTGTATTGATGTGCCAGATTGGAGAGGTGCCATCTGCAGTGGGCACTATGCACAGGTACAAAGAATTTACATTACACCACTGGCATTGCGTTTGGCGTACAGGTGATAGGTTTATAGCTATTTTAAATTTCCCAGTACGGTAGGGCTTGAAGTCATCTTGAACTCAGAAATATGCACTTTTATAGGACACTCGGGGTGTCATAGCATTTGGCAGTGCATCTATCTGCATGGTTTTGCACACACACGTGAGTTTGCCTGTCAATATTATGGTACATTTTCAGAGGCACTTTAAAAATTTTGGCCATGAATATGCAACAATGAAAAGAACACTGCACTTCTGTAGCAACTTCCCTCCAAAGATCTCCAAGCATGTCAGAAGCATTCATTAATTAAGTTTCACAAACTGACTCTAAGATAGGGAAGTGTTATTTTCCACATTTTTATGGAGGGAATTGTGTCACAGCTAAGTTAGGTGACTTACCCACAGTCTCGTAGGAAGTCTCTTATAGAGGCCAGAATGGAATCTGGATCTCCTAACTTCCATTCCTGTGACTTAGCCACAAAACTATTCTTCTTCCCACAAAAGCACCTGGTACCACTGCCTGGAACCAGTCCTTCACTCTCTCCTATGTGCCGTGACCTTTTTTAGTTTTGTTTTAGGTACTGGGAGTGTTTTCAGAATAACATACTTAAAGCCAATTTGTAGCCATCTATCTTATTAAACCAATTGTGACTGTTTCCCTAATCTAGATATACATCCAGGCCTACAAGTCAGCCACCCTGAGAATGAAAATAATCAAAAACGACTACCACAGTCATCCTCTCTACTTGGAGGGGGCTTTAAGCAAAAGTTCTCCTTACCAGCAGTATCAGCCAGTTATAACACTGCAGAAAGGTTATACCGTCCACTGGGACAAGACGGCACCCGAGGAACTGGCTATATGGCTCATCAACTTCAACAAGTGAGTGATCCCTCCAAACCCTACCACACAAAAGTAGCATCCCAACTCAGTAATGTAGCTGTAAATGGTTAAAGAGTGATGTTACTGAAATAGTCATGAGGAGTTCTTTCGGGGTTGACATCATTATTCCATGAAGACCACTCTGAACTGCCCCATCTTTTAATTTGTCGTGATACTTATGTCCCTCTGAATACATTTTTTTTAGATGCCTAGGATCAAATTAATCCCTGGTGAATAGATGCCAATGGTATTAGCTCAGGGATGAGTGTAGCCTATATTGCTTAAGTAGCACATAGATGTTCTCTTAAAGGCTAAATTATGTTAACCGGCCAGGAAAAAAGTGTTACATTTCAGAGTGAACTATTTAACTTGGCTGATGACGTGCCCAGGAAAGTCATAGTCATGTGTCTATTATTTGTTATAATGTGGCTCTTTGCTATTTTAGGAACGACTGGATCCAGCTAGGGTTGTGTTATCCTAAAGGGACAACATTTTCCATTCTCTCAGACATCCACAATCGTCTCTTGAAGAAAACATACAAAACAGGGACCTTCTATAGGACCTTGCAGATGGACAAATTGGAGTACAGATATCCTACCAAGGGATACTATTACTGGGATGAGGACACTGGGTAAGGAAATAGCCCTTGGTCAACTAGACAGATATGAGAGAGCCCATCTGACCCAGAAAGTGTTTTGGCCAAGACCAACATTCAGTTGCAAACTGGGATCACAACAAACAGATTCCTTAAGCCCCGATCAACTTTTCATTTCCTTCTGACTCATGGTAGCTGCCCTTCATTCATGTGCTCCCAGCCACAGCCCCTCGCCTCCAATGGCTCCCAGTGCCAAATGAATGTACAGCAGGGTCAAAGGAAAAGCAGAAAGAGGACCCAATTCATAGCAATGAAGTTAGGTTGAACAAGCATAAAGCCCTTCTCATTTCAAAAATTCGATCTAGGAATCTTAAACCACAACCATTTATGAGCATCGACATGGGTGATGCATAGCTGCCCAGTGGATTTGAACAGGACAAATTTACCCCTTGAGGGATAGGACTCTTTCTTATACGAAATTGAGGCTGGTTTATATACCGTATATATAGAGAGAAAGAGATGTATATTTATAATAAATACTGGGGGGCTAGCGCTCCCTCGATGGGAATATTGGGAGGGAGTGGATCTATGTTTCCATCCCCACAATATCTCATGGAGGAGGGACTGGGGTTGCTGTGGTACATGAGATTGGACTGACCACTGGGGAGCAGGAAGGTCTCCTTGGCCACCTTCCAGTCACCATGGGCCCCAGTGGAGACACCTGGCCTGATGGAGGGGCAGGAACACATGCACTAGCTGCCAGGGTGGGGTGGAGGATGGCACAGGGGACTGGCACCTGGACAGGGAGCAAGGGGGCAGTAGTGCACATGGCGCCAAGCTCCTGGTGAGGGATGGGGAAGTGCAGGGCACCAGCCATGGAGGAACTGCTGTAGGAATGGCCATCAGAACTACCAGGAAGCCCCTTCCCAACCTGGATGGGCTGCCCATCCCCGCCACTTCCATTCTCAGTAACTCCCTTTTGCTCTCCCTCCTATTCCTCCACCCCTGATTCACAGGGAATATCATCCCCCCCCTCTGAATAAATATATATACACACGTTGATTTATGTAAAAATAACAGACCTCTAGAGCTATATAAATACATAATGCGAGATGTGGTATAGATATTCTATTAGCATCAGTCTAGGATGGCCGTATTACACATTTGTTATCACAAAGCACTGAGACGTACTCTATTATAACCTGGACCTATTCGTTTTGGTGTGTAACGCCCCGTGATTTGTGCATTGTCACCCCCAATCTGCAGGCTGCTGTTTCTGAAACTCAAAGCCCAGAATGAGAAGGAGAAGTTTGCCTTCTGTTCAGTCCAAGGCTGTGAGAGAATAAGGATCAAAGCTGTGATCCCAAAGAACGCTGGAATCAGTGACTGTGAAGCCAAGGCCTATCCAAAATACGCGGAAAATGCAGTAGTAGATGTGCCGATGCCTAAGAAGCTCTCTAACACACAACTGGTAAAGTACCTTGTTTGCTATTACATTTCTATGACCGTTGTTCTGTTTCCTTGTAAATTTGCAAGCTTTATCATGCATCATTCCATGTAGCCATGGAGATCATCTCTATAAGAACTACTCTACCCTGTGCATAACTTCCTGAAATGGTCCAGAAGTGTAAAGCAACCTAAACCAGCCACCAGCTAGTACAGAAAACCCAGATTCATAAAAGGAAGAGATACTTAAAGCTGCAGCAGGTGTTCCCTAACAGTTACTTTTCCATACTATATGCCTGCCTCCTAGGGATAGGTGCTGGATACACATGGGGGCAATGGGGATAGCTCTGGGGTACTGAAGACTGCATTTCACAGTAAGAATTTGATCTAATGGTCAAGGGTGGAGTGCTGCACACAGAAACACAACACACAAAGTGATGAGCAGGGCGACGGGTTGCTCAGGAGAACTTGATTGTGCTCTGATGAGAGTTCTGCTGCATGGCTGCAAGCCACGCCTGCCTAATAGCAGAAGCAATGCCAGAGGGGGGATTGCATAGCTAAGGGTGTGTCTGTGCTGCAAAGAAAAACCCAGGGCACTAAGTTTCGGAGCTCAGGTCAACTGACTCAGGCTCACAGAGCTCAGGCTGTGGGGATGAAAATAGCAGTGTGGACGTTTGCACATCAAGGCTTCTGCTGAAAGACAGGTTCATGTTCAAGTGTCAACATATTAGGTACTTTTTTTATTGTTGATTAAACTGCTAGGAAGCTCTTGGTTTAAAATAAATAGCATTTGGGGAATGTACAAAAGTGGTAAACACCGTTTTCTATTTTTAAGCAGAATAATAAGGACCATTTCCTAGAGCTGAAAATACAAACCTTCAAGACCAGATACTTCCACCTCAGGGATGACTTTGCATACATTGAGGTAAGTGGTTCCTTCTCAGCCACATTTGTTGGACTTTTAGAAATACATAGGTTAAAATTCTGGGGGTTCACCCAGAATTTACTGAGGAAACTACCACTGATCGTTTCGAGGAATTAGGTCATTCAGGCTATGTCTCTTACGAATATGAGTAGTACAACATAATAGACAAAAATTCAAATTGGTCCAAGCTAGGAGATAGGGAATCCTATCCCTTGAAGCAAAGAGCAGTTCAACACTGCCATGCCACAGTCATGAGGCTTCTTACAGTTAACTGTTATGAACTTGGATTTCTTTGGCACATCAAGAATATTTTCTTTTCTGCAGGTTGATAATAAGAAGTTTTTCCTTGCTGATGACGGTATCCAAGTTGTTGTGATTGATGGGGAACATGGAAAAATTGTTGACCGAATAAGTTTCAAAAACTCTATTCTACAGGGTATCCCAACGCAGATAGACAATTATGTCACCAACATCAAAAACAAGTGAGTAAATAATCCAGTGTGTAATAAAACTTTAGCATCCAGGATTGTTGCTGAAATGCTGATCCTTTTTCTTAGCCCTGGTCACCTGATATGGCTTAGTTACAAAATCTTAATGACATTGTTCATGACAGGATTCAGTTGCATGACATGGCTCAGTGTCAACTTCATCAGAATCCCATCAGAATCCAAATGCTGAGTTTCAAAGTGGCACTAAGGCATGGACTGTAAACCTGTGAAAAAACTGTCATTATCAGTTCCTAAACCACAATGCTCCTAACATGTTTTCATATTGCCTGAGTAATCTATTAGTTCTCATCAGATGCCACTGATAAAATATATGCATGTTATGTGCATGTGTTCCATCCCTAAACACATGTGCGGTGTGTTTTGATTTCTGTAAGCATGCTAGCTAAAGATCCAGAGCAATGAAACTAGACTGTTGAGTACCAAACACATGTTCCGAGCAGCTGTATCTTGGAGCACAGTAGTCTAGCCAGCCTTAAATACTAATAGAAACCATATCAATGCTTCTTAAATTGAGGATTGTGTTCTCTGCTCATATTGGTTTGTAGAGTAGTAATACATGTAATTGTTGGTAGAGGTATTTATTCTTATCTTGTATCAAGTTACTGATCCATGAGAGGACCTTCCTTCTTATCCCATGACAACTTACTTTGCTTAAGAGCCATTGGTGAGGGACCTTGTCAAAGGCTTTCTGAAAATCTAAGTACACTATATCCAATGGATCCCCCTTGTCTACATGCTTTTTGACCCCCTCAAAGAATTCTAGTAGATTGGTGAGGTGTGATTTCCCTTTACAAAAAACATGTTGACTCTTCCCCAACAAGTTATGTTCACCTATGTGTCTGACAGTTTTGTTCTTTACTATAGTTTCAACCAGTTTGCCCAGCACTGAAGTCAAGCTTATTGGCCTGTAACTGCCAGGATCACTTCTGGAGCCCTTTTTAAAAATTGGCATCACATTAGCTATCCTCCAGTCATTTGGTACAGAAGCTGATTTAAATGATAGGTCACAGACTACAGTTTGCAGTCCTGCAATTTCACATTTGAGTGCCATCAGAACTCTTGGGTGAAAGCCACCTGGTCCTGGTGACTTATTACTGTTTAGTTTATCAATTTGTTCCGAAACCTCCTCTAATGACACATCAATCTGGGACAGTTCCTCAGATTGTTACCTAAAAAGAATGGCTCAGGTTTGGCAATCTCCCTCACATCCTCAACTGTGAAGACCGATGCAAAGAATTCATCTAGTTTCTCCACAATGGCCTTATTGTCCTTGAGTGCTCCTTTAGCATCTTGATCATTCAGTGACCCCACTGGTTGTTTAGCAGGCTTCCTGCTTCTGATGTACTTAAAAAATTTTTTGCTATTACTTTTTGAGGCTAGCTGTTCTTCAAATTCTTTTTTGGCCTTCCTAATTATATTTTTATACTTCATTTGCCAGAGTTTATGCTCCTTTCTATTTTCCTCACTAGGATTTAACTTCCACTTTTTAGAGGATGTCTTTTTGCCTCTCACTGCTTCTTTTACTTTGTTGTTTACTCACGGTGGCACTTTTTTGGTTCTCTTACTATGTTTTTTAGTTTGGGATATACATTTAAGTTGAGCCCTCTATTATGGAGTCTTTAAAAAGTTTCCATGCAGATTGCAGGAATTTTACTTTTGGTGCTGTATCTTTTAATTTCTGTTTAACCAACCTCCTCATTTTTGTGTAGTCCCACACCTCATTTTTGTGGTGTTTTCCCCACAGAGGCTCATTGGAGGGGGGGTTTCGAGGTGCAGGGGCAACGGGACTCTACAGAGGCTTCCAGGTGAAGGTTGTTGGGGCTCAGCAGAGGGGTCTGGGTGTGGGGATCTTAGTAGGGGGGGTCTGGGTGCTGGGGGAGTGGGGCTTGGTGGGGTGGGAGTCTGGGTGCAGACAGTTGGCTGTCGGTGTGGGGGCCCAGGGTAGGTGACCAGACAGCAAGTGTAAAAAATCAGGACAGAGGTGCCTATATAAGAAAAAAAACCCAAAATCGGGACTGTCTCGATAAAATCGGGACATCTGGTCAACCTAGCCCAGGGTGGGTGTTTGAGTGTAGGGAACTCAGTGTGGAGTGGTCTGGGTGCAGGGGTCCGGAAGCAGAGGATCTGGGTTCAGGGGGGTTCCAGATGCAAGGGTTGACATGCAGTGGGGTTGGGTCTGGGTATGGAGAGCTAGGGGAGTTCTGGGTGTACGGGGTGAGGATGGTGTGGGTGTCTGGGTATGGGAGGTCCAGATGCACAGGGGTTGGGTGGGTGGGGGAGCAGCTCCCCCATACAGTGACCCCTCCCCCCACAGCTGAGGAGTGATGGGGGCAGGAAGCAGGGGAGGATACTGAGCTTCCTGCAGCTGGGGGAGGTTTTTTGGGGGAGGGTGTCTGACACAGACCCAGCTGCTCCTTGCAGGAGAAGAGGAAGTCCCAACCTCTCCTGCCTCCAGCCCAGCCAGGACTAGCCAGCTGACCCCCGGCTCAGGGTAGGAGCCACTGGCTGGAGTGTTTCCAGCCCCACAGTGATTTACCTCTCTGCCGGCTGCGCTGGGTGCCTGGAATGTTGTACCTGTGTTGCTAGGGAGTCGTGCATGACTGTTTTTGCAGCTTCCCTTTGCTTCCCTGTGAGAGAGTCATTTTTCTGCGGGGAAGCAAAGAAATCTGCTGGAGACATTAATTTTGTCCATGCACAGTGGTGCAGAATTCCCCAAGGAGTAAATTAAAGCAGTACAACGTGTGTGTGTGTGTGTGTGTGTGTGTAGGCAAGGCCTATGAACATGATCTTTGGACTTGCTGAGCCCTCAACTCCCATGGAAGTCAATAGACGTGAAGAACAATTAGCACCTCACAGATCCTAATTTTGCAATATGTATTTAGTAGGGTAGTAACCTTGGATTGTTCTCCTGCTCTTCTGAAATGTTCTCTTAGCCCTTTCCTCCATTCTCGTGCCTGCTTTCTGGAAATGGGATATAGCCAGACATTTTAGCTATAGCTGTTAAACATACCATTTATCCAGGAAAGAAAAATGGGGTCTGCTGTGATGAATCTGTTTGAACTATACATTTTTCCTTGCTTTTTTTCCCTGGAATGACAGAGCCTATTAGTTCACTCTAGGAATTTACTGCAGGCCAAGTTGTCATATTTTGTGTATGTTCATACTTTTGTGATGAGTTTTCCAAAGCAAATAGCTGGAACAAGTCGAAGCTATTTTTTAAAGCTCCAAGTCAAGAAAGACTTAGCTGAAATAAATGATTTTTTAGTAAAGTGAAAGAAAAAAAACTAATATCAGACCAAGAATGTAACTAAATACATGCTGTTAACCCAATTAGTTTTATAACAGTGCAAGTATTAAATGTAACAGCTGAGGTTTAAGCTAAAAACAGACTAAAGGTTTGTCTACACTACAATGGGACAGGTATGATGCACTGTAGTGTAGACACTTTCTACAGTGATGGAAGAGGTTTTTACATTGCTGTAACTAATCCACCTGCTTGAGAGCTGGTAGCTAGGTTGATGAAAGAATTCTTCCACCGACCTAGCAGTGTCTATACTGGGGCTTAGGTTGGCTTAACTACATCTCTCAGGAGTGTGAATTTTCCAAGTTTTAAGTGGAGATCAGGCCTTAGTGACTATTAACCCTTTTGTTCCTGGTTTTTCCTTGTAGTTGCTGTATTGCCATTATCCCATTACAATGGATTTTAATGGAATTGTCATGTTAAGATGTAGCTAGTCCATTCAGCAGCACAGCAGTTGTGTTCTATGTAATAATATCTGGAAAACAAGGAACTCTTGGATGGCTAATTATAGTGACAGTTTGTACTACTGTAACACAATCGGGCTGATCCACCAAGGCTTTCTACCTGCAGAGCACCCATTCACATCACTGGGACACCTCACCTGGAGAGCTTGCAAGATAGAATAAAATCAATTAAACTAGTCAAACATTTTATCAATCACCCTGCAACACTTCTTTAATGAAGAGGTGCACACTTGACTGCAAGGACCAGAGCCCATCTGTGCCTCATCGAAGTCAATGGCAAAACTCCCATTTTCTTCAATAGGGTCAGGATTTCTTGGTGCAGTCACTGGAGAGGTCTTGGCACCTTGCAGAATAGGGGTGCTAACCTCATTAACCTGCCTATACTTCAGCTTGGATGGTTCTGTCTACAGAATGCCCCTTCTGCGTTCAATTTGATAGGGGATTTTTCTTCACTTTCTGCCCTAACCTGTTTTATAGTGTTGCTTAAACAGCTGCTAAATTTTACCCCAGAGGTTGCTGCAGATTTGTGATAGGTAAGGTGATCTGATCCCTGAACTGTACATCATTTGTACTTCAGTCAAAGCAACCAAGGACCTTTTGGAAGACACCATGCTATTTATAAGGACACTAATAATGCACATTTACATCAAACATGCACTCAAAAAGAAGGAAAATTGACCCTCTGCACAGATTCTAGGAAGGTGAATTTATTTGAGATTTAGTCCATTGCTGATATGAAAACAAAGAGTTAAATGAGAACTGCTTAGGGCATCCCAGATGAAGCACATTCCACTCAGAGTGGCATGTGATGGAAATGCTGATTTTGAACATTTAAACTGCTCTAGAAACTCCATGTAAAATGAGCAAATTAAATATGCTTTCTAATGGATTTTGCACATATGGAAAAGTGAATATGTGGTTAAGTCATTGGAGAACATCTAGTTCACTGGTGTCCCAGTGTCACACTGATGGCAGACACCAGTGCTTAAATCAGACAAGTGACAAAGGTTTAACTATTGCTCATTTGTTTATAAATGACTTTGTTTTCTTTAGTTCTATAGTGGTGATGGCATCCAAAGGCAGATTCATTTCAAAAGGACCCTGGACTAAAGTACTGGAAAAACTTGGAGTTGAGAAGGGTTTTAAGTTAAAAGGTAAGGAATTTTAAAAACATAAATATAAACTTTTGATTTGTTAACCGAACAAGTTAAAAACCTTTAATATACCAACTTCTGCTAGTAAACTGACCTTGCACAAATAAGTAGGCACTATGCTTCTCAACTGGACTCATGTGTCAGTGAGAGAGATGCAGACCTCCCTCCTTGAGGACAGTTTGGGAAAGACCTCAGGATTCCTGCCACCCAGGCTCAGTGTGATGTCTATCAATGGGGAATAAGGCATAAGGAGAAGCCACACTTACAACATCCCGGTGCTGAATGGATGCTAAGATGGCATCCACACCAGCTGTAGAGAAGGCAGCGCATTTTGGTACCCTTTGTGGAAGAAGTGCCCAGATAGCATCCTTCCAAGTGGTGGGGAGTGAAAATGCCAAATTAAAGACCATTCTGAGTATGTCCAGGTGTCTCCTAAACATCCAGACTGTTAAACCAGAGTGCCAAGTATCAGCACAACTAAACAGCTATTTTAAACCGAGGCTCATTTAATCCTGCTTTGCTTGCACATGCCTAAATCTTCCATATCTACTTAATCATAGCACTGTAGACAGAGAATATTGTTAACACAGAATTGCTTTGAGTTCCCTCTTGTAAGTGCATCCTCTATAAGGCAGTACATCTCTGCACACTGTCACAGCAATGACCATTGCTAAATGCTGTTCCCAAAAGTAATGACATAGTTTTAGAGAAGGTAGAGAACTTACTTCAGGGGAGACAGCTCTGGTACCTCTTTTCCATCTCTAACTTCTCTAGTCCTCTGATTCCACTAATGATTTCTTTTAAGATGGCCATTGGTTCAGAGATAAATCATATATTCAAACTACCACACCTAGCCCCAGCATCCAGTGTGTCTGTAATTGACTGTATAATATTGTCATTGAGAAATGGTTGGTTGATATCTGCTCTGGAATTGTACATATTTACACTGCATCAAGACGCACACCCAGAGAGTTTGCCATTGGAAGCTACTGTGTAACTTTAGCAGGTATTTTCTTTGAGCTAAAGGAACCAGTAAGAATTGAAAATGGAGTCTCCAGCCAGCACCATTACATACAAGATGGTTCAGAAAGATCAGGGTGCACCTAGAGTCAGAGGCAAAGTTAGAAGAGTCCAATTGGTTTGGACCTAATTGTGAGGTTCCTGTTTATCAAGAACCAAATTTACCATGTTGTTTGGCTAAAACAAGTCATTGTGGGCAGAGCTGTGTGGAGGACAGAAATTTTGTTTTGCAAAGAATTTCAAGATTTCCAAATTCCCCTTTGTTCAAAATAGGAATAAAAGCTAAAAATTTCAAAATTCTCTGCAAAGGACAATTCTGAAAAGTGATATTTTGGGCCATTCATTTTGATTCTGACTTTCAAAATGTGTATTAGATTATAGTACATAATTTCATACAAAATGTGAAACAAAGGATTGTTTCAAAACTAAATGTTGAACTGTTTTATTTGGAAAATGTCAAAAACAGGACTTTTCAACATTGTGGTGTTCCTCTCTGCAACACACAGCAGAGTATGACCTTACAAACATCTAACACATACAACAGAAAATTTTATAACCAGAGCATCCTCTTTAACACAGGTAGAGTGCATAGTGGTTAGCTCCACGAAGTTTGCATGTGTGTGAGTGGCATGAAGTCAAAGAGAAATTTAAGGGGTGACTTGGTTACAGGCTAGAAGTATCTACACAGGGAACAAATATTTTATAATGGGCTCATCATTCTAGCAGAGAAAGGTATAACACGATCCAATGGCTGGAAGTTGAAACTAGACAAATGCAAAGGCATACATTTAATGAGGGTAATTAACCATTGGAACAGTTTACCAAGGGTCATAGTGGATTCTCCATCATTGACATTTTTTAAATCGAGGTTGGATGTTTTTCTAAAAAATCTGCTGTAGGAATTATTTGGGGGGTGTTCTATGGCCTGTGTAGTACAGGAGACCAGGCTAAATGATCTCAGTGGTTTCCTCTGAATCTATAAAAGTGCTTCCACTTGTTTGCAGTCAGCTGCAATACCAATTTATTGCTGTTGGTTTTCAGATAAAATGGCTTTTGTCGGATTCAAAGGCAGCTTTCGACCAGTCTGGGTGAAACTGATCACCGAGGAGGATGCAGCTAAAATCTATCAAGTTGTGCCAATCCCTGTGGTGAAGAAAATGAAATTATGAGGACACCATGCTTTGCCTTCCTGCTGTTAGCACTGCCCCAGTAGAAAAGGACTACTGACTCTGCTCACAACAGGCACTGTGCCACAGCGCTCCAGAGATGTAGCATTTCTTTGTTGCTGTACATGAAGAAAGCATTATTGCAAGTGGGTAGATGGCCACATGTGACAAACAGCATTCCTTGTGCTGCACATCTTGTTTGATCCTGCCCTATTGATCTGCTCGCTGAAACCAGATTTACCTTTATTTTCTAAGCTAATATCTGGGGCAAAACTGTTTTCAAATAGTGGGGAGGGGAGCGTCAGTGCCTTTTACATGGCCTGGTCATGTTCTGCCTCTACATCCCTTGTGAGCCTCTCAGGTATGAATGTCAAATCTAATTCTCATACAAGACTCAGAATTTTCCCATGGGACTGATTGCATCCACTCTCTGCTGTTTTTGAGAGTGCAGTCAGCTGCTCACACAAAACTGGGAATGCAAATTCAGAGGCTGGCTGAAAATTTGGATCAGAAATCATAAATTATAGTCAGTATTTAAAAGCTGCAAAGCATGGTCAAACAATGAGAATTTATTTGAAAGCTTCTGCACTATTCTGTCAAACTGCCACAGAATCCTGAGACTAAACTGTACGTGCTGAACCACTGGGGAGTTATCACATTTCAGCTGATGGTACATAGTGGGGAAAGAAATGGCATAGGAGTGATTTAACATATTGTGATGCTTTGGGTTCACCCAGACCAATAAGGGGTTGTGTCACCACTTGCCCTGGGTGCTTCCGTACTATGCAGCTATGGCTCAGAACTCTGACACCAGCAGCCAGCTCAGTGATCTCACCCTGGCTTCCACCTGCTTGATTACTCCTTGCTAGGTGACACCAACAGCCTCTTCTGTCCGGAGTCTACCCAAAACAGTCTCCCCTGTGGTGCTCAGCCCCTCTCTTTGTAGCATTCACCAAACCTTATCAAGTTCATTGCTCCTTTGGTGAGAGAGTACGCAGCACCAGCCTGTTAGTTTGGCTGAGGATTTCACTCTTCAGTTTGAAACACTGCACTGAGATGGTGGTGTACTAAAATAAGATTAAGTTTATTAACAAGGAAATGATATTGAAGTGATACCAAGTAGACAGAACTGGGACCAAAATGGCTACAAACAAACAAAAGTAAAAATACACTTCTAAGACTAAAACCTAACTTAAACTAGAGTCTCTTGTTCAAAGTAGTTTTCTCACCACACTTGTTCTTCCAGCGTGGCTGGCCAGTTCTTAACCCTGAACCAACACAGAGCTCAAAGCACTTCGTTTCTTTATCTCTTCAGATGAAGGATGCCAAAAAAGCTTTTTCTCTCTGCGTATATCCTCAAAGTTTTATCTTTGTTTTCAAAGTCAGGAAGCCTGCTGGGGGACTCAGCTTACTGGGTCCACCCAGGAGCTGACACCATGTTCATTTTTGCAGTCGTCTCCTCCCGTCGTGATAG
The DNA here is from genome assembly GCF_016161935.1 of Mauremys reevesii. Taxonomy (NCBI): domain Eukaryota; kingdom Metazoa; phylum Chordata; order Testudines; family Geoemydidae; genus Mauremys; species Mauremys reevesii. The sequence continues at coordinate 16,109,660 of NC_052632.1, forward strand.
TGGCTCTCTCCCCAACTCGCTAGTTTGATGGCTTTGTTTACCTTTTATGTAAATGTACTTCCATTGTCTCTCTTGGCTCAATTGACGACATCAGAGACACATTTGTGCAGGTGGGACCACGTTCCTTTGTCAAGGGCAGGGTGCCTTATGCCCTACCTGCCAAACACATTTTTAAGAACATATTTCCAGTGCACATTTATAAGTTTTCATACATGCACCAGCAATAATATTAATGACCAACTTGTTACCAGTTTGCCTATGATATCTTACATGGCACCTTTTAGATACAGTACATTGGGGTACACTGAGCTGGTTAGGCCAATGGAGGCTCACTGCTAGAAACCAGGGCACCCCTTACCCTCTGGCGTTGGGGTGCTCTTAGGGTCACATATGTGCAAACCAAATACTGTCATAATGGAACCTCCTATTTCTGCTTAATCCCATAACCAACAACTGGTATTCCCAAGGTTATACTTTTAAATAGTTGTTGTCATGATTCTGTGTTTTTCCCAGGCAAGCAGCCACAGACTGGTGGAAAAGACCTGACAACCAAGCACTTCACACTTACTCAGACTTTCTCACACATTCCTTCAAATATAAATCTTCAGAGCCAGCCCAGTGGACTGTGCCTACATGCCATGCTACCGAGAGGATCCACACTTGGGTCTCTCACTCCCAGGCAGGGAATGCTGGGGAGTCATCTTACTCCATCCCTAATCAAGGGTGAGGATTAAATTGTACTTCCAGTGCAATCAGGGGGGACAGGATCAGGCCCAATGTGTTGTGCATTACTTGCCTGTAGTCTCTTCTGGCCAGGGCAGTGAGTATGTTAATAGGCTCCAGAGGGAGCTAGATCTTTGCTGGAGGGTGAATCACTAAGATGTAGGGGGCTTTGAGGTCACATGGAAGGGCTGAAGAGGAAAAGTTGATCCCAGAAGATACATCTCCTCCCCAAATAATGTAATCTTGTGTATTTTCTGCCCCCTTTCCTTCGAAACATAATGGTCTAAGTTTAAAAAAATGGATGATGCGCAAATTTGAGTGTAAACCAGAACTGCTTGCCAGCACACTTCATTAAGCTGGGAAATGTATCTTAACCTTCTAAAAACACTGTATATTGTTCAAAAATGCACAAGATGCAATGCTGTGTGTTTCCCAAAGATGTCATGCAGGTGTCTCAAGTGGCTTCTGTTCAGGTAACTGCCAAAAAAAAAAAATGGCTTCTTGAAGTAGGCAAATTGTCCATATGCCAGAGCAGCTGTGTTTCCCTCCCCTCCACTACCCCCCAAAAATCCATTGTTGGTTTGTCTTTTTAAATAGGACTTTTTTCTGAGTGTCTTTTTTTTTTTTCACTGTATCTAAAATGTCAGCTCTGGATTGGAATGATGCAGCCATGAATCCGTGTGTCATTGCACATGGTGTCACTGGGCAGGTGCTGAATTCCAAAAGACCTTTCTGGCACTGTTTTTAGACCAGGTTGCTGGTCTAAAAGTGGTATTCAGGCTCTAATGTAGGTGTGTGCCCCTCCAGCCCTTCCTGGGTTTAAAAACTGGAATTGCTTTTTTCTACACTGTTTTTCTATACTATTTATTTCCCTTAGTGGAATTTCAAGAGTGTTTCATTTTTTTAAAAGGATCCAGGGTTATTTCCCTTTTTCCCTGGCTTCTTTAATGTCTATTAATGAAGGATTCCTCAGTCAAGCAAAGGCATGTCTGCTCTAAACCATTCATGCCTTTTGGGCCAATTCCACTGGATGCAGTGTGAAAGGGCATAGCTCTCAAAAAATATATATTTCTCTCCCAGTGTCTTATGATGATTTGGGTTCTTTCCATCCCCAGATCACAACTATTCCTTAAAAAAGATTAGTCTCACTTACAGTTCAACCTCGATTATACAAATCTCATTTATCTGAAACTCTCTGTTAGCCAAAACAGGGTCCTATCCCTTAAGTCTAGTAATTACATTAAAAAATCCTTGATTATTCAGAACCCTGGCTATCTGAATGCATTCAGTGTTCTCCACAATAGTCCCATAATCGAGGCTGTACTGTAGGTACAACGGCATCTATTGCTCTGTATTAGCAGATCATTTGTACGATATAATGAATGAAAAAGACTAGAAATGGGCCAAGACCAGAATTTTTTTATTCTGAAGGTTTTAGGAGAGGAACCAGGATCAAAACCCCTCTGGGTTTGGATTGGGTTTTCCAAAAACATCCTGTTTTTGCCCTTTGCTATTCTAGCCAACCACGTCTTTATATTGTAGTAGCTGAGCACCTATCGACTCAGTACAATCAAACCCAATGGAGCAGGAGTCGAGTTCTTTGTTTAACTAATACAGAAAGGCAAGTTGCATTTGTACTGAAGTGTAGCTTCTAATTTTCACAATTTTTGGAATTCTCAGGGTGAAATCATAAGACTTGGCACTAGGAAATATACTTGTTTTTTAAATCACATCTTATCCAGGAAAATAAAAGTCTATTTTGTTCTGTCATGCAAGGATAGTCACGTGGGCCCATTTAGGAGGAAGGGGATGGGTCTTACTCTGTAAATACTTAGGATAGGGTCACTGCAACTTGTTAAGCCTTAGACAGAGAACATGGCTCGGCATAATGGGCCAGATTCGTCCCCGAAATGCAAGCCGCTCCCATTGGCTCAATGGGAGTTAAGTGCATGGAACTGGCGGCAGAATTTGGCCTAATATCACCAACCAGTAGTTCTGATATATCATTTTTTAAATATTTGTGGATTCTAGAGGTTGTACGTGTGTTCCTCTGCAAATAGTGAATTGACTGACTCCTTGTAGCTTGTACATTCTTTAAGCTGTCCCGTTCACAAACTGTAAATATCCTGTCTGTAAGGTTTTATTGCTGCAAATATTTTCACATTAGCCTACATATACAGTTGTCATCATTAGGGCAATTTTGGGGTGGGGGTGTGTCAGTTCAAATGCTTGTTTTACCTGTTGCCGAAATAGCTGGTCCTTTTTCGGAATTAGATGTATAGTGTTTTGTACATTTTCCTATAGACTTCACAATGAAAAAGATATATTTTCTATTTATTTATTACAAAGGCACTATGAGACCTAAATTTGCAGAGATTTGAAGACCTGTTACTGGATTTTAGCATTGTCCAAGCTGTTAAGGAGGTTGGAAATATGTCTTTTCAGATAATCTGCTTTGCACTTGAAAGTTTTATGTCCACAGAATGTGGCAATGCATTGACTGTCTAGTTTATGCTGACAAAAGCTTTTGGAAGATTCATTCCAAAAGTTTTTGCTTACAACAGAATTAATATGTAGTAGCCTGGAATACAAAAAGGTTTATCAGAATAAATATTCAATGCCAAATTATGACTTTGTCTCTTGTACTCTTCATTATAACTTTATGGCAGTGAACTGCTATTTGTTTACATATCCTTTTGACTGTGTGTGCCTGTTCCCGCCATGCTGCTTGCTTGTTCTATAACCGCTGTTAACCAGAACCTAGAGTACTTTAGGTGACGATTATTTTTTATGACATTTGTGAAATAAGCGTGAGTATACAGCAGAAAAAAAAATCCTGATTTTATTTTTTCATGAGTATCCATGTATCCCTATGAGGTTCTGATAATCAGGGCAATCATTATATTAGCGTGTTACATTTTCCATAGTGGGGTTGAGCCAAACAGACTGTCTCTATAAAACCTTTCAGAGGCAGCATTCCTAAAATGAGACTTTGGTGGCAGGAAATCAGTATTTCCAACATCCGAGCACACATTTTTGAACCAAGTCTAGTGATAGTAATTAGCATTTTAAAGGGCATGGTATCACCCTCCTAAGTGATTCAGGCAAGGCAGCTACAAACTCCTTTCTGGTTGAAATCAATGATATGTGTGAAATCTCCAAATCACTTACATGCAACAAATGGAAGATGAGATCAAAGGCAGCACTGAAGCTCCTGTCCCCTCCTGTCCCTTCCCTCCCTGTCTTCCCATCTGCTCCTGTCCCTTCCCTCATATCCTCCCTCCCACCCGAGCCTGTGCCATTATCATCCTGCATCTCATGCCAAGTCTCATGAGGAGAAAAAAACCCAGCTCTGCCTTCAAAAAAACAAAGCCCAACCCATTTCAGAGAGAGGGGAAGTGGGGGCAGTGCTTAATTTGTAATGGAAAAAGGTGCCGTGGCACAGCCCTGGCAAGCCATGGCACAAATTAAGCCCAGGTTGGGCAGCTGAACAGGGGCAGCTGCTAGCCGGGCACCCGGCTCTGAAGAGAGCATTGCTACCAGCAGCAGTACAAAAGTAAGAGTGGCGTGGCATGGTGTGTTGCCAATACACAGACATTATCTGACAAAATTATATTAAAAAATGTTAATTCTGCCAAACCTACGTATCAAACGGTATATTCATCACATGATGATACAAAGTACATATCCATACCCTGGCGAATGAGAGGGAGGAGAATACATTCCCTGGGGCTTGGCAGCAAGTGATCAGTGAGAACTGGAGGAGGGCCGGGGTGGTAGTCCCTTTGCTTTCCCTTTCACACTCAGTGACTTGCCATGACACACACCAAACAGGGCAGGCACCGTGAGAGATTTTCCTCCTCCGGCTTGGAAAGGAAAAACTCAAATGTTTGCAACAGGGTTTAACCAGGGCAAAAGGGGGAGTAGGAATTGACACACACGTCTCTCTCTTTCCAAAGTCAACAGCCAACCCCAATTAGGCAAGGTCTCCATCGCCCTTGGGATTGCAAAGCCTGGCTGAGGTCAAGCAGGGTGAACACTGAGCTCTGCTAGCACGCAGAGGGAGAGCCAGGGAGCGAGCAAGAGGTGGAGGACCGCACTCAGCCAAGGGAGGGAGGCTGGGGGTGGGGAGGCAGTGGCAGGGGTCATTTGCCAGGTGACTGACACCGGCCAGCGGGACTCACCTCCTGCAGTGCAGGGCAGTGGAGGAGGCTGTGGCGGGAGGTGGTGGCAGCACCTGTCCCAGTTGGTGCTGGCTAGAGGCGGCGGTGGCTTAGCAGAGCAGTGGGCTGCTGGTCCCCTGTGTAATGGGCAGGAGCATTCTGGGCCAGCTGCTCGACGCTCCCCACAGAGAGGGGTGGGGTCATGGTCAGTTCCTGGCAGGCACTGCTGGGCCCCTGTCCCGCTTTCTGGCTAGAGCTGCTGTTCTGCCACAGGTCTCAGGGCTTATTGCACCCCCCTCTTCCCTGCGCCCTACAGCCTGTCTTCCAGGCCTGGGCGTACGCTGCACCAGGGCAAGAGCTGGTACCGATTACTTCACCCTGGCACAAGGATGAAGCATGCACATGATTGTGCCCCTGCTCCTGGGGCCATGTGGCCCCTCCCCCAGCTGGGGTTGTAGGGCCCTCTGTAATTTGCTAACCTTTATCTAAACTCTGGGCCCAGTCCTGCACTCTGGCATGCACTCCCTGAAATCAATGGGTGACTAGCCTGGGTGCAGGCTCAGTGGCCCCAGTACTACATAACACTTGCCTCTGGCAGCAGCTTTGGGGGTATATCTGCAGCTGCCCATCCGTAAGGTCACAAATGAAGCCAGCTGGGTCACCATGCAGCGCTAACTCTGGGTTAACCAGCCATTGGAGAATTCCCCCAGTGCAGGCGGGTCCTCGGCTGTGGTAGCGTTGATATGGCAACACATAGACAGTCCCGCCCTCATTGGTGGTGCAGGGGCAATGGCAGGCAAAAAGAGGTGTGGCTGGGGAATCCCTGTCCATGATCACTGTAACTGTCCCAGAATCGTAGCATAGGAGGAGATGCAAAGAGGGCTTAAGGCAAGGCCACCGGAACCTTTGTAGAACTGGGGACACCAGAACTGGAGGAGGCCAGTGGGCCATGCCGCTGCCCCATTTTTAACATGGGCATAGTTTGGGGGAGGCAGGGGGCAGCGTTGCTCCCCCAAACTACAAGCCTTGGGCAGGCATGGAGCAGCATCAGCAGGGGGCAGCATTGCTCCCCCAAACTACAAGCCTTGGGCAGGCACGGAGCAGCATCAGCAGGGGGCTGTGCTTCTCGGGGATCACGAAACACGGCCCCGGACGGCACTGCTCCACGCCTGCCCAAGGCTTGCAGTTTGGGAGGGGAAATGCTTCCCCCTATTCCCTCCCCCCAAACTACACCCATGTTAAAAAGTGAGGGGCGTGGCCATTGAGGTTCCAGCACCATTGCCTTTAGGCCATGTTTGCCCTCCTCCTGGGCGTGTGCCAAGCCCACCTTGGCTGGCTGAGAGAACTGAGGCCTTTATTTTTAATAAAAAATCTGTTTTCATCTTTTGGACACATACAAATAGGTTTTTCACTTTTAAGCAAAGCTGTTCCAGTTCCAACTCAGCTGAGCGACTTGCCTGCTAATACCAAACGCACCTTCCAGTGTAAAGTGGAGGCCTTCCAAGGCCCCTGGCTCCTGGTGCCTGTCCTGGCATTTGAGAGTCTAGAAAGAGCCTTTTTTAAAAGTTGAAGTATAAAAAGGACCGGGGACTCCGGAGCATGAAAGGACATTGGCCTCTAATAACAGGCAGCTCGGCTGAAAACAAAGCCGCCGAAGGCAAGTGGAGAAGGAAGGAACGAGTGCCGAAACAAAAGCAGAGCCAGAAATGTAGCTGGAAATGTACAGGGAAAAACTTGAAAGCGTTTGATGAAAGCAAAAGGCAGTACAAGATCTTGTCAGCGGGTCTAATGATGTAAAGCAAAGAGACCAGGAATAAATCAGCTACTAAGCACATGACAGTGAAAAATTAAAGCCTCTGCTGGGAGAGGACTTGAAGAAGAAAGAAAATAAACCCCAGATACAATGGAGAACGGCAGGGTGCCAAAGCTGAAGCAGAGCTGGAAAAAGCAGCCTGGCCCTGAGCATAATTGGAATCCAGAGAAAGGGGAGGGAAAAGGACAAACTGAAGCCCGGAAAAAACCCACCCCAACAGACTGTATCAGCCTGTGTAGCGAGAAACCACAGACAACTAAGGCACCAGAGGAGAAACAAGAGGCACTCTGGGAAGTGTGGACATAGTTGAACTTTTGAACTGAAAGTAGCTGGGTCTCCATCCTTGGAGGGTGGGACAGAGGAAAGAGACATGCCACGCTTAAGAAGCCTACATTCGCCCAAGGAAAAATGGAGATTTTATGAGAGTGTAATTCTGAGCCAGGACTGCTGATGATGATCCAAGCAAGCCACCTACCCTAACCCTTTAACCTGTGCACAAAGCTAGTGGCTGTGTTTGTATCACCATTGCCCCATCCTCCAGACCTCCCCTTTTGGTTGCTTTCACTATTTGTCTTACACGCCGACTGTAAGCTCTTTGGGCAGGGACTGTCTTTTGTCTGCCCTGTGCCTAGCAGAATAGTTGGGACTGCTGATGCTACAGGATAATTCTTACTCTTCATTTCTTGTTACGTAGACAATGGAGACATACCCATGCTTGGGATCTTTGGAAGGTGTGTACAGTCTACTCCTCTATGTAGGTGGATTCCGCTGAAACTCCCTGTGGCTTCAAGGCGTTACTTAGCTGCTGCTCCCTATGAGGAACCTCCAGGCAAGGCAAGTGGTAAAGCTCAGGGATGGGGAACACCCCTGCTTCTAAAGCCAGTGGCACTGTAGCTCAGGTGGGACAGGTAGCACCCCAAAACCTTTAGCATGATAGTTCCCCAGCAAGATCATGCTAGGCTTGATGCTGCATAATCACCAGCATGGAGTTTCTCTTGGTTTCTGTGGTGCTTCTTTGTGTGCTCACAGGGTTGTCACTGCCGCGCTCCTGCTTGCTGCCAGACTCTCCGGTTGTACCTACACCCCAAAGTTTGGCTGCCTGAAGTTATGGCAGCTTAGAGCCGCTGACCTTTGTATGTTGCTGGAGTGCATGCAGGCCTGGCTGTTGTGTCAGTCCTGCACGCCCTCAGCACAAGTGGTTGTGTCAGCAGAAGATGCGGTACATAAAGGGTACATATCCCAGTGCCTGGACTGCCTCCAAGGCAATACCTTCTGGGACATTTTTGAAGTGCTTTGTAGGCTATCAGCAATTTGCCCAGGGCTTTCTGGGAACTAGGGGGTCAAGTGCCCACAGTTTCACTTTCTCATCCCATAATGGTTATTCCAGCCCCATAATTTTCATGCCTCTTTTAAAATTCCCACAGTTCTTTGCATCGTTTTTAGGTCTCTGCAATCTCTCCAACAGCAACATGCACCCTGCACAGTGCAATTCTCATGTCAGTCGCTAATACAGGATGCAGGATTCTCCTCTGTTAGTGGAACGTCACCAACTATCACTACTACTGGTGGTGGGTGACGAAGATGAGCTACCCAAGGAGGAGGAATGGCTGATGTAGACGGTGAATGCAAATCTTAGCTTGAGCAATGTCACACTATGGATAGGCACTTATGGGCCAGAAAAAATGAGCACTGAGTAGTAGGATAGCATTGTGTGAAGAGCAGTAGCTGCAGAAGTTTCGGATGCAAAAGACCATATTCCTGGTTCTGTGTATCGAGCTCCCTCCAGCCTGGGGCACCAGAATGAAAGCTGCATCAACACTGGAAAAGCAAATGGTGATTGTGCTATGGAAGCTTGCAACACAGGATTGCCATTGGGCATGGGCACATTTGGCGTTGGAAAATCCACAGTGGGGGGGCTGTTGTCATCCAAGTGTGCAAGGCCATTAAGTGTTTCCTGCGGCACAGGACTGTAACTCTTGGCAATGTGCAGGAAACAGGAGATGGGTTTGAAGCAATGGGGGGTCCTGCACTCTGGTGGGGTATAGCCCTATTCTGGCACCACCAGACCTTGCTAGAGAGCATGTAAGCCAAAAGGAGGATTTTCCCATGGTTATGCAAGTGCTAGTGGCTCATCATGGATGCTTCACTGCTGTTAATGTGGCCTGGTCAGGGTAAGTGCATGATTCTTGCATCTTTAAAACACAGGACTTCCCCCAAAGTTGCAAGTAGGGCCTGTCTTCCCTGACTAGCATATTACCACTGGTGATGCTGAAATGCCCCTTGCTCCCACTCCTTGATCCCATGGCTCATGAACCTGTATGTTGGCCACTTCAACAGAACCAAGGAACGATTCAGCTACCGGCTGAGCAGATGCAGGATGACAGTTGAATGTGCACTTGATAGACTTTGAACTCACTGGCAATGTCTCATGACTAGCTTGGATCTCAGTGAGACAAACATTCCTAGCATTACTGCGGCGTGTTGTGTTTTATGTAATATTTGTGAAGCAAAGGGCCGAGGGAAGGGCGACGTGGACCGGCTGCCTGCTGATTTTGAACAGCCAGACACAAGGCCAATTAGAAGAGCCAACTGTGAAGCTATCTGGCTGACAGAGGCCTCAAAAGATCATTTTAACAGTTGGCCACAGTAGTGTTATGTGATGCTTTTGAGCACTTGTCTGATTCCCTGTATAAAGACATTAAATATGGAGGGGGGCAGTGACGGTTGTTAGAAATCGTGTGTATGAGGGGATGGTGCTTTGCAAACTAATAAATAAATATACTCTGCCTTTCAAAAACTAAAACTTTATTGTGTGCAAATGAACAAGCCTGAAGGGCAAATAAACAAGCTGAAAATTGATATTTATCACAAAAACAAGTAAAAAGTACATGAGAAAACATCACTGAGCATACTAAAGAGCTTTATTCATGGTGAAAACAAATAGTGCACTGGGCTTGCTGGCTGATCCTGTAGTTACCATAGGTCAATGTAGACATAATCATAGTTCTCCTTATTCCCCTGCTGCTGTGCACTGGTAAAGGTTCAGGCCTTGCTGCCACCTGTTGTGCAGGGGTGTATGAGGAGCAGTGACCATGGAGCTTTCTGTGGAATCAAAATGCTGCTGTGTAAGGAGTCATTGGGTATTTAGAATAATAGAATCATAGAAATGTAGGGCTGAAAATGTCATTGAGTAGTCATCAAGTCCAACCCCCTGCACTGAGGCAAGACCAAGTAAACCACAGATGTTTGGCCAACCTATTCTTACCTCCGTAATGTTTTGCAACATCTGCGTTTCTTGCCTGAGCACAGCCATAATGTGCTGGTGCTCTTCCGGATGCCGTCTCTTGGTCGCTATGCCCTCCTCCAGCATCTGCTCTCTCTGTTCCTGGTCTGGGTCATTCAGCCCCTGTGGTCATGGTGAGCTCGCAGGTCCGCTTCTTTCTTGGCCTGATCAGGCATGGAATGGCCACCTCCCCTCGGTTGAGGCTGCTGATAAAAAGAGACAGATACAGCATTAGATTTACAGGTATAACAGAAAAATGTCTCAGCATTTCCTGACATTTTTCCCATAAAGATCTTCAGTAAAAAAAAAAAATCAAAGTGCCAGATTAGCTTTGGAGCAGCTCTGTCAAGGTTCCTTCCCCGCTCTGAACTCTAAGGTACAGATGTGGGGACCTGCATGAGAACCTCTACGCTTAACTACCAGCTTAGATCTGTTTTTGCTGCCACCACCCAAATTATTTATGAGTTATTTGGAGAACTCTGTCTACCTCCCCCGCAGAATATTTTCCTACCAAGTACTATAACCCTTCCCTGAGTAGCCTTGAGAGACTTCTCCACCAAACCCTTGGATCTTAAAACAAGGAGAAATTAAATACTCCCCCTCCTTCCCCCCGCCCCCCCCCCCCCCACCAATTCCTGGTGAGTCCAGATCCAACCTCCTTGGATCTTAAAACAAGGAAAAATCAATCAAGTTCTTAAAAAGAACTAAAAGAAGAAAGGTAAATATCATCTCTGTAAAATCAGGATGGAAAATAACTTTACAGGGTAATCAGATTCAAAGAGCCCAGAGGAACCCCCTCTAGCCTTAGATTCACAGTTACAGCAAACAGAGGTAAACCCTTTAGCAAAAGGAACATTTACAAGTTGAGAAAACAAAGATAAAACGAACACGCCTTGCCTGGCTGTTACTTACAAGTTTGAAATATGAGAGACTGGTTTAGAAAGATTTAGAAAGCATGGATTGCTGTCTGGTGCCTCTTAGTCCCAAGAGCGAACAACCCCCAAAACAAAGAGCACACAAACAAAAGCTTTCCCCACACCAAGATTTGAAAGTATTTTGTCCCCTTATAGGTCCTTTGGGTCAGGTGTCAGCTAGGTTACCTGAGCTTCTTAACCCTTTACAGGTAAAAGGATTTTGGTGTCTCTGGCCAGGAGGGATTTTATAGTATTGTACACAGGAGGGCTGTTACCCTTCCCCTTATAGTTATGACAAGCTCATTACAGCACTGCTCTACAGCTTAAACCATGGTGAGTATGGCATAGCAAGGGTGGGGACTTGTTGCAAGGGAGGTTTAGATGCTGGATTGCCATGCATATGCATATAGGGACCATGCACTGAATATTGCCAATATTTTCACAGGCAGTGGTGATTTTGGCTATCTCACTCTAGAGGGTGTGTATGAGGCCCAAAGAAAGCAGCGGCTACAGATGTGCCAAAGCCAGCAGGGCCCGTATGCTCTTGTCCTGTTTCCTGTAATGGTGCCAGTGGCCCACACTGGAGAATGGCATGGGAATGTCTCCTACTGTGGGGGCAGAAACCAGGCCCCCATTCCTAGGAACATTTGAGAAAGGGTTGAGAGTAGCTCCATGAAAGTGTCATCATGATTGTTCAAGGGGATAAAAGGGACATCCCTGTTCATATAAATAAAGTACTGTACTCTTCCTGGGGAGACTTCCCCCCCACCCTGCCTAGAACAACACACCAAAAGTAACCACCACGCCGCCTCTAGCTCAAGCAGAGCATAGGACAATGATCTGTATTGAACTGTGTAAGTCAGACTAATCTACCCTAAGCTTTTTTAATTCATTTCCTACCATGTATACTTCACTGAAGTGGCAGCTATACATGCCTGCCCATGTATTCATTTTAATTGTCTTTCTACTGCTGTTTTCAAAACTAAAGCGACAAATGAAATGCTGTTGTTCTCTGAATGAGCAGATGGGAACCATTTTGAAACAAGCACCCAGGCAGCGGAAGGGGAAGGTTCTGAAAAGGGAAACAAACATGCTGATAAGAACTAGTGCCTCAATACACCTACCTGAGCTCCCTACCGCTTCCTTCCCAGGCTCAGCTGTTCTCACCTGACAGGACTGGCTCAGTTCTGGCAGAATTTTGAAGCGCTGCAGGGGTCATCACGTTGTTTGTGTCACCTACTTTAGCCCCTCCTCCTCGCTGTGCACTGGAGGGGTTTTCTCGCCCAGCCCTCACCAAGTGTCTGTGGTCACATTCAGGCATAGGAGCTGGAAATGGGGGTGCTGCCACACTCCCCTAGCTCGAAGTGGTTTCCATTATATCTAGGATTTATGGTTTAGTTCAATGGCTCTCAGCATCCCTGCATTCAGGGTATTGGTGGGGGTCCCCACCAAGTATGGCATGCGGTTCATTGTGACGCGGCAGGTATTCAGGGTGGCCCCAGACTTGTCATTGCCCTCCCTTGTCTTCTGCTCTGCCTCCCGACATTCCCTGGCTTCACCCAGCATTGAGGCTCATCTCTGTTGTGCCCCAGGCATAGCATCCCCTGTGCAAGCTGCACAGTTCTCTATAGTCCTCTGGTTGCTCTGCAGCTGGGCTCGTATAGCCTTGTCTCCCACAGGCTGAGGGGATGCAGGACTTCTGTCCTGTTTCAGGCAGGAACACGTCTAGATGGAGCTCACTGTATGCATGGAGCCAGAATGGCTGGATGCTCACCAAGGTGGAAACCCAGGAAAAGGCATTTCCAAAACATGCTGGGGATTTAAAAGCATTGGGGGGGGGAGGGTTGGTTCTGTTGACTGTGACCTCTGGGCAGTGGAGTTCAAAATTGTGACTGGAGTGGCCCCTGTTGCAGGGCCAGGGCATTGCGGGACAGTTGCTGGAGGACTGTTAGGGTTGACACGGGTAATGCAGTGTCTACACTGGCACTATTTTGATGGAAGCAGGTTGACTGATTCTGCGTCGTTCGAAGAGGTGGTGTTATTGTGTCGCTGTAAGAGGGTTGCTACATTGACAGGAGACAAATTGAGGTGTGGGTGCATGCAAAACTAAGACGAAACATGTAAAGTTAAGCTGCCACAACTTTGTAGTGTAGCCCAGGCCTCAGGCAGCCCAGCATTTAACAGGGTTGCACTAAAGATTCTCAGTGAAACTGCTTTACTGTTGAAGCATCGCGGTCACCTACCCCCAAGCACAAAGCCCCACACCTCAAAGCTGTACATACAAACTGACCATTGCAGTGCTGTTGTGACCATTTGGGCCACTCACACAATGGAACAGAAATGGAGTTGATGTGATAAAAGACGGTCACGGGGCTAATAGCTCTCGATTCAGAAATACACCACTTGGTTTTTGCCTGCAACACATTTACTTTCCATAAATGCCTCAGCTTTGCTGATCAACAGGAGACTATTATCCCGAGACAGCATTCTTCGTCTTGGGCTTTACCTTGGAATTATGGGCATGTTTTCATGTCTATAAGCATGTTAGACCTGGTAACAGATGTTCACACTTAGTCCACCGATTTAGCAATTGCACCTCAGAGATTCTGCCTGAAATCAGATACCTCACAGGTGCCCAGCTAAAAAGCTGACACTCTTTGAAAGGTTACCAGTATTTCTGCAAAACATTAATACAAGACAGAGATGCGGGTTCTTTTCCCTTCTGACTGGCTATGAAAGCTCCTGGTTCACATAAAGCAATACTTTAAAATGACAGTAAACAAATGAGGATCCTAACAACTCATGACTGTAGAATTAGATTTCTGAGCGCCATGCATAATTGGTTCAGAGACATCTGGTACAGTAATCTGGTTTTGAAGTTTTTCCCTTATACGTGACTGCCTTCTAGTGGCTATTGACCGTTCCATTTAGGCAGTTCAAAACATTATTTTCCAAGGCTTTGCAGGATTACTCTAGCAGATGTAAGTATTTGATTCCTTTAAAGATTACAAGAGAAATGAATAACTGTTACCTGTTTTGAAATCCCTTCCGTAACAAGAGAAAGTGCTACACTGATGTCTTTAAAAGAAACTGGAAGTAGTGGTACATATAGTTTTGTTATTTATTATGTTCTCAAGTGTTCCCCAAGCTGGCAATATTATTATTCATTTATTCCTCCATCTGTGAAGATGAGTGAGAGGGGTGGGTTTAAAAAAATCTGACATTGGAGTCATTTTAGTATGGTCACATCCAGCTATTATTTTCCTTCAGAAGGGGTGCATTCATGCATCATTCTTGCAGAACATTCCCCATGTGCACTGGTGTTAGCCTTTAACTCCCCAAAGGAAGGAGCCACTGAATGGAACCGGAAGCATCTTTGGGATTTCATTCATTGATCTGGATTGAGAGACTGATGCCTGCGATGCGCTATAAAAGCGAAGGGGATGTGGATGTGGGAGGGCCATTGTAAAAAGTTCTGCACGTTTCATACTCTGCAGCAAACTGTAGCCTGACTTAATCCAGTTTTGGGGAAATGAGCACTTTGTAACACTTCACTTCACACATATTTGTTGAATGTTCCTAGTCTGGCTCCAGTGCCTCACACGTTGCATTGTTTTTGTTTACTGGCAGCATTTGCCTTTTTTTTAAAATCCCACTTTCTAGGGTATTTGTTGTTCGTTTAGGTTTTTCTTATGTAATGGGAAAACAGAGGGATTGTTGGCGACTTGAAATGAAGGGAGATGAGAGACTGACTAGCTGATCCTTGACAGAAAGGCAAAGAACTATGCCCTTGTAGCAAGGCCTCTTATAACCCCCTATGACAATAATGGGTTTAAAACTGCTCACAATCTAGCATCCTCTGTGCAGCCTCACTTTCGGTAACTGTCCATTCGGAAGTAACTTCACTAGCAAATACAGTAAAGGTATTTTCCCTTCCTTATAACACAAGCCAACAAAAGGGCATAACCCGCTGGTTTCTCTTTGCCTGCACGAGCTCTAGAGGCTGTAACAGTAGGACCTGGTTATTTTGCTACTCCCTCCTGCCCAGGGTTCTTTGGGCAGAGTGTATTGCCCATGCCCCACTTTGCACTGCCTCCTGTGTGGGTCATGTCTAACAAGGCTGATATGCCAATGGAATTTGTACTGGCTGCTTACAGCCCCAAGGCACCAGTCCAGCAGCTGTAGATTGCTGAAACAGAGGAACCTCTGCTGTGCCCCCTGTTCCTTAGCCCCTATGTTGGCTGACTGGCTGGCGGGAGCAGTAGTGTAGAAGTGACTGCAGTGACTATGCCCCGGCCACCTCACCCCATGAGCTCCCCTCTACCCTGGGATCTTCTAGGAGCCAGGTAAGCTGGCTTCAGCACAGCTTTGTGTCCCAATGCAGCTCTGGATCTAGCCCAGAGTGTTCAGCCTAGAGCTGTACATATGCTAATGAGACTGAAATTGAATTTATCCCATCACCTGTGTATATAGAACACGTGTAGTTGTAGCTAGTGAATGGACGGTAAGCTGTTCGACCAGGGCCACGTCCAGTCCAGAACCAAAACACTGCTGAGCCTAGTCATCGCGCTTCAGTATGCTGACGATGCTGGAGTGTGTGCTCACTCGAAAACAGAGCTTCAGGCGATCATCAATGTCTTTGTTGACGCATACCAGAAAATGGGACTGATACTCATCATTCAGAAGACAAAGGTTCTCTGTCAGCAAGCTCCTGGTACACAGTTTCCAGCACCAGCAACACAGCTCCATGATAACCTTTTAGAGAACCTTGTGCATTTCCCACATCTTGAAGGCCACCTGTCACAGACATCAGAGGGGTAGCCGTGTTAGTCTGGATCTGTAAAAGCAGCAAAGAGTCCTTATAGACTAACAGACGTATTGGAGCATGAGCTTCGTGGGTGAATACCCACTTCGATGGATGCATGTAATGGGTTTAAAACTGCATCCGACGAAGTGGGTATTCACCTACGAAAGCTCATGCTCCAATACATCTGTTAGTCTATAAGGTGCCACAGGACTCTTTGCTGCTGTCATAGACAGTTGACATTGAGGAAGAAATCCAGTACCAGATCAAATGTGCTAGCTGAGCTTCTGGTCATTTGAGAAAGAGGGTGTTTGAGGATTGCGACATCAGAATTAAAACCAAACTTATGGTTTACAAAGCCCTAGCGTATGGGTCTGAAACGTGGACAATATAGATGACACATCTTAAGGCATTGGAGAAGTATCATAAATGCTGTATGCGTGAGATGCTTTGAATTAAATGGGCAGATAGATGCACTAACATCAGCGTCCTCTTGCAAGCCAATATCATGAGCAATCATGATGATTAGCTATCATCAAATTCCCTGGGCAGGTCATGTTGTCCAGATGCCTGATTTCAGACTGCCAAAACGAGATCTCAAGTCTCAATTCAGCCAAGGCAAATGTGCTAGAGGAGGGCATTAAAAAAAACACTACAGAGAGGTCCTCAAGGCTAATATGAGGAAATGTAATATTGACATTAACTCATGGGAATGTATAGCTCAGGACTGACAACACTGGAGGACTTGCTTGAGGTAGGGAGCTCAGCACTTTGAGAACCAGATGTGACTCCCGGTAATGGTAAAACAGGAGTAACAGAAAGAGCACACTATGGCTCGAACTAACATTGCATATTCACCCATCCTGCTCGGAAATACATACCTGCAATGTGGTAGAGTCTGTGGCTCTAGACTAGGCCTCAGCAGCCATCAGTGGTCCCACAGTTAACTTGAAATGGATAATCCATGAAAGACAATCATCCTCAACTTTGAGGGATCGCCGATGATGCGTTCTGGATAATATGGGGCCAGATCACCAGCTGGTGTAAATCACCATAACAGTCACCAGGTAGCAGGGAAGCAGGGACGTGCGAACCGCAGCCACTGGGCACTGTGGGCGGCTGTGCCTGCGGACGGTCAGTGTAAACAAACTGTCTCACAGCCCGCCAGCGGTTTACCCTGACAGGCCGCAGGTTGTCCACCACTGACCTAAATCATGTTTGTTTAGCCTATTCTTTTAAAAAAACCCACCAATGACAGGGATTCCACATCATCTTGCAGAAGGCCATTTTAAAACATAAATCAATAGCTTTGCTAAGAGGCACAAATGTAACACTGACAGATCCTGGTCATCGTTGGTCAGGATTGAACATGGGACCGCTGGAGCTTAGTACATGAGCATCTACCGCAGGAGCTAAGAGCCAACAATCATGTAGAGCTCTCTCTCTCAAACCACACCCCAATAGATGGGACAGAACATCACACCCAGAAGGTGTGTGGCTTACACAAAGCGAAGTTGCAAAGAGAGGAGCTCATAGTACAAGATTCAGTGCCACTCATTTATTCTTTGTTGTTGCTGTGCAGTGGAATACAACCGGGCGGGGAAATTAGTCTCACTTAAGAACTAAAGCCAGTTCATTTTCAACTGAAAATGATGGTACTTCACAAAAAGGAGACTTATCATTGCTCCAGCCTTTGGTTGGTAAACAGTTCAATTCTAGTCTTTTAAGCTAAGTGAGGTCCAGCTCCAGCATTTCAATGTACAGCTAAAGTCAGAATCAGACCTGGCCTTCAGATCTGTCTTGAACACTCTTCCCTGTTACAACCCCCAGGTTGATTTCCTAATCCCATTGCGTGAAATTGACTGTGTTTATCACTACTGCCATATTACAGCAACTTTCATATTGACATCTACTGCTACAGACTTAGATGCAGTTAAGGCAAAGGATTTGGTGGGGTTAGTTGAGGATTGGTCAGCATGGCGAGGGACATAGTTCTGTAGTTTAAATTATGCCTTTGGACTTACTGGCTGCGGTAAGTGCAGTAAGTGCCCTTCTATGATACAGTTACGTCAGGGGTTCTCAAACTTGGGATCAGGACCCCTCAGGGGGGGTCGCGAGCTGTCAACCTCCATCCCAAACCCTGCTTTGCCTCCAGCATTTATAATGGTGTTAAATATATTAAAAAGTTTTTATAAAGGCGGGGTCGCACTCAGAAGCTTGCTGTGTGAAAGGGGTCACCAGTACAAAAGTCTGAGAACCCCTGAGTTACGTTATACACACAATAGTCTTACTCAATCAGCCCATTTTCTGGCTGATGTTGAACCTAGGAATAAACAATGTATGGAGAGAAAACACGTCTTCTATTTACAGTGCAGCATCATAATCTGTCCCCTGCTACACTACCTGTAAAATGCTTAAAGGCCTTTCATTTAAGAACTAGTGCTCTGGTTACAGTCCTGGTTCTAGTTAAACGTGTTCCTACTGTTTTGATGAGGTCATGTTACATTTTACCCAAAAAGGGAGCAAAACCACCCCTTACTACATAAGACGGTGCCATACATTTGCAAGTGGACTAAGGCACTGTCTACCTTTGTAGTGGTAAGTTGTATTCGGCACCAAACACACTCCATAGCCAAGCTCATTGTATGGATCAGGGGCTCTTGGCAATCCTTCATTTCTGCTCCACAAGCTCGTTGTGTGTCACTCTCCCATCCCTCTCTGTTTCATAGTCTCACTGAAAGAGCCCCATGCCTGCTTATCAGGGGTTCTGTGTCACCTGCCCATAGCAGGGTTCCCCAGCTCCCTTGACCCACCAGGGGTGCTGCAAACTCTCATTCGCCCATAGCATGCGCCCCCATGCCGAAACTCCTATCTGCAAGGGGTCCTGTGTGCTCCTCCTACAGCAGGGTCCTCCAGTCACCCTGCCAGGGGCTCTGTTCCCCATCCCCCCTGCACAACAAGGTCTCCCACTCAGGCCCGGCTCTAGGTTTTTTTTGCCACCCCAAGCAAAACATTTTTTGGCTGACCCCCCCCACCCCAGCCCTGGACTCCCCCCTGCCCACCAATGCCCACCCCCGCCACTCCAGCACTGGGCTCTCTCTCCCCCACCACCCACACCCCAGCACTAGGCTTCCCACCCCCAAACATGGGATCCGCTTCCAGCACATGGCAGCTGAGCTCTGGCCCAGCCGCAACTCCGTCCTCATGTGGGTGGAGCTTCTGGGCAGCACGGCGCAGGAGTACTTCCAGATGGCAGTGCAGCTGCGGGGTGGCACAGAGAACACGGCCCCCTCCCTGGGCTTTGCGGTGCTGCTGGTGGCTGAGGTGGCTCAGTTCATGCTCACCGCCCTCACCCCCGACATGCTGGCGGCCGAGGACCTGGAGACCCCCCCGGACCTGCTGCTCTTCAGCCTCACCACGCCCTGGCCCAGCCCCAGCGGGCGGGAAGGCGAGGATCTCCGGCTGTGGGGCTACGGGCTCAGCACTGACGAGCCCAGCCGGCCGCTCACCTCCTCACACACTCCTGGAGCCCCTCTCGCCGCCGCAGCCAGGGCTCGGCTCCAGGGAACCCTGCTTCCCTCCCTTGCCCTGTCAGCGCACGAGCCGGGATCCGCACCCCCTGCCCAGCCCAGCGGCGCCCTGCACAGCCCACTCGGGCAGGGAAACGCCACGCCGCTTCCCTCCCTCCCTGGCTCCTCTCACACTCCGGGAGCCCCTCTCGCCGCCACAGCCTGGGCCCTGGAGCTGAGTGTGGGCTGCGGCAGCAGTGAGAGGGGCTCCCAGAGTGTACGAGGTGCTGGGGAGGGAGGGCAGCAGGGCCTGGGATGCAGGGAGGGGTCCTGCTGCCGCTGCCGTGCTGAGTCGCCCGAGGGCGGCGTGGCATTTCCCCGCACGAGTGGGCTGTGCAGGGGGCGCGGATCACAGGGCGAGTGGCTTTTTGCCACGCCAAGCAAAAAAAAAAAGGGAGGGGGGGGGTTTGCCACCCCTTAGAAAGTGCCGCCCCAAGCACATGCTTGCAGGGCTGGTGCCTAGAGCCGGCCCTGCTCCCACTATGCCAGGGACTCTGTTCCTCTCCCAACAGCAGGGGCTCTGTTCCCCACCAAATCCTCCTCCTCACCAATTCAGGGGATCGCTGTACCCCTCCTCCCACGTATCTGTCTTCCCTCTAGTTTGGAAGGGGTGGGCTCAGGCTGATGCCCTCTGTCTCTTCCCCCATCCCGCCACTGACATGAGGAGACAGGGTGCTAGGAGGGAGGCGGGAAGAAGGCCTTTCTACTGACGGAGCTGTTTGGGTGCTGCCAGCAGTTCATGCATGTGGCACTCTTCAGGGTGGGGTGGGGGTATGTTCGAAGCCATTCATGCGAGCCATCAATAAGTTCATTGTTTAATTTGCTCTATAGACAGTTGCAGAGGTGCTTGGACCTGGTCTGTGCTAAGCAGCAGGCAGGGGCTCGAAAGTCCCCGTTCCCCGCCCCCCATGTGCCCTTTGTCTCTTTCCCCGCAAATCACTAGGGGTTCTGGCCACTGATGCCTAGCATAGCCTCTGAAATTTTGGACTTGATCAGATATGGCCAGTCAAAAGTTGACCAGTACATTACAGACACATGCAGGCCGAGGCATGCCGTCGAGTGAGTGGAAAGCCTTGCAAGCTCAGCCAACAACATGACTGGACGGTGTGCCATTTGACCCTGCTTTTTGCTAACACAGGAGAAAAATGGTGTGTGTTACACTTTGTAGACACCATTTACTATAATGTACAGTCGAACCCATTTATCTCGACCTCGGTTAACTTGCCAATCGTATTAAGTCGACGTTTTAGAAGTGGAACCGCCAAACTCCCTCTTTGTCTTATCGGTTTCTCATCGGTTATGTCGATTCTTTAATCTCGCCGAACCCTAATATCTCGAGCACAGAAGAGCGCCGAATTTGCCACTTACCGGTAAACTACTAACTCCGGCGGCGGCCCTGCCTGGCTCCTGCCGCATCCCTCCCCGGCCACGCGACTCCTGCCCTGGCCCGTCGCCCCCAGCCGCCCGGCTCCCGCCCGGCTCCCGCGTCCCGACCCCGGCTCCCCAGCCCCAGCCGCCCAGCTCCCCGCGTCCCCAGCCGCCCGCTCACCGGCCGCCCAGCCCTGCGTCCCCAGCTGCCGGCCCCGGCCCCGGCTCCCGCGTCCCCAGCTGCCCGCTCCCGCGTCCCCAGCTGCCCAGCTCCTCGCGTCCCGCCGCCGCCCGCCCGCCTGCCCAGCCCGCTTCGCCGGTCCCCGCCGCCACCCGCCCGCCCGGCCCTGCTTCCCGGTCCCGCCGCGCCCCGCCCGCCCGGCCCTGCTTCCCGGTCCCGCGCTTCGCCGCCCGCCCGTCCGCCCGGCCCCGCTTCCCCGGTCCCCGCCCGCCCGGCCCCACAGACCCGGTCCCCGCTTCGCCTGCCGCCCGCCGGGCCCCGCTTACCCGCTCCCCGCTTTGCCTGCCGCCCGGCCCGCTTACCGGGTCCAGCTTCTTTGGCTGCCCGGGTCCGGGTCCCAATGTTTATCTCGATCATCGGTTATCTCGACGCTTTTTGGCAAACCCCTAGGCCGGCGACATAACAGGGTTCAACTGTATTTAAAATACAAAGGGGCAGATTTTTTCAGGTGCACCATAGCCTCTTTGCACCGCTCTGATGCTACAGCTACATGACATGCCGTTGGTGGCGGGATGTACGTTATGCGTAGCTACACACTGCCATGGGATGTTTGCTGTATCCACACTGCGGTGGCTACAGTGTGGTGTCTAGCCAGCGATGGCGGTGGTAGGTAGGGTGCCCAAATCCCCACCCCAAGTTGGCCTGAACACCTCTTTCCCCACTCCCACCCCTGCCCAGAGCCCGCCCGTCCCCCCTCCCGCCTCACCCCACCCCCAGCGTCGTCTCACCTGCCCCTCCCTCCCCCAGGGCGGGGTCACTCCATTGTCCTCTTGGAGATGCTGGGCTCAGGTTCCCTCCCCAGGTCCCACAGGCCCCAAACTTGCTACCTGGGGTTTGCTGGGCACAGTGGTCTCCATAAGCAACACCAGTCTGCCTCTTTGTGGAAGTGCTCAGCCATGGCCTGGCACTGGCATATCAGCTGGGCACAAGCGGCTCATGCAGAGGTTGAGAACAAGCAGCATCAGGGTTGGGAGGAGCCTTTGCAAAGGCTTTCCTACCCCGTCCCTGCTCGGTATGCTCTAGCAGGGGCTGAAGCGCCCTCCCTGTGCCCCAGCTCAGCAGGATCTTGTGGCCTCCCCATCACAGCACAGGCGAATGGTGACGCACGGCACAGCTCTGCTCTGGTGAGTGACTGTCAAACCATCTCACAGGGCCCTGTACTCTTCAGCTCAGTGGCACAAATGCCTAAAACTCCCCAGGGAGCCTGGGCCACTGTGGGGAGTCCTGGACCCTTCACATGTCCAGAGTGAGGGGCTGGGGAGCCTGAGAGCAGCCCCCAGCCTGTGTCTCTGCCCCCACCAGGGCAGGTGGAGGGTCCAGGGCTCCCCACAGTGGCCATGGGCTCCCTGGGCAGTTCATACAATGGCCCGGCTCCAGCTTCTGGCCAGGCCTTGGGGCAGGGGGGCAGGGCCCCGTGGGTGGGCGTTACGGGGGTGGGGGGATGTTCTTTGTCCCCAGCTCCCAATACATCTTACTCGGTCTCTGAATCTACCGTCTGTGAAAAATTCTGGTGGGGGGAGACATTGGGGAAAATCTTCATCAGCTCCCAGAGCCTTTCCTTGTGGCTGGGAAGGGCTCCCAGCGGGGGAGGAGCTGGCGCAGCCTTTCCCGGCTCGGCAAGTCTTTTCCTACAGAGGGGAGCAGTGTAGCTGGGGTGGCATGACTTGGGTGAGTAGAGAGCTGTGTAGGGCATATACTCACATACCTCCCTCTTTCCTCTACTTGCCTCACCAGCTCCACAACTATTTCTACCTGTGCCTGGGCAGGGGAGGGGCGTTATGCAGGTATGTACGCCACGAGCTGCTGAAAGAAGTATGCAGTGCAGGCCTACCCGCAAGGGACAAAGGGGCTGTAAAACTTGCTTAACCAGCCTTCTAAGGAGGTCCCCCAGGTCAGGGAGAACCGTCTCCTGGCATAAGGCTGGTGTGGCAGCTCAATGGCCTTGTCCTCCACTGCTGGGGGCATGGCTGCATGTGAATAGCATACTGCTAAATTCCAGCTACCAGAATGGCACCCAAGGACCCTGGACAGCTGAATGCAACTTAGAGCAGCCAAGTGTAAAGTCACTTTTGTGTACTCCCTCCCTGCCAACTTTACCCTAGTCCTACGTCAAGTGCAGCTTGGGTGCACCAAAGAATCCAGGCCTAACTCCTCAAGGGGCTAACGAGCACAGAACTATGTGGCACACTGCTCCTGTAACACTTACTATAATCAGCTAACAGTGGAGAGTGCAGTGAGCAGAGCCGCCCCTTGGGTATGGCAAATTGGGATGACTGCTCACCGCGCTTTGGGGGGGGCGGGGGTGAGTCAATGTGCATGTGTCGTGTGCTGGGGAGCAAGGCCATCCCGGGGGAGGATTAGGAGTGCCTGGGGGGGCAGGATGGCCTGGGGGGGTTAGCCAGGAGGGCAGGGGGGAGAGCTTGGTGCCAGCAGTAGGGGTCAGGCTCACACTCACTGGCAGGAAGCGTACGGTGTATTTCTTTTTCTTGCTCACCCACCGCTGCACCAGCCCCCAGGACCCACCAGTGCCAGGCTGACCCCATTCATTGCCCTGCCATCCCAGACCCTTCCCTTTTTCAGGACCCCCCAGCACAAGGGGCCCTTTTGCCCCTAGCATAGTGCCACTCTGTGACACTGCATTGTCCCCTCCCCACACCAGATTTCACCCGTATAAAAAATGTTAAGGGGGAGCCCATATGGGCTGATTTGTCCCTGCACCCCTCCAGGGAGGGCCCTGAGACTGAGAGACAAGGTGGGTGTGCTAGTATCTTTTACTGGCCCAACGTCTGGTGGTGCAAGGTACAGGCTTTCAAGCCACTCAGAGCTCAAATTCAAAAGTGAAATGCCATCTATGTATAAAGAGGTGCTAAAATGTTCTATGCCGTGTGCATAAATTAAGGGTCCTAAAGCCATATTTAGCCACCTAAAGATCAGACCCTCCCTTTTTTCAGGTAAGCTGAGCATGCAGAAAGCCTACTGAAGTAGATGAGAACTGCATAGCATTTGTAAGCAGGAAATATTTACATGCACCATAGCTTTGAAAAACATATTATTTGTATGTGGGTGCCAAGAAATGGATTCAGCCGCCTAACTATAAACAGATGGGTTTGAAAATTTGGGGCCTTTATTTTTATAATACAGGATTGCTTGCATCAGGGTTAACTATTGGCAAATGGTGTTTAAAAATACATCAGGCTGAACAGCATGACTCCCACTACATCATATATAAATATGCAGTTGGCAATAACTACATCCCCCTCTATACTACAGCATCCCAAATGTATGCTATATTTAGTTTAAGCTAAAATGCAAAATGGTGGACTCAGACAATTTATCATCACTAGTGGCTGTAAAATGTAAGTGTCTTTGTGTACTTAATATAAATCTGTATGAAGCAGCTGCTTATGTTCCCAAATGCTTACTGCATAAACTATTTGCTAAGCATCAATCGTTCGAAGCACACCGCAACCTATTTGAAGCAAAAGAGCAGGAACTGCCCACTATAGCCTGAATTCATCACTTATTACTAAGTACATTTGTTCAGAAAGCCTTTAATAGAATTCAGATTGCTACTGGGGTATAGTAGTAGTAGCTACTGGGCCCACTTTTGAGTTTACACTGAAATGACTCCATTGACTAAAATGCAATTACTCCCACTTTATGCCCATGTTAAGGCAGAGTTAGATGCAATATCGCCAACTTCAGTAGCCTCCCACAGAACCAAAATGGAGAAACAGTTAGGCAAAAATATATAACTTTTTGAACTACAAGCTTAGTGCTAAATTGTGACATGCTTTATCCAATAACATATAGGTATTTAAATAATGCTAAAGTATATTGCTTTGACCCTTGCTGCTCTCATATACATAATCTGCCACTGCCAGACAACAGCCAAATAATTTTCTATAGCAAAGTTGCCATATAACACCTGTCTGAGGTAGGTAAGCACTTTTATACCTTGTTTTGCTACAGAAAGCAAGTTAACCTTTCTGTGGCTCAGTTTAAGAGCATAACTTCAAGCATATCCACTAAGTTTGGGTACCTCCATTTTTTTGGGTGCCCAACTGGACACAACTAAGGTTTAATTTTTCAAGGGTGTAGCTGATCTCAGTTCCCAAGATGGACTTGAAATTGCTGGTGCTTAGCACCTCTGAAAATGGAGGGTGGCAGGGAAGAGCGAGCTTGGGGCAGGAGGTTAGGAAAGTTGGCAAGCAGGCACAGCAAAGAGTTTTGTGAGGGAGTTCTCCCGGTGAAGGAGGCGCCACTATGTGATCCTTGAGGTGAGTTTGTTTGTCGTGAGCTTGCTTGCCATGTGCCTGTTTGATTGCAGTTTTATAATATGGTCTGTTTCGGAGGGAATGGGAGGCAGCTGGGCTCTTTGCGCTAAGAAGACTAGCAGCGTGTCAGGCAATGCTGAGAGCTTCCTAAAGAGGCTCTAGCCTGCCATCCTTGGATTCCCTTATCCCTTGACAAGGAGATGGGGATAACTCAGCGAGAACAGGGGTTTTAAAAAACCAATTAATAAGCAAGAGAACAGGTACAGCAAATGAGAGTTTTGTGTCGGACTTTAGGGCAGGAGCAGAAGAGCCAGCTCCACCTAAGAAATGCTCACTGAATGTAGGCCAATAACACCACCTCCCCTTTCTTCTCCTGCAAACTCCTCCCCCCTGCCCCCCCGCACACACACACACAGGCAAAGGTAGGAGACAAGTCCTAGGGGGAGGGGGGGGCAAATTTAGTGCTAGCTAAGAGATTAAAAGCCAGGATCTCCATGGTAACATTCTCTAAAATAGTGGACAATGAGTATCATAGGCTGGGGAAGGCTGTGCCAGGCGTGGCCCCACTCATGCTCCGCCCCCAGGCCCCCTCCTGCTTCCTGCTCTGGCCCACTCATCCCAGTTCTCTTGTGCAGTGGCCCCAGCTTGGGCTCCGGCTGGCACTGGGGCCGTGCATGCTGCCCACCCAGACAGCACTCTGAGGCTGTGGCCATGCTCCCCACCCTTCCAGAACTTCAGGGCTGGGGCTGCGCCGCCCGTCCAGCACTCTGAGGCCGTGCCGTCCGACCTCCCACCGCTGGGGCCATGGCACCTGCCCTCCCAGCACTCTGGGGCTGGGCGGGCACCACCCGCCTGCCCTGCACTCCAGGACTGGGAGCTAGTCTCCTCCAGCCAAAGGTCCACACGCCTCCTGTGTCTGAAATGCTTCCAGTGCTACGTGCAGGCCAGTTAGACCAACAGAACTGCCCGTCTCAAAGCATGGATGAGATGATGGTGTTCACAGGAGGGATTTAGATGTATTAGGAAATGGAGAACCTTTGTGGAAAGGAGCCGCCTATACAGGAAAGATGGACTCCATCTAAACCAAAATGGAACCAGATTGCTGGCATGTAAAATTAAAAAGTTCCTAGAGGAGTTTTTAAACTAAAGACTGCGGGGGAGCACACACTTCGGACAGATTCACCCTTAGGAGATGATTTATTAAAGGGGATACTCTATAACTTCATAAAGAGGAGAGGATAGAAGTTGATAAATTACAGGTAGGAGCTGAAAAGAAACAAATGAAAGAATCCCATTCAATTGCATCACATGAAACCAGACAACTAAATATTGACAAATTTTACAAGTGCTTGTATACAAATGCAAGAAGTTTAAATACTAAGATGGGTGAACTTGAGTGTCTAGTACTAAATGAGGCTATTGATATAATAGGCATCACAGAAATGTGGTGGAATTATGATAATCTATGGGGCATGGTAATAATGGTACAAAATATATAGGAATGACAGAATAATTCGCACTTGTAGGGGAGTGGCACTAATATGAAAGAAAACTGAGTCAACTCTAGTAAAAATATTAAATGTATCAAACAGTACCATAGAATCACTATGGATATAAATTCCATGCTTGAATAAGAGTATAGCAGTAGAAATATACTACCAATCACCTGACCAGAAAGCTGATTGATTGTGAAATGTTCAGGGAGATCAGAGAGTCTACAAAAACAGAAAACCCAACAACAGTAGGGGATTTCAACTATCCCCATATGGACTGGAAATACATCACCTCAGGATGGGATGCAAAGATAAAATTTCTAAATCATCATAGTATCACAGAAGATTAGGGTTGGGAGAGACCAAAGCAGGTCATCTAGTCCAACCACCTGCTCAAGGCAGGACCAACACCAACTAAATCATCCCAGCCAGGACTTTGTCAAGCCTGACCTTAAAAACCTCTAAGGAAGGATTCAGAGTAGCAACTGTGTTAGTCTGTAGCCTCAAAAAGAACAGGCGTACTTGTGGCACCTTAGAGACTAACAAATTTATTGGAGCATAAGCTTTTGTGGGCTACAACCCAAAGAAGAAGATTCCACCACCTCCCTAGGTAACCCATTCCAGTGCTTCACCAGCCTTCTAGTGAAATAGTGTTTCCTAATAGCCAACCAAGACCTCCCCACTGCAACTTGAGACCATTGCTCTTTGTTCTATCATCTGCCACCACAGAGAACAGCCAAGCTCCATCCTTTTTGGAACCCCTCTTCAGGTAGTTGAAGCCTGCTATTAAATCCGCGCTCACTCTTCTCTTCTGCAGAGTAAACAACCCCAGTTCCCTCAGCCTCTCCTCGTAAGTCATGTGTCCCAGCCTCCTGATCATTTTCATTGCTCTCCGCTGGACTCTCTCTCCAATTTGTCCACATCCTTTCTGTAGTGAGGGGTCCAAAATTGGACGCAATACTCCAGATGTGGCCTCACCAGTGCTGAATAGAGGGGAATAATCACTTCCCTCGATCTGCTAGCAATGCTCCTACTAATGCAACCCAACATGCTGTTAGCCTTCTTGGCAACAAGGGCATACTGTTGACTCATACCCAGCTTCTCATCCACTGAAATCCCGAGGTCCTTTTCTGCAGAACTGCTGCTTAGCCAGTCGGTCCCTAGCCTGTAGCAGTGCATGGGATTCCTCCGTCCTAAATGCAGGACTCCGCACTTGTCCTTGTTGAGCCTCATCAAATTTCTTTTGGACTAATCCTCCAATTTGTCTAGGTTGTTCTGGACTCTATTCCTACCCTCCAGCGTATCTACCTCTCCCCCCAGCTTAGTGCCATCTGTGAACTTGCTGAGGGTGCAATCCATCCCATCGTTCAGATCATTAACAAAGATGTTGAACAAAACCGGCCCCAGGACCGACCCCTGGGGTACTCCACTTGACACCGGCTGCCAACTAGACATCGAGCCATTGATCACTACCTGTTGAACCTGACAATCTAGCCAGCTTTCTGTCCACCTTATAGTCCATTCATCCAATCCATACTTTTTAAACTTGCTGGCAAGAATACTGTGGGAGACCGTATCAGAAGCTTTGCTAAAGTCAAGATATATTATGTCCACTACTTTCCCCATATCCACAGAGCCAGATGTCTCATCATAGAAGGCAATCAGGTTGGTCAGGCATGACTTGTCCTTAGTGAATCCATGTTGATTGTTCCTGATCACCTTCCTCTCCTCCAAATGCTTCAAAATGGTTTCCTTGAGGACCTGCTCCATGATTTTTCCAGAGACTGAGGTGAGGCTGTAGTTCCCCAGGTTCTCCTTCTTCCCTTTTGTTAAAGATGGACATTATATTTGCCTTTTTCCAATTGTCCAGAACCTCCCCTGATTGCCCCAAGTTTTCAAAGATAATGGCCAATGGCTCTGCAATTACCACTGATGACTGCTTCTTGGAGTAGCTAGTTCAGGAACCCACAGGGGAGAAGCAATTCTTGATTTAGTCCCAGGTAGTGCGCACAGGATCTGGTCCAAGAGGTGAATATAGCTGAACCACTTGGTAAAAGCAACCATAGTGTAATTAAATTTAACATCCTTGTACGGGGGAAAATACCAAAGAAACTCACCAAAGTAGCATTTAACTTCAAAAAGGGGGAACTACACAAAAATGAGGTTAAACAAAAATAAAAAGGAACACTCAAAAGAGTGAAATGCCTGAAAGCTGCATAGAAAGTTTTAAAAACACCATAGTAGCGGCTCAAACTATATGTATACCCTAAATGGAA
This sequence comes from Mauremys reevesii, assembly GCF_016161935.1. Taxonomy (NCBI): domain Eukaryota; kingdom Metazoa; phylum Chordata; order Testudines; family Geoemydidae; genus Mauremys; species Mauremys reevesii. Next base: position 16,138,584 of record NC_052632.1, read on the forward strand.
AAAAGAGTAAGATTACCAAAAATAAAGTCCACCATGGCTAAATAAAATCTTTTAAAAATTGAAGGGCAAATCCTACTGAGGAAAATAGAAAGGAACAAAAACTCTGGCAAGTTGAATATAAAAGTATAATTAGGCAGGTCAGAAAGAATTTGAAGAGCAATTAGCAAAAGACAAAAACTAACAGCAATTTTTTTTTGACACAATATGTTGGGGAAGAGTCAACATGGCTTTTGTAAAGGGAAAATCATGCCTTAACCATCTATTAGAATTCTTTGCAGGGGTCAACAAACATATGGACAAGAGTGATCCAGTGGATATAGTGCACTTGGACTTTCAGAAAGCCTTCAACAAGGTCCCTCACCAAAAGCTCTTGTGCAAAGTAGGCCATCATGACTATGTCTACACTTACCAGGGATCGATGCTGCTAGTGAAAACCAGCTAAATCGACTGCAGAGCGCTCTCCGGTCAACTTTGGTATTCCACCGGAACGAGACAATTAAGGTAAATTGATGGGAGAGCATCTCCCATGGACGCAGCGCAGTGTAGACACCGCGGTAAGTTGACCTAAGCTACGCCAACTCCAGCTATGTTATTCATGTAGCTGGAGTAGCGTAACTTAGGTCCACTTACCGCGGTAGTGTAGACAAGGCCCATGGGATAATAGGGAAAGTCCCCCTCTCATGGATTAATAACTGGTTAAAAGATAGGAAACAAAGGATAGGAATAAATGGTCAGTTTTTATAATGGAAAGGGGTAAATAGCAGGTTCCCCCAAGGAACTGTACTGGGACCAGTGCTGTTCAGCATATTCATAAATGATCTGGAAAAGAGTAAACAGTGAGGTGGCAAAGTCTGCAGATGATACAAAAAAAATACTCAAAATAGTTAAGCCCAAAGATGACTGCAAAGAGTTACAAATGGATTATACAAAACTGGGTGACTGGGCAACAAAATGGTAGATGAAATTAAATGTTGATAAATGCAAGATAATGCACATTGGAAAACATAAACTCAACTATACATATAAGATGATGGGGTCTAAGTTAGCTGTTACCATTAAGGAAAGAGATCTTGGAGTCATTGTAGATAGCTCTCTGAAAACTTCCATTCAATGTGCAGCAGCGGTCAAAAAGTAACAGAATCTTATGAACCATTAGGAAAAGGATTGATAATAAAACAGAAAATAATGTAATGTCACTATATAAGTCTATAGTATGTCCACACCTCAAATAGAATGTGTGGTTCTGGTTGCCCCACCTAAAAAAAAAATAAAATTGGAAAAATACAGAGAAGGGCACCAAAATGATTAAGGGGATGGAACAGCTTCCATATGGGGAAAAATTAAGGCATTTCTGACCATTGAGTTTAGAAAAGAGACAACTAAGAGAGGATACGATAGAGGTCTATAAAATCATGAATGGTGTGGAGAAAGAGTCAAGAAGTGTTATTTCCCCCTTCACAGAATCAAGGGTCACCCAATGAAATTAATAGGCAGCAGGTTTAAAATAAACAAAAAGTATTTCTTCACACAACTCAGTCAACGTCTGGAACTCATTGCCAGGGGATGTTGTGACGGTCAAAACTATAACTGGATTTAAACAATTAGATAAATTCATGGAAGATAGGTCCACCAATAGCTGTAAGCCAAGATGGTCAAGGACACAACCCCATTCTCTGGGTGTCCCTAAAAGCTGGGACTGGATGACAGGATGGATCACTCAGTAAATTGCCCTTTTCTGTTAATTCCTTCTGTAGCATCTGGCACTAGCCCTTGCTGGAAGTTAGGATACTGGGCTAGATGAACCATTGCTCTAACCCACTATAGCCATTCTTATGTTAAGTTCACAGACCATCATTGTAGGGCACCATCCAAAGCCTGATGTCATTAGGTTCCTCCAAATCTTTGTAAAACATTTGAGTTCTTAAGAGTTTAACTTTGAAAGTTTAAAAATGGAAGACACCATGTTTAGAAAATACCTTTTGCATCTGCCACTGATGAAGTCTTTTGGGGGGGCAGAAGCCAACATTACTCTTTGCAGAGCAGATACAAGATTCCTCTGTTAAAATACAAAATATTATCGGCTGTATAGTTTTAGATGTTCCATAATGGAGTTAGTCAAGTTTTTAAAACGTTTTTATTTATACCACTAGATGGAAGTGTAAGGAAATGCATTAACAAGCTAAACAGAACTTACTGAAGAAATGAGAAGTCATCTTCCTTGTCTGCAAATGGTTTGTAATAGGAGAGTACTGTGCAACAGATCAAGAGAAAAGGCTAGTAACGGACATTAGTTTTACAGTAAGATTTATTAAAACAATTCATTACATTGTATATAACAATTTTTCAACAAATGCTGCCCTGAAAATATAATTTGTGTAAACACTACCACCACCTACTTCTCCATAGGCAATGGTGTTGCAGCATTATGCTAAAGTCTTTCTCTAAAAGTTCAGCCCCTGGCATTCAGTTCAGCTGCTGCATTCAGCATTTCTTTTGTGTGAGGCGAAGGGCCCCAATCCTGCTCCAATTGAAGTCCGTGACAAAGCTCCCATTGAAACCAATGGAAACAAGATCAAGTCCTCTGTCAATGGAAGTTGCATCATTGTACTGGACTTCTAACCAGGAAGTTTCAGAATAATGATGATACTCACTGAAATAGATAAAACAGTTCATCATGGTGTTTCTACAAAGTACTGTAAAAAATCATGCCTATATTTATCAGAGATGTAAGCGCTGACCATAGAATTAGAACTATCAATGTAGTTTGCCTGTAAAGATTCAGTAACAAACCTTTATGTAGTATAACCCCAAAGTTGGCTAACTGAGGCATGACATTTAGCTTTTGTAAAACTTGCAATCCACAGAAATAATTTATACTAGCATGTTAGATTTTCGATGAAAACTTTTTGCAGTGTCGCTGCTACAGCACATCTGCTGCAAAGGCAGGCAGGCAACCATTTAGCTTTGATGAAAGCACAGATTTGGTTTTCATGCAACTCTGTAAACAAGACAATGGGTGGGGGGGAGAAATCAGGCTACAGAGTTCTCTCTAAAATGGATCACTGACATACATATTACATCACCCGCTTGGCTGTACAGGGAATATTTCCAGACAAGCTGTGCCGGTAGCCAAAACCTGCCAACTTTGTCTCAGACATCCATTTAAGCTTAAAAGCAGCATATCAAATGCAGAGTTGCATGTTGGGATCCACCAGTTGGCTTGGATTCCTGCTTAGTTCACTGCTCCTCAGCATCTTCACTGAGGATATTCAGCCACTGTTGTAAATTGTCCCTTCATTACACATACTCTGTTCATTGTCCCAAGGTCACATCCGATGCAAAAAGTGTCACTGAAGGAAAACATACAGGTGAACTGTGTGCAAGAACTTAAAATGGAATTATAGAAAATGGACGTCCAGAACAAACACAGGACTCCCGCAGTCTGGCAGGACAGGGTTCAAAACTAAAAGTACTCAGCTCTCTCCTCTTCCTTTCCGATCCCTATATCTTTGTTTTGGAGATGCTAGTTAGTATCCTAACAATTGAAAGAGGAACAGTGAAGAGAATAAACAAAGTGACAATTTCCTGTGCTTTCAATAGGATCATGGCATTCATAGGAGATTTAAGAGGTGCAGTGAAGTAACATTAATAGGCATAACACTATCTGTTGGCCTTGGAATGTGTGGGCAGGAGAGAGTTAAGAAAAATGGAGTATAAGAGATCTGGGTGAATGTAATACCATATATTTTTCTAATTATTTGAGGATCAAAAAGCATTAATTGTCAGCTATATGCCTATTAAGTCTGTCTAATGCTTATTATATAAACAATCAAGCTCGATAACATGATTTGAAACACTATTTAGCACCTAATGCTGACAGTTTAACAGCTCATGTCTAAGTAAGTGTTGTTTCAAATTATGTTAGCTATATCAGGTTTAAAATAAAACTACACCTTTTCCCACTTTAGACAGACCCCTGCTGTTGAGCGTTTAGCACTACTGAATCAGGCTACTGTTATTTACCTAAATATGGATTTAGATATTTAACTTTAGACATCCAAATTTTAAAATGTTGGCTTGAACTTCATTTGTAAGTTGTATTTTGGATAGTTTTAATTTTTAATTATTTTTCCCCTCACACAACTTAGTTGTTTTTACAGTATCTGTAATATTTTTTAAATTTACATTTTTGTGCTTGAACTGAATCATACTGCACAGTTTTTGTCAAACTGGATAAAATGTTCCAGCATGCATCTGGTATATATTATACAATTGAAACACTCTGTAGTCTCTTCAGAGATTAGAATAGCCATGTTAAAAGTCTCTATAGCCATACTAAAATATCCTTAGTTTCTAAAGGATTCAAGGCCTGTGTTAAGAGTATTCTATAATTTACAAGGTAAATTATAACTTGTTTGTTATATACTAAGAAACATTGGATCTTACAGATTTTTATTTGAGTTTGCTTGTGATTCCTTCTTGAAAAATGACACAATACTCCAAATAAAGGCAATGCAGAATGAGTACCTGCAAGCAACAGATCAATGACAGATGAGACAACAATGTGTTTACAAGAGCAGAAAACATTCTGAATATCAAATATCTACAGAGTTGTCTGAACTGCTCTGTATCTTTGCCATGAATAGTAGTGCAGAAAAGCAATATAATTAATCCCCAAGACACAAATGCTTTATAGCTTTTCACTCAGAGTATTGGGCAGATATACATTTACAGCAATCTTTCTGACTGCAATTCACTACAATCTAATCTTTAGTTCACACAAAGATCTGCAAGGGGAAGAGTGAAGATATGCATATTAATACCTGCATGTTTCATCAAAATATTTTAGTCTTTACTTGTGAGTAATTATGGAAACCAGACAGGGATGAGCCTGTGACCCAAAGATAAATTTACTGAAACGAATATATCATGACCACAATTGTAAAAGGTGAATTTTGAAACAACAAACTAAACCAGGTTCTATTTGTGTGCAAATCTAGATACATTCTTATTCTGAAACAAACACTCACTAAATCAACCACTTACAAAATACTTCAATGTAAAAAGATTAACCATTATGGTTCAAGTTAGGACCTTTTAGTTATTAAAAACACATGAATTTTGGCACCTTAAAAAGCAAAGTAACTTTATTTCAGTAATATCAAACAGGTATCTAACACTGTGCCTCTCATCCTGAAATCGGTGCATGTTCAGGGTCATTATGCATTTATTCCTCAACATATTTGAGGGAAAACTTCAAAAGTCATACATATATGTGGACACAGTTAGAATAAAAAAACTTATTTAAACAAGTTGTCTTTTGAAGAGGATTTAAATCCTCCATCCCCACCCACAATCAACTTTCCCAGTATTTATGGTTGTTGCAAAAGGAGACTGATTTAATTATTTTAATGAGGAAGTATTCAAGTAGACTGAACCAATTATTAGAAACCAACAAATTCTGCCCCTAACTCATTTTAATGGGAGCTGTTAGCATGTAACTGACAGAATGGTCAGGCCCTAGATGGCTAGTAGTACATCAATTTTCCTCACACAGCAATTAATACTTATATAGAGAGTTATAAAAGCTCTCAAACCAATAAAAAACAAATTCAGAGTTAAGGCTGCTTCTCTTTTAACTCACTTGTCTTTTACTCTGTAAGAACTCTGCCTGCTGAAACAAAAACCGGACTGGCAGTTTACACACCAAGGCCCAGATCCTCAAAGGTATTTAGGCATCTAGCTCCCACCGAATTCAATGGGAGTTAGGCACCTAAATACATTTGGGGATTGGCCATGGGTCTGATTCTTCTTTCACTTAGACCATTTTCAGAATGGCATTGTAACTCCATTGATGCCTATAGGGTTATGCCTCATTTTCGCAGATATAGATGACTAGAGAATCAGGTCCTGAGAATCTCCTTGCTTTTGCCAATTCAGAGTACAAACAAAACAGTTTTTGTATGTCTCTCTCTTATATTATGCATCCAAGCACCTATTTCAATGCCAGCTGTGGTACTCTGAGGGTATACTCTGCCTAAAATCAGAGTACAATCCATTAAAATCATAGTGACTATTACTCACTGAGCAGAGTCTGTATAATGGCTGCCAGGAACATACTGTGCCAGTTTAGTCTACCACCTAGCAGTGACTATGTGAATCATTGACATAATTGACTTACCTAACCACAATGGCCAACTACTACTACACATTAACTTTGGTGCACTGTAAGGATCACAATTCTTTTTCCTTTCTCGTCATATGAACAAAGTCCATAACATCAGATGCATTGGTGCTTATTTTAACCTTAAACCAATTGAGTAAAACATAAGAAAGTTGCTATCTAAAGTAGGTAACCCCAAAACATTAAACGTTAACTTTGCTGTTAAGTAAATGCCCAACATTAATAAGTAAATTGGTGCATTTAAATATACACTCTCTTAAATCCAGTAATCCTTTGTCTTCTTATTCCCACCCCCGCACCCCTAAATAGCCAGAAATTGTATGGGTAAGGCTGCAAAATTTAGAGAGACAGTTGGTTTCCTCTGTGAACAACAAAAGTGTTGATTTTCTATTTACTACACTCAGTCTGGTTAATTTGTTTGTCATAGATCTTCTCTCTGTTTGGTAGCTCGGTTGTCTTCTTTGAGGGGTTTCGATTTCTTGTCTGCATCTTTTTTCTTTTTATTTTTCTCTGGTTTGGTTTTATTTTTCACTTTTTCACTTTCTTCTGCTCCTTTGCCAGGGTACACCTGACCTTCTAGAGTTACATCTGCACACCTCTCCTGATTTACCAGAAAGTCTTTGATCTCCCATGCATAGCTCCCATCACGTAGCATATAGATGGCACGATTTGAGCCAACAATAAACCTAGATGAAAAAAAACTGTCAATTAGCATTTGGTCTTTGAAGTACTAAAAACATTATGTTTCATTTAGAGCTATTCCAAGAGCAGGGTGCACTTAGTAGCATTAAGTGGTACATCTGCTTTTTTAAAAAAAGCAGATCGTGCTCAACCCAAAAAACACACCATGGCAGCAAGTACAATTTCTTATTAGTCTCACCAGGAAATTTGCTGTTATACAACTACTGCTATTAGCTACACATAAAAGTGTTGATATCTTATAATTAAGCCTGCGAGTTTGTCACAGAAGTCACAGATTCCGTGACCTCCATGACTTCTGCAGTGAACGGTGTGCCTGGCTCAGGCAGCTCCTGTGCCAGTCGCATCGGCTACTGCTGGGGCAGTCTGGTCACCGCGCACCCAGCAGCAGAGTTTGAGTGTGGGAGGGGGCAGGGTTTGGGGCACAGGATGGGGTGAGGCAGATTCTGGCCACTGCTTACCTGGGGGGCTCCAGAAGCGGTAACATTGCCCTTGCTCAGCTGCTAGGTGGAGGCATGGCCAGGCAGCTCTGTGGGCTGCCTCTGCTCAGAGTGCTGGCTTTGCAGCTCCTATTGGCAGGGAACCGCAGCAAATGGGAGCTGCAGGGCAGCGCCTGCAGGCCGAGGCAGCGCGCAGAACTATCTGGCCCCCCTGCTTAGGACGGAGCTGAGCAAGATGGGTGTCACCACTTCAGGGAGCTCCCCAGGCAGGCATCGCCCAGAGCCAGCCTCACCCCGTCCCGGGCCCCAACCCCTTGCCCGCTCCCACACCCAAACTGTGTCTGCTGCTGCTGGGGGGCGGGCGCGGAGGCAGGTAGGCAAACCCACCCCCACGAGTTTTAGTCATGGGCATTTTTAGAAGAAGTCAGAGACTGGTCACGGGCTGTAATTTTTGTTTACTGCTCGTGACTTTTACTAAAAATACCCGTGACTAAACCGTAGCCTTACTTACAATAAATACTCATTAATATGTATAAAACAAAGCAAAGAGGAAAGTGAAGAATATAAGCTCAAAAACTAAGAACCAGGACATTAGATAATTTAATGTTTTTGGCTGTGTTGAGACTTGGTGCCTTCAAGGAAACCACAGAAAGACACATCTGCCCATGTTTCAAAAATGTAGTTGATGAATATTTAAGAATATATGAAAAATATTACAACAAGATTCTATTAAGTAACTAATAAATAAACTGCCAACATGCATTAAATCTCTTTCACAGAAAAAGAAATAAACAGTATTCCATTACTGGATGTAAGATCAGTACAGCAACAGAACTCCGTCTGCCTCCTCACCAGCACAGGCAATCTATCAGCCTTCTATTTCGAAAGGATCTCTGAAAGTTTATTTTTAGTAAAAGGAATTAAAAGCTTAATGGTGACACAGACTTCCGGGTGGAATACTTTCTCATCAAGCACATAAACAATTACAATTAAAAAGACAGATGGCTGGATTGAGTTAGGCCATACAGACGCTATGACTAAGGGCTGGTCTACACTATACAGTTAAGCTGCCATATGTCGACCTATGTCAACCTAATTATGTCAATGTCTACATTACAGCCTTCCTCCCACCGATGAAAGTGCCCTACAACACTGATATAATAACTCCACCTCCATGAGAGGTGTAAGGCTTAGTTGGTGTAGTTAGGGTGATGCAGTGTCTGTGTAGAGGCTGCATCCCTTACATTGGCTGTCTTGTCAATTTCACGCAGGAAAAAAAAAGCCTCTGCTCCCCCGGAGAGCTGGGCAGCTGGACGCTGCTCCCGTCTGAGAGCCAGGGCAAGAAGCCCGGGGGGCTCCCTGCCCACTCAGGGCACTCGGGGCACTACTGGCAGGAAGCGGCCAGCAGAGCTGAGAGACTGGGCTCTCAGTTCCCCACACTGCCCCTTTTAGGTTGGTGGAAGTGCTGCTGGTAAGGATAAGCACCACCGACCCAAGGAGAATAGTGAGGACATGCACCACCACAGAGATTACTGTGGTGGCTGTAAGTCAACCTCATATAGGTGGATTCACGTTTACAGTATAGACATACCTTAAGTCTTAAAAAGCTTGACCACATTACGACCAAGGAGGCTTGAAGGAAGGTTAAAAAGGTATAAACAGTGATTTAGGAGAGCAAAGAAACAGACTGAGAGAAACAGAACAGCTCTGAAGAACACTTTGAGAAAGAAACATCAGGGTCCTGTCAAAGCCATACAGAACTTTGAAGACGATTGTTTACCTTTGTACATCATAGTTTGCATTGAAGAGACTTCCCTGCCACAGGCTGGTAATTTCCTCAGTCTCCTTTTCAGTGGGATTGCCTGACACTGTGACAAACATCATAAGAGTCTTCCCTTTTTTTGTCATTTTCAGGATACTCTCAGGCTTGCTTGGATCAATTTCGGAGAAGTCTATTGGTGCTGATGGCCTTTTGTGTTCAGGAAGATCTCCCTCTTCTATGTCATCATCTTTCTGTTTTGAAACAAACAGATTTTAATTACACATTAAACTTAACACACCACCTCGATATAAACTCCAACCCATTGCAAAACTATTCTTTTGACATTTGTCACTGTTTAGTTTAGAAAATTATTAGATACTGCTTGTGATAAAGAGCAAGATGTATTTTATTATGAGGATTCCAAAATAAAGACAAATATAGCAAAATTGCATGCACCTTGTATACTTTGTGGAACATACAAAAGCAGTGTTGCAATGTACATGTACACACACACCCTTAAGAGTTAGTAGCTCTTCCTGAATTTTTTTTTTTTTTAAATTTAGGTTCCCTGTACATTTACCTTCATTTCTACACCATGCCCTATACCAGCTTATGAATCAGATATTATCCTCCGACCACATGATGGAGACAGGAAAAGACAATGCTGGTTCGGATGAATGGCTGCAGCTGTTTTCCTGTCTGGAACAAGTGGAGTTTGCTTTTTTACTGACTGACCTAGGGTTTTAAATTGAATTTCTATCACTACGTTGTTCTGCAGTCTTTTACTTTGGGGAATTACAGTGTTACTTCTTAAATAGGTATTAAAGCTTTTCCTTCTTCACTGCTTGCAAACTGGTTTTGATTGAACTTTTGTGAGTTGTATATACAAAACATGGCCGAAGAGAGGAGAGAATACACCTCTACCCCGATATAACACTGTCTTTGGGAGCCAAAAAAAACAAACAAACAAACAAAAAAAACTTACTGCGTTATAGGTGAAACCGCATTATATTGAACTTGCTTTGATCTGCCGGAGTGTGCAGCCCCAACCCCCGGAGCGCTGCTTTACTGCATTATATCCGAATTCATGTTATATCGGATCACGTTATATTGGGGTAGAGGTGTAGTTGTCTAGTGGACTGAGCTCAGAAATTCTAAGTATGCTCCCAGCTCTGCTACCAACTTACTGTGTAGCCTTCAATAAATCATTTATGGTGGATTTTTCACAAGCATGTAAGTGATCTACTAGCACAAACTCCATGGGGAAAAAGATCACAAACGCTTCTGAAAATCCCATCCTTATTCTCTCTGCCTTAGTCCCCATTCCTGAAAACTGGGAAGAACACTTTTTGGGGATGCTGAGAAAGGCCATGTTTGTAAAGTATTGTGAAAGTGTAAAGCATATTACTGAGAAATAATTTTTAGGAAACAGAAAAGCAATTCTCAGTACTATTCTAAAATTAGTTTAAGCCACACAAATGTAGTTTATTTTGTACTTGTGAAAAGAGGAGCTAGGAATACAAAGTTTCAACTAATCCTTATACATTATACAAACTGGCTAAGACTGCTGTAACAACACATGCCTATTAATATCAATTAGCTGAATGGCTATGAAAATTTATTCGTTTTTTCAAAGTAGTATTGCTTTGGTTTGAGTAAGTATAACCTTCCACCAAAAGGAGTGATTGACAGCTTCTGTACATGGCACTTCATCACTTGAAGATCTCTCAGAAAGCTTTATAAAAGAGATATGTATTACTGTGTGAAGTCCAAAACTAATAACTAAAAGCAAGACAAATACGTGATTTTCAGTATAAAATGAATAGGTAAGTCTGCCAGGCATGTACGAATATGAAGTTTCACAAAGAAAGTACTAAATGGATTAAATGACACCCATACACTTCTTCTTTATCTGTTTTCTCCTCACAAACCCCTTCCTAAAATGAACGTTCTTTGTTATTAATTTCCATATACTGTATTGTATATATTTCTATAACAGAATTAGCCAAAAAAGCTTATGGTAATTTATGATTTTAGCTCTGAGCCAACTCTGGGGTATGTCGAAGTTTAAAATTAGTGCCATAATAAATGGTTTTAAAGAACATAAATTTTAGCCATGGAAAGAATTCTGGCCCAGATTTTGGCTCGACTTCTGGCTCTCTTATGCTCTACAGACTATACAAAGTAGAGGGAAAGCAACCGTGGAGGGGCTGTTAGAGATTACCCTGACATATGGGAACCCTTGGGTGGCATAAAGAAGATGTAGTGTGCTCTATGCTACTTGCCTCCCCCCAGTATAATGGGCAAGGCCTGAGCACAATGCGTGCTGGCCAATCATTGCCCTCTTTAACTCCCCCTGGAGCCATTAAAAGCATAAATTAAAAACCCTTAAACTCCTTTAACTATTATATGTCTGATTCAGTCCCATGTGCTCACAGGTTTGAGGCAGGGATAAGGGCAGCTTAGCGGTACCTTTGCCTTCCTCCCTCAACTGTGTCAAGAATGAGTTCAGAACAGTTGAAGATTATGTCCTGTGTATATAAAAAGATATATGGTAGATTATTTAATAATCAGGAATTAATCCTCAACATCCCTGTGAGACTGGCAAATATTCTCATTATACAAGCAGGAAACCTGAGATAGAGGGGTAAAGTAATTTGTCCAAAGCCAGATAGTAAGTTAGTAGCTGAGCCAGGGTTTGAATTTTAATATTTCCTGACTCCTAACACCACAATCATTCTTCCATATGGTCTCATTTTTATCAATCACATGCTCTGTTATAACTCTCCTTTTCTTCCTCTGCCCTTTATCTGACACTTCCAGTTTCCTCATCCCACACATTTACAACTACTTCAAATTTTCCTTCTGACACCCAGAAGGTTGGGGGAGGGGGTGGCGAAGGCAGGGGGACATGAGGAGTGCATATATAGCCATCTTACAAATTCTTCAGCCTCACAAGGCCTGTGTGCTCTTTTGGCAGCCCCCTGGGAAGGCAGGGCGTGACTCCCACTTTCCAAGCCTTGCTGTTGGTTACCACAGAGATAGGAAACACTAAAAAAAATAAGGCTCTCCACAAGGAAACATATTAGCTAGTCATGATTACCATCATTTTAAACCAAGGGTTAAATCATGTTTTAACATCATTTTAGTTAAAACATATTAGGTAACACAATTTCTAATGCAATGCTTTTTTCCTATAGACAAGGCCTTAGTGCCAGTTCATAGAATGAGAAGTTCAGAAGCTGCTCAACAAAAATACACAGTTCAGCAGAATCAGATGGCTTTTTTTCTTCTCTACAAAAATCTCCTGTGCAAAAGGCACATGCAAAAACCAGTTCCCACACATTGACTTGAAACCCTGTGAAACTGGGTACAGATAAAAGTGATATATTTTTACCCCTGCTGCTTTCAAAAACAGCACAAAACATTCTGAACCACAACCATAGGGGAAGGAATGGAATCAGAAGGATCTGCGGCATTTGGGAGAGACAAATAGAAAAGGCAGCAGATAGGGAGAAAAGAAATAGAAGACACTGTAGCGACAGAAGGACACACAGGGAGACAGGGAACAGGCAATAAAGGAAAGTAAACAGAACATAAGAATCATCTGACCCAGTATGGCCAATGATCCATCTAGCCCAGTATCCTTTCTTCCTATAGCGCAGGGGTCAGCAACCTTTCAGAAGTGGTGTGCCGAGTCTTCATTTATGCACGTTTCGCGTGCCGGTTTCGCGTGCCGATAATACATTGTAATGTTTTTAGAAGGTCTCTTTCTATAAGTCTATAATATATAACTAAACTATTGTTGTATGTAAAGTAAATAAGGTTTTTAAAATGTTTAAGAAGATTCATTTAAAATTAAATTAAAATGCAGAGGCCCCCCCCACTCGATCGGTGGCCAGGACCTGGGCAGTGTGAGTGCCGCTGAAAATCAGCTTGTGTGCCACCTTCGGCACGGTGCCATAGGTTGCCTAGCCCTGCTAGAGCAGCTGATGTCAGATTCTTCAAAGGGAATGAACAGAACCAGGCAATTATTGAGTGATCCATCCCATCATCTGGCAGTCATCATTTTGTATGTATAGCTGGGATTATGTTTTCCAGCGTGCATTACTTTGCATTTGACAACACTGAATGTCACCTGCCATTCTGTTGCCCAAACCACCCCAGTTTTGTGAGATCCCTTTGTAACTCGCTGCAGTCAGCTTTGGACCTAACTATCTTGAGTAATTTTGTATCATCTCCAAACTTTGCCACATCATTGTGTACCCCATTTTCCAGACCTCGTATGAATATGTTTGAACAGTAATGGCCCCAGTAGAGATCCTTGGAAGACACTGCTATTCACCTCTCTGCATCATGAAAAAATCACCATTTACTCCTTCCAATTGTTTCCTTTTAGCCAGTTACTGATCCATCAATCTTAGCCTATAACTGCTTAGTTTGCTTAAGAACCCTTGGTGAGGGATCTTGTCAGAGGCTTTCTGAAAGTCCAAGTACACTATATCCACTATATCACCCTGATCCACATTTGTTGATCCCCTCAAAGAATTCTAATAGATTGGTGAGGTATGATTTCCCTTTTCAAAAGGTGTGTTGACTCTCCCCCAACTAACTGTGTTCATCTGTGTGTCTGATAATTCTGTCCTTTAGTATAATTTCAGCCCATCTGCCTGGTACTGAAGTTAGGCTTACCAGCCTGTAATTGCCAGGAATGCCTCAGAAGCCCTTTTTTTAAAAATTGGCCTTTACCAGCTGACTGGTGGATAGCTAATGTAACAGACTGATTTAAGCAATAGGTTACATACCACACTTAGTAGTTCTGCACTTTCATATTTGAGTTCCTTCAGAACTCTTGGGCGAATAACATTTGGCCCCGGTGACTTATTACTGTTTAATAAATGAAGTTGTTAACATGTATGAGTAGTACACATCCGCAAGATTGGGGCCTCGAATAGTAACTAGTTTGAAAGTCAGTCTAGTTGGGAAGAGATAGTGGAGAATAAAGTGGGCTACAATTAGCTGAACTAAATAACTGATGATACGTGGTACCTTAATTTGTGCTCTCAACCACAACTACCTAGTAGAAACCATGTATCTGTTCATTCAATCTCACAAAATAACTATCTACTTGCTCATGAGCTTTGACCACAGCAGAGCTCTCCAGCAGGTTCTGGCCATGGTAAAGTGAACAGGGCGCAAACTGCCAACTCCCAGGGTTACTTATACTCATCCCAGGCTGTAACTGGGGCTTTCAGGCAGATGGGGAGGGTGTCATGCGGGGCCTAGGATCCCACCTATTCCATCCCCTCCCCCACACACCACCTTTTATCGCCTCTACCTGATGGAGGTGGCATGTGTCACAGCGGGGCCGAACCCCTTTGTCGGCAAGGGAACCCCGACCACACTAGCACAGCTCGCCCCCACCCCCTTGCCAGGGGAACCCCGGCCGGTTCTCCCCCGCCCAGCGGCGGGAAGTAGCCAACGCCCTCCCCGCCCAGGCGGACACGGCTCCAACAGCAGCTTTGGGGAAGCGTCCCGCCGCCCGCTGGGGCAGGAGGGCGCCCTCCCGTCGGCCGCGGCCGAGCTGCGCGGAGCCCCGTGGCGCGGGAGGGGAGCGCAGGGCAGGGAGCGGACCGCGATGGGGAGGCGGGGAGCACATGTCGATTCAGCTCAGGGCTAAGCAGCGGGGGACGGGAAGCTGAGCGGGGGGGCGCACCACGTGGACACCGGGGAGCGGCGGGGGACTGAGGGGAGGTCGGTGAGGGGGGCGCCGCGGAGCCCCGACCCAGCCCGTACCTCCCACTGCTCCAGCAGCCGCGCCATGTCCGCATCGTTATAATCCCGAATGTCCTTCTTCTTCTTGGCGGGCTGGGCCCGCCGCTTCCCCTCCGGCTCGCCAGCCCCGGCGGCCGCGGCCAGCAACAGCAGCACCAGGCCCAGGCCGGCCCAGCTAGCAGCCGCCGCCATCTTCTCCGAGCTCCGCGGGGAGGAGGTGCCTCCTCCGGGGGCGGGGGCAACAGCGGCTCGGCCTCTGCCCGGGGGCCCGGCCTGAGATCCGGGCGAGGGAGGCGGGAGATGGGGGTAGGGCAGCAGCTGCCACCAGCCTGTGTGCGAGCTGCAGCAGGAGCTGGCCAGAGACCGGTCAGGGATGGGAGCCCAAAGGCACCTCACCTTTAACAGGGAGGCGTCACCCATCCACTCCCAGCCTGGCTTGACACTGGGGGCAGCCCCTGCACACGTAGGCCCAGCGCAGCTCAAGCCCTCCTGGAGGCCAGGAGCCTGCCTGGGCGTAACCCAGTGCGGGGTTCGGCCTGATCGCTGTTACGAAAGAGACCCTAGGTTTGAAAAGACCGTTCAGAAAGTAATGTAAAGTTTTAACATCTGTAAGTGATTGCTGCCCTCGCCTTTCCTTCAGTTGGGTGAACGGATGCGGCGTTGCCAACCCCAAATGCTCAAAAGTCATGAGTCAAGCTTGAAATTGGCTTTAAAATCATGAGACTAGGTAAAAATAATAGATTTAGTGTTCTTTGTACTTGCCTTCTGCTTTTTGAGCCTTCTGGGGTCACATTTTGAAGCTGTCTCTGCAGCCATGAGGGCTAGAAACTTTTTCTTTAAGAAAGGCGGCTGAAATCATCACATATCCACTTGACTCCCGGAGCTGGGGCTTTAAAGAAAACAATAATTATCATGAGACTCATGACAAAAGCATGAGAGTTGGCAATACTGCAGATATGTTTAGTCTGTGCTGTAAGGATTGGCTCCCAGTGTTGGAGATCCTCTGGCTTTTGGAACATGTCCCAGAGATCTCATGCAATTGTAGCAGAAGACTTGCTTTAACTGCCATGTAGTCTCTGAAGGTTGAAACCATGAGGGGTCATAGCTTCTAAGGCAGCTTGGAAAGGGCCAGCACCCAGCACTGCTTTCAGGATCTTGGCAGGTGGACTGGAGTCCATATCAAAGGAAAGGAAGCTGGATAGAGGATGTGCCTGAGTGTATGCCCAGAAGTCTGGAGTTTAAGGCAGTGACCGGCTTCTGTTCCAGACCCAACAAATCTAAGAGCCCATGCGATCCAAGGTTTGGGTCTGTTACAGCTACGGTGACCAGATGTCCCGATTTTATAGGGACAGTCCCGATATTCGGGGCTTTTTCTTATAGATGCCTATTACCCCCCACCCCCGTCCCGATTTTTCACATTTGCTATCTGGTCACCCTAGTTACAACCGCCTTGGTCTGCCATGGTGTGTTCAGCTAGGGCTGTAAAAACCATATATGTTATCATTTTCTAACATTTTTACTACAAATGAGCAGAAGAAACAGGAAGCTGTTAAACCATAAGCCTATTCCTCTAGCTTATTAAATGAACAGTAACCAAATCAGTATTTTAATTAGCTGCCATTTCACAAAGCTGTCCCATAAATTATTAATTAACATATTTGTTCAAGGATTTGGCACTGTATCTAATATCTGGTCTGATATATCAGATTGCCATAGTTAATGTTGCTTTTATTAAAGATGATTCTGGTAACATTCTTACTGCTGGAAGATATTTACATTTACTGAAAACATTCACATTTACAGACTAAATATTCAAAGTTTAGAAAGCTGGATCTCTGTCTCTGATTTTGGTGTATGCAAATAAAAAAATACATACCACTAAGTTTCTAATTTTAAATATTGTCTCTAATACCACATTTTCCCTCCAAAAACAAAAACAAAAAAATCCTCTTTACTTTGTCTTCTGGTGCTCCTATTGCACATACAAGTTCTGCCTGACTGAGTAGTTCACTTTACCTAAATGGAACTACTTGTATGAGTCAGGTGAGCAGATGGTTCTGAATATCCTATAGTGCACAATATTATGCATTCCTTCTAAATGTACTAAAGTTTTTGTATGTTGTATTCTGAATTTCAGGGAAAGGAGTGTTTCTTGTACTAGGCTAGCATCTTACAACTGTCTCTGTGTGAGGAGAACCTCACTCAAATCAATTATGGCTTGCATGAAGCCATTTGCAGGATCAGGGCCTTAGCAAGGGGAATGTTTGTGAGCTACCCCAGTGATACTCGTGGAAAACAAGAATAATGCAATCCTAAATATATAGCATAGAACAGAGGTGGGCAAATTACGGCCCACAGGCCACATCCAGACTGTCCTGCCTGGCCCTTGAGCTCCTGGTGGGGGAGGCTAGCCCCCGGCCCCTCCCCCGCTGCCTCAGCTAAC
Organism: Mauremys reevesii; assembly: GCF_016161935.1. Taxonomy (NCBI): domain Eukaryota; kingdom Metazoa; phylum Chordata; order Testudines; family Geoemydidae; genus Mauremys; species Mauremys reevesii. The sequence continues at coordinate 16,155,887 of NC_052632.1, forward strand.
TGCAAGGCCAGCACTTTGGGCCTGCCGCTCCTGCTGTTCGATAAATATTAGGAGAAGGAGGAAGAAGAGGTAGCTGGAGGACATGCAGCTGGGGGTCCAGTTATGCTGCAAGCCAGGACCCGTTTGAGACTCCACCGCAGTCCAGTCAGACCTAGCAGTTGAGCACAGGTGAGCTTGTGCAGGGGAAGGAAGTTTGAGCTAAGTGTATATGAGCAGTTCCCATTACAATAATGGTGTTCCCAACTTAATAGGATGCAGCTATTGACATTTTGTTAATTTGTACTAGAAAAGATAGCAGTACAACAGAGGTAAAGTTGTTATCTGCATTCTATTTCCCTATAGATTTAGGTGAGGGGGGAGGGATATGGAGCAGTTCATTTATGTACACAAGGATGCCCCTTGAATCCTGAAAGATCTTTGAAACATTCATGTTCTCGGCAATCCTTTCACAAAGGTTCCTAGGGATGGCAGCCTTATAATATAAAGATAATAATGGAGATATACCCATCTCCTAGAACTGGAAGGGACCTCAAAAGGTCCAGCCCCCTGCCTTCACTAGCAGGACCAAGTACTGATTTTGCCCCAGATCCCTAAGTGGCCCCCTTAAGGATTGAACTCACAACCCTGGGTTTAGCAGGCCAATGTTCAAACCACTGAGCTATCCCTGCCTCCCTTCTTCTCCTCTGTAGTAGGATGCTTTCCCACACCACTCAGTGATAACTTTGGAAGACACCATTGCAATAAACAGGCTAGCAGAATATGAGTCTGGGCAGCTTCAGGATGCCAGCAACAGCTGTGCTCTCTGTGCCTTTGTTACACTCAGAAGTGAGATATCCGCTAAAATCACCACTGCTTGTGGAAAATGGTGCGCATAATCAATACCATTGCTCTATACTCATAGTTTCATGCAGTTGAACAATTCTTTCCTCATTTCCTTCATCCCTAGTGGGCCATACTTACCATGGCTGGTACTGTGAATGGTGCCATGCGAAGCGTTAATAAGCATAAAACTTTAGGGGAGCAAGGGAAGGGAGTTCTGAATCTTAATTTTCACTTTCCATTGTGACTATACTAACGATGGTACCTCTCTGTGTTTTGTCTGTAGCTGCTGCTGTAGTGGCCTTGAGGGGTTCCCCCTCCACACCTCCTGGAATGCCTGAACCAGATAAGGAGGAGAAAGAAGAGGTCTTGAGATGACACATTGAGCAAGATCCTACAAGCCAGTGCTTCATCAGACCATGAGCAGAGGGCCTGGAGGATGAATATTGCAGACTATATGGTGAAGGAAAGAGTGGACATGAGAGAGGCCCAGGAGTTACAACAGGAAAAGGAGAGGGAGATTCACCAGGACATAATGGGGCTTTTCCAGCAGCAAACACAGATGCTGCAGACTCTTGTGGACCTACAGGTTCAACAATCACGGGCTCACCCCCCACTTTGCAATCCCTGGATAGCTCAATTTTAGCACCTCCCTTAATCCCCCTCAATATTCCATGTGGCATCAGGGGTTGCGTCCCTCTCACTCCATACTGGGAGACAGTTAGGACAACCACAGCTTCACACATATTGACCAGTGAGAGCCATGCTTGCTGTAGGGGTGTCCCCAAAATGGATATTTCCCCTTGTTAAGTTCTGTTCCATGTGCTACAGAATGCCAGATGGTACTGAAAGCACCCACTTACATGTTATTGTACAGCACTGGTCGGCAACCTTTCAGAAGTGGTGTACCGAGTATACACTCTAATATAAGGTTTTGTGTGCCAGTAATACATTTTAACTTTTTAGGAGGGTCTCTTTCTATAAGTCTATAATATATAACTAAACGATTGTTGTATGTAAAGTAAATAAGGTTTTTAAAATGTTTAAGAAGCTTCATTTAAAATTAAATTAAAATGCAGAGCCCCCCCCGGACCTGTTAGCCCAAAACAGTTTAACTATGGTCTACACAGATCAGAAGATGGGCTGTCTGCAGATCCCACCTCCTCCCGCATCTATCATCGGGTGATTTATTAAGACAGAGGCAGAATAAGATGTAACACACAAATATTTATTATGTCACTAGTCAGTAAACTAGACAAGGAACCCTTCAGACAATAAACAACATAAGCAAGACACACTCGGTTGTTAACATTTACCAAAGCGTGAAGCTCAGAGCCCTTAAACCCCCTTAACCTATGGATGTAAAACAGAGGAAAACCACAATGGGTATTACAGTACCATATCCTGAAGACAGGGACACAATGACAAAATCTCAGGATACCGACAGGAATAGTGAAAATCAGGGGCACTGGACACCAAACAGAAACTCAGGAACTGGGTATTCTTCTCCCTCTGAGCAGGGCTTCTCCCTCTTGGGTAGATCTTCTCCCTCAGGTAGGTCTTCAGTGCTTGCCCATGCAGTCTCTGCTTGACCTCGTAGTCCAATGCAAGTATGTGCTCACTAATGACGTGTAGCAGTTGAGAGCAAGTATGTTAATAGAGACCAAGAATCTAAAGTCCTATGAGTCCAGGTCCCTCTGGGGCTCCTGGCAGCTAGCTGAACTGTGTGGGACACTGGCTGCCACTCAGATGGACAGCCCTGAGTGACAGGTGTGCCACTCACTAAATAACCTGCAGTTGCTAGGCAGATTATGGCTATCACATGACTCTAACTGCCTTGACCTTTCCTCTCCTTGATTTGCAAAAGGCTGAAAGGGCACTAAATCATCTGAGAAGAAGAGTATCCAAGATGGAAGCTTAGCTGTCCTTTTACAAATCCAAGATGGACATTACATAAACCAGGTCAGAAACAGATTTTACCCAACAGACCGGTGGCCAGGACCCGGGCAGTGTGAGTGCCACTGAAAATCAGCTCGCGTGCCGCCTTTGGCACACGTGCCATAGGTTGCCTACCCTTGTTGTACAGTATGACAACTAATAGGATCAGTGACAGTGTAATAATCCTAAATGTACAGTGAGCACCACAAAATGAATAGGTGTATTGACAGTGATATATTCATAGATGTACACCAAGCACCACACAATTCCTAATAGCCCTCAAAACTGCAGGGCCAGGTAGATCACAGTCCACCGTAACATGTTACTGTGGCTTGCTGTTAAAGTGCTCCTTCAAAGCCTCCCTGCGCCCTATAGCTTTGTACTGAGCTTTTCTAATAGCCCTTGTGTCAGGCTGTTTGAACATAGCAGATAGCTGCTTCACCTGCACCCTTCTCCCCTTAGCTTCACAAGGTACTGTGCTGGACACAACAGGTAGCTATAACCATTGGGATATTTTTTTCACTGATATCCCGTCTTATGAGTAAACAGTGCCAGCATCCTTTCATTCTACCAAAAGTACATTCAACTGTCATTCTGCCCCTGCTGAGCTGGTCGTTGAATCTTTCTTTGGTGCTGTTGTGGCAAGTATATGGCTTTATGAGCCAGGGAAGCAAGGGTAGACTGGGTCCACCAGGATCACTATCATCATTTCAACATTGCCAATGGTAATCCACTGGTTGGAAAAGGAAGTCCTGGCTTGCAGCTTTCTGAGCATTCCTATGTTCTTAAAGATGCAAGCATCCTGCACCTTCCCTGACCAGCCAACACTGATGTGGGTGAAGCATTGCCAGTGATACACCAGTGCTTGCATAATCATAGAAAAGTGACCCTTTTTGTTGACATTCTCTGTGGCAAGCTGGTCCAGTGCCAAAATAGGGATATGTGTGCTGCCTGTTGCTCCACTGCAGTTCAGGAAGCACGTTGCTGCAACTCCATCCACTATGTCCTGCATTGCCAAGAGTCACAGTGCTGCATAACAGGAGACTTTTAATGGCCCCCACAGTGGATTTTCCACTTCCAGAATGTTTTCCCACTGACCAGAATCAATCCAAAATTACAAGTTTCCACAGTGCAGTCACCACTCAATTCTCTATTGTCAATGCAGCTCTTATTCTAGTGTCCCTGAGCTGGAGGGCTGGGGTGAGTTTGGCATATAGATCCAGGATTGTGGCCTTGGAGGTTGTGCATCTGAAAGTTTTGCAGTCACTCCTTGTCGGCCAAAACCTGCATGACAATGCAATCCCATCAGTCCGTGCTCGTTTCTGAGGCCCAGAAGCAGCACTCCATGATCTGCAGCTGCTCTGTGAATGCTACCAACAACCTTGAATTGGTTTTCACTATGTAACACAGCAATGCTGGAGGATCATGCATCCTGGGCTTGCAGTGCTCATGATAATAGTTCAAAGCTATGAGCTTCTGTCAGAGATGGTGGGCAACAAGCAGGGTCACATGGATGTGTGAGATTTTTTAAAAAAATTATTGGATATGGATGATGTTATGGGATGGAGAAAGTTGCTTGCTGAGAAGTTAACCTCTTGCTCCCAGTCCCCCTGGCACATTTCCGAGCCACCATGCATTGCCAAAACATCCTAAAAGACAATGTGTTGGACACAGATGCATTGCACACTGGGATACCTATCCATGGTGCATTGCATTGTGCATTGACAAAAGCACCCCTGGGGAGTACTCACACCATCAACACAGGGAGCCAAGTATGCATGCACACAAGCAATAAACTGTGGTGGCCAATATAACTTGCAGCAGCAAAAGTTTGTAGTGTAGACATGACCTCAGTATGACGTCAGGAGCCTTGAATCCATTTCACTCATGAAGTGAGAATACACACTAAGTAGCTTGGTTAGGTTTAGAGAACAGCTAGCCAGAGCCCAGATATAGGCTGAAGCTGCAAAATGCAGGACTGAATCCAAACTTCTCCAAAGTTAGGGTTGGTTGGGATCTAGGTCATAGTCTGAGCCAGCCATGAAACTCTGATTCAGACACTGACTTCTCCAAAATTCAGGGCTATACTGGTCTGGAGTTTAGACTTGGCCATAGCTTTACAATTAACCATACACATACATACACAGTCATGTATTTTATTTATATAATGACATTATGAATTAACTGCATCCTGACAGACTAAACTGAGCTTTTGGGGGAAGTGCTGTGCCAGATTTGTTGCTGGAATCCATTGGTTTCACCGGCTGGCACAAATTCCATGGATATAAATTCTGTCCGAGTGCTGCATTATTCAATCAGCTCCAGTAGGGCTAGACATTATCTTTAATCTCTGCAATGCTGTAGAATATCCATGTTGATGTTAGTCTCACTGTAAAATTTGCTTTTATTTGAACTGCAAATTTTCACTGATTATACCTACATATTGATCACATAGATTCAGATGATCATGTTAGGAAAGAATTAGGGGAAATGAATGTTGGATGAGGCTCATGCATCTCCCCTAGGGACTCCATTTGTAGTCTAATTTCCCATTCCAAGTTAAATTAATTTTAGAGTCTCAGTTTGGTTTTAGGTTATTTACAGTCCAGTTCTGGCACCCTTACTCAGAGTAAGGGGTACCTTATTTTGCAAGGAGTCCCATTGATTTTTAGTATGACTACTTGCAGAGTAAGTTACTACTCAATGGGAGTTAAGGTGCCAGAATGAGATACATCTAATTATTAGCAGATCTCCTTACAGAACACACACAATGTGGGGAGATTGTAAGATTGGGGAATTCCAGCAGGGATCACGTGAAAAACATCTATTAAAGCAGTCTGATGATATACATTAAAAAAAAAACAAAAAACCTTTCAGAGCTGTACAGCTGCAGGACACAACCCATTTACCAAAAGTGCAATCCAGGAAGGGTGGGCCTCTGCACATTTTGTACAGAACACTTTTGATCTTAACAAAAACAGACCTAAGGGTTTTAAGGGAAGGTCTGGGATTCCTATTTATGTTGGACCATTCTTATCAATCTGGTATTCACAACTCTATAAAGTGCTTTGCAATTTCAAACCAGTCTGTGTCTACAAGCATGCTAGATTGTGTCTGGCCATGTTTGGGTGTGCAAAGAGAAGAGAGAGGCCACAAGGAGCCACTTTGCCCTCTGCCTAGCTCTAGGTGCCAGCCTCATGAAATGGCTTGTAGGGAGGGAAGATGGAAACACGATGTGGAGGCCATTAGAGCTCTCAGATTGGGCCAGCATAGAAAATGTATGCTGCAGCTTTCCAAAGAGTGGCAGAGCAGTTTTATAGCTACATTTTCTTTTTCATTAAATGTTTTTCTCTTTTCTGTTGCTGTGTGAAAGACCCACACAAACAGTAGGGGGAAACTAACTATATATGGGAAACAGTGAAAAGAACTATACACAAAGTTGTGTCAAATAAAAAAGGAGCACAAAATGAAAAACAGTTGTTTTCTTCTGATGTCATATGCAGCAACAGGAACTAAACACATTTCAAACATAACTGTGACGTTTAAGGTGCTGGTATTTTTATTTAATTGTATTTTTCTTATGTCACATATAGAACTTTTGATCATACAGTGTGAAACTAAAGTTGCTCAAAATGTGAAAAATCAGGTCTTAAAAAAAAAAAAAAGAACACTGCTACTATGCCAAAAACTAAATACATAAAATGATTTTAAAATATGAAAAAATTAAACTTGTGCAAAGATATAACATTTGTGTTATTTGTATTTTGCTGACTGTCACAGTTACCAGTTTAACTACGTCTGTAACTCCTCCTGGCCTCGTTGAGTGCACCCCTAATCCAGGTCTCAGGACTTGGGCTATCATGGCTCTTGGGATGAAATCATGGGATTCTCCTGCTCTCAAAACAAGCTTTGAGTTGCAGTCCCTGGTGTATCAACCCTGATTACTTTGGCAGGTCTCACTTGGGCTCTGACCCTGCCATTGTGTTCCCTCAGGGAGCAATGACAGTTGTAACCAGTGACTAGACAGCTTTCTTAAAGTAACATATTATTTATTTAGAATCAAAGTATTTAAAATAAAACAGATCTTAAAAACAAGAAAGCAGTCTACACACTTGCCTGTGTTTCCCTAAGGCTTACCATTTCCTGGATCTAGGAAGATCCAATTTCTTTCAGCCTGCTCTGCAGACCCTCTCTCTGTGTCAGTTAGCCTGTCTTTCTGACAATCATCTCTGTCTCTGTCTGTCTGTCTGTCTCTCTCTCTCACACACACACACTCTCTCTCTCTCCTGTCTTCTCCTGAAAAGGGCTTTTCAACTGTTTAATGTCATTTTGATCTCTACTTCCCAGCCTGGCAAAACAGCTGTGTAATTTCAAGCTGGTTCTTAGTGCCATTGTCTTGTAATTGCCACTTCAAGTGTTTGGTCAGAGGTTATTTATCTGGGGAGCCATTGTGTTGCCTTCCTATTTCTTCTTCCCACAACCCCCTATTAAACTAGCTGAGTGCTTTCATTCAGGAAAATCTTATAATCTATACTCTATATAATACCCTCCCCTCACTGACCAGGGAACAATTCATCAAATGGTTACAAGTATTCTTGCATTATTTAAATAGCATCTCCATATCTGTCACACTGACAAATCAATCTTTCACAACATTTCTATTAAGCAATAAAAAAGTTCAAGTTTCTGCAATATGGAAGCCCAAGCTGCTCTAGAGAAATTAACTTTATAACATGATCGAAAGATTCAGGAAACAAAACTCCACCCAGCTAATTAAAGCTTTTCATTTTTGTTTTATTAAGCACAAGGAAAGGGAAGCATGAACATGGCCAAAGAGAAGAGCTCACACAAGTGAGTCAGCCTGCCACACACTGCTAATCCATATTAAAAAGCATTTTTAATCCCTTCCAATGTAGCAATGCAAGCAATTTTTAGCCTTGAGAGTGGTTTGAGCCTCAGACATGCTCAGTGGAATCTCTTGAAAGTCAAGCACTGCCACCTGATTTCCATGTCTGATAATCAAGCTAGGAAGCACAAAATAGGAGGTATGGTATCTTTGTTTACCAGTTTGTCGGACGGACTATTAAAAAATGTCCTAAAGTTACTCTTTGACCTCTGCAGCTGTGGAGCCCAGCAGATCTGCAGAGGTTCTCTTTGTAAAGATATTTCTAAAGAGCTAATAAAGACACTATTGAGTCATTTAAAAGTTTAATCTTAAACAATGTAGCTGCATCTATATTGGATTCTAAAAATGTAAGGACCGGACATTTAGCTGGTGTAAATTGGTGTAGCTCCACTAGTCACTGGAGCTAAGCCTATTAATACCTATTGAGAATCTGTCTTAACTTTATTTTTAAATTATGACCTTACCTAAAACTGCTATAATAACCACCATCGTCACTATGAAGAGAGGGTGCATCGAGGGGTGAAGAACTGCCATATTCTGGACACACCCAAAACACACTCCACCAGCTCTGCAGCAACACTTTTTTTGTTTCAGAACAGTGTGCATCCTGCTAACATAATTGCTTTCAGAATTGTTGTTCATCCTGCTCACATCACTCTCAGATAAAAATGATCAGGTGAGTCAAAAAGGCCAATAGGGCATTCAGTCAACTGCTGAAAATCTAAGCAAACAACTCTGTTGCAAGATCAATCGAAATCTGTGTCTACAATGCTTGCACTCTATCTGGCTTGTGGTGCAGAATATATGGCGCTTACAGAGGCACTGATGCAGCACATCAGTGGGAAGAATTCAGTAGCAGATGCTTCAAGAGATTTATGCATGTCCTAGTATAGAAATTAGAGGACACACTAAACAAATTCTCCCAGCTCTATGATTAGCAATAAACCAAATCACATGGCTTGGTCACAGTCATACATTTCATGTGCAGAGGAGCAGAACACCAACTGTCACTGGGGAGGAAAAATACACTGTAAAGGACAAACAGTAATTTAGAGTCAGAGTTTCAGCAACACACCGAAGGGCAACATTTGCTATTTTTGCTCATCGTGAGGCTAGTGAGCAGTGGTCCAGTCTTCTGGGGCAACTTAGAGAAGCCTAAAGGTTGTCTGCTTTAAATTGTGTTGGTTGCTAATGGCCCCATGGGACATTCCAGCAGCTAGGAATTGCCAGGATTGAAAAGATCAGCCATGTCCCTCGTGCTGGCAGCTGGGAGGAAAGGTGGTACAGGAGATGCTACAGAGATTCTACCCAACCCAAGGATCTGTCTGCTTTGGCCCAGGAGGAATGGCACAAAGCAGACTTAATATAATGGAGAACCGGGGCCACAGAATCTAGAGATGGAAAAGATCGAATAGGTTATCTACTAGTTCTTTCTGCCAGTGCAGAGACTAAACAGCTTCCAAGATGAGCTTTCAAAGCCTTCTTCAACTTTGGCCATCCTCAACAATTACCTAAGTTAAGATTTAAATAATAGGTGCTCATCTTGGTACAGAAATATCTGGTTTTCCCATGAGTATGGCTGGAAATATTTGAAAATATAAACTAATTTATAGTTAGTTAGGGGGGAGGGGTAGCTCAGTGGTTTGAGCATTGGCCTGCTAAACCCAGCGTTACATGTGTAACAAGGAGTTTGACTTATAAGAAAGTCGAAGTGATATGAAAGAAGTCAAAAGATTAATATTACTATTTAACCCTTGCTTTGCTGAGTTAGCAGCAGCAGCAAAATATATAAAAACATAACATGTGGTCACAGGCAGGGCTGGCTCCAGGGGTTTTGCCGCCCCAAGCAGAAAAAAAAAAAAAGCCGTGATCGCGATCTGCGGTAATTCAGCGGGAGGTCCTTCGCTCCAAGTGGGAGTGAGGGACCCTCCGCCAAATTGCCACCGAATACCTTAAAGTGTATTAAACCTCCGGAGTTGCCGCCCCAAGCACCTGCTTGATAAGCTGGTGCCTGGAGCCGGCCCTGGTCACAGGCTGGGCCTGAGTCTACATTGTATTACACCAGTTTTATGCTGCTGGAAATCCATTCACTTCAACAGAATTTCACTAGCATAAAAATGGTGTAATAGCTGAGAATCAGACCTATGGACTTCAAATATTTTGCATCATTCACCACCACTTTACTGAAATGTAAATTTTCTATGGAAATGTCCCATTAAATATGACAAACAGTTGTATCTTTAAAATAAGTAATTTTCATTTTATTTTTATTTAAAACAACTCTATTGCCTCCAAAACTTTCTTGTTTTGGATGAGATGTTATGCCAAGAATCTTCTTATACTGCCCTTGATAAGTTCTGGAAGGGAAATCAGTCAGAGGAAAGCGTTTTTTTTTCTTAACATCATCAGAAGCAGGATCCTGCCTTCCCCAATGAAAAAGTTCTGACAGATAGCAACAGATCTTTAAAATGTGATGTGCACAAATGTAAGGAGAGCACCAAAATTCATTTTCACACCGGACCAAAATAGGATTCGAACTTGTCCCTGCCTTGGCCAACGTACAAGGTCACTGCAAACAGTGCAGGGGAAAGTTTAGATATAAACAGAAAAAGGTAATATTTGGCATTATAAATACACTCTATTTTTTCTATTTATATTTGGTTTTACAACACCTACCTTTTATAAAAACTAAGTTTGGGTCCTAAACTGACTTGACAGTGGCCGACCCATTACAACAAACTAACACAACAAAAAGTTTTCAATAAATTATGACAATATTAACTGAACTATGAACCCGATTCCTCTATTGCACTTTACTAATTCACAAATTGCATTCTGTATTGCAAACCTGATATACTATTAAACTTAAGACCATGCTTGTGCAAAGTATTTTACTTCATTGTATAATACAGAACAAGTTGCGATAATGCTGGGAATTGAATAGGTATATCAAACTCCCACTAAAAAATCCCTACTCAGAGTAGCAGTACTGTAGTTGCAGATAGAATTAATCCAACATGGAAATCCGCAGCAAGGGAACTCTACATGTAGCTGTGGCAGAGCCTTTGATATATTCATCTGACACAGTAGTCTTTGTGAACTGGTCAATTTGCGTGTGGGTGTGGGAATGGTCCCCCCCCCCCCAATCAATTGCCTTTTTTGCACCACAGTATCTTTTCCATCTCGAACTAATATGACTGCATTGCATATTATGTGCTTTCTCCTAATTGGTCAGTGAGCAACCATAAGCCAATCCATAGAGGCTGATCTGGTGAGGCAAGCCCCTCTCCTTGTGCATTTTATTTTCCTTGTGTTCTGCCGTCCCTTTCATCTCCTCCCTCTTGTGTTTATTTGAGAGAGTTTTTATTTATGAATCAATCACCTGCTTTTTAATCACCTCCCCTATGGATGACGCTAACCCGTTTCTAGCCACAAAAGCTCCTGACAGACTGAGCCGCGCTGTTGGCACCCGCGACAGACCCAGACCCAGGCCCAGGACCGAGGGGAGGTGGGGCCGGGGGAGATGTTCAAAGCAGCAGCGCGTAGAGCCATGGCTGTGCGGGGCGCGCCGCCGGGGCAGCAGCCAGGCGGATGAATGGGACGGGGCTGGCCGCAGCAAGGCGCTGCTGCCCCCTTTCCCTGGGAGGAGCGTCAAGCAGCGGGCGTGGAGAGCGCCGAAGGGGGGAGGGCAGGATTTGAACGAAGGGCGGTGACACCGCACAAAAGATTTCTATAGGCTTAAGTGAGGTTACAGCAAAGGCAACGGGGAGGCGGAGGAGTGGGCGAAGCAGCCTCCCTTAGAGCCATGCAGCGTCTGGCTGGCAGATCCGCAGCAGCAGCCGCCTCTTCCCAGTAGTTTGTTTTAGGGCCCGGGCAGAGGAATCGGAGGAGAGAGGGCGGCCGAAGGGCTGTTCCCCGCCCCGTCCCTGGAAGTTGGTGATTCGGCCAGAAAAATGGCAGGAGCAGAGCCAAGCCGAGCGGGTCGCAGCATCTGCCGCGGCTGCAGCCCGGAGCCACCACCCTTGTTGGCGGCGAGAGTCTAAGTTCGTGCCGCGGCAGCAGGAGGCCACCGAGGAGCCGGACGAAGTCGGAGCGGATGCGCCCACGTCCGGAGGGCCCGCAGCGAGGAGGGGATGGAGCCAGGCGGCCGGGAGCGAGCTCGGGGCGGCTGGATGCATGAGCAAGGAAGGAAGGCGTGAGCCAGCCACAGAGGGAAGGGGAGAGGATCCCTCCCTCCCCGCCAGCTGCCGGATCCGGTGGCGCTTTTGCTCTCCCCTCCCCGCCCGTTGCACCGAGCAGGGGTGTGTGCAAACAGCCCGCGATCCCAGCAGCGCAAACACTAAGTCTGTGCCCAGCTCCTCCAGGGCTCGTGCAGTGCGACCGGGCCACACCCTCGGCTGTGCTTCCTGATACCAGGAGATGCGGGTCTGCCGCCGCCTGCGACTGACTTCTCGGGGACATGTAAAGGAGGAGCACATGGTTCGCAGTCGCCTCCTTTCGGAGCAGTGGGATTTTTTTTTTGAAGGAGTTAAACGGTAATAAGTTGGATGTTTCTTTTCTAATTCATGGCAGCCGGTTTGCATCCGTAATTTATTCACCGTGAAGAGGGAACTTTGCAAAATCCAGCTGCCGGGAAGCAAACCAACCACCGCGGCACAGATCAGCGTGCAACATAAATACAAAGCCTAGATCATGCCGGGAAGGGACCCGGCGGCTCCCCCAGAGCAGCACCCCGCCGCTGGCCCGGAGGTCTAGCCAGTGCATTGCAAAGGGGAGAGGCCGGGGCTCTCTCAAGTGCGGAGGATTTTGCTTTTCCACCCACCCACTCCCAGCAGCCCCAGCCCCGGCGCCCAGAGGCTTTTTTTTTACTCGCGGAGATTAATGGAATGATGGTGCGGGAAAGGCAGAGAGATCCTGCCGGGCTCAGTCGGGACTGCTCGGGCGGCGGGAGAGGCGGTGGCAGTGGGGTCGCAAGAGGCATGCGAGTGCCCCCCCGGCGCGATGGCTAGCGGTGGCTCTGGCAAGTCCACTAGCGAGGTGTCCAGCAGCGCCGTCCCCAGCAGCAGCTCGCTGCAGAGGAAGAAACTCGTCTCCATCTGCGACCACTGCAAGATCAAGATGCAACTGGTGGCGGATCTGCTCCTGCTGTCCAGCGAGACCAGGCCGGTGAACACCGAGAGCCTCTCGGTCTTCGGGGAGTCCTTCGAGAAGTGCAGGGACACGATCATTGCCAGGACCAAGGGGCTCTCCATCCTGACCCACGATGTCCAGAGCCAGCTCAACATGGGGCGCTTCGGGGAAGTGGGGGACAGCCTGGTGGATATGGGGAACCTGGTGGTCTCCCTCACTGAGTGCTCTGCCCATGCTGCCTACCTGGCTGCCGTGGAGACCCCAGGGGCTCAGCCTGCTCTGCCGGGCTTGGTGGATCGCTACAAGGTGACCAGATGCAGGCATGAGGTGGAGCATGGCTGTGGGATCTTAAAAAACACCCCTTTGCCAGACATGAGCCCTCAGCTCCTGCTGGAGGTTTCCCAGAACATGTCCAAGAACTTGAAATTCCTGACAGATGCCTGTGTCTTGGCCAGTGAGAAATCCAAGGATAGGTTTGCCAAGGAGCAGTTCAAACTCAGCGTCAAGTGCATGAGCACCAGCGCCTCTGCCCTCCTGGCATGTGTCAAGGAGGTAAAGACTTCACCCAGTGAGCTGACCAGGAACCGGTGCGTCTTGTTCAGTGGACCCTTGGTGCAATCTGTCCATGCTCTGGTGGGCTTTGCCACTGAGCCCCAGTTTTTGGGTAAAGCTGCCACCATTAATCCAGAGGGCAAAGCTGTGCAAACTGCCATTCTAGGAGGGGCCATGAGCGTGGTATCTGCTTGCGTGCTCCTGACCCAATGCCTCAGGGATATAGCCCAACACCCAGAAAGTAGCACCAAAATGACAGATTACAGGGAAAGGTTGAGGAACTCGGCTTGCGCCGTCTCAGAAGGTTGCAACCTGCTATCTCAGGCACTAAGAGAAAGATCTTCACCCAGGACTTTACCGCCAGTGAACTCCAATTCTGTGAATTAACCTCCACCCCCATTTAGATCTCAGTCATTACTAAAGGAAAATAATATCCCACCTCCCCAAGCCCTGGTTTTTGTATACCAAAGAATTTGCTTAGATGAGCCCAATCCTTTGATTTTATGTGGTGAGGGAACACAACAGCAACATACTTAAACTATATATACACAAGAAGAGGTGGACAAAATAATTAGTGGCCAGTTTAGGCATTTTTGTAATTGAGTAATTATTCACAAATATATTTTCCATCAATCAATAAGGTCTATATACAAACAAAAGGTAATCAAAAAAGTTTTATACCCGAGGAGGTGGGGGAATCTAAAAAGCTTTAATCGCGCTGGGTGCGGTTTTTAAAGTTTTGTCTTGTCTTGTCTTCCAAAATTTCCCTTCTAAATTCCACTGTTCAGTTGTGCAGGAAAAAGAAGTTACCTCAGTTTTCACGTATAAAAACAAACCAACACCACCTAGATGATGGATGTAGCTACTTTCGGGAGGGGGGAGGAGAACGGGGGATCTAATTTCTTTTGAATCAAGTGTTAGGTTAGAGAAGTGCATTTGGTGTGCAGGAGTGGAGATTGTGATTATGTTTTCCATGTGTTGATTTCCAAACTGGGGGAAAAGCTACTGTGAGTGTTTAAACAAACAAAAAATTACACTATAACTAAAATGATTTTTAATTTTTTTTCCAATGTCAGTTTTTATCTTGCATGTACTGGAGTATTTATTTCATCTATTAAAATGTTATGTTTCTCAGATGTCTTTCTGTGAATCTCTTAAAACCTGAATAATTGAACAACTAGGCCTGTTTGCATTGTATGTCACTTTCCCCAGGGAATGCGTGGTACAAATGCAGCTGTAATTTAGACAGAGCAGCATGCAGACTTGAATTCAATTTATTTTATTCTAACAAATACTTTTCTTCCCATTTTCCCCACTCCTGTTCCTTCCCCCAAAAGAGAATCCATTGAATTAGTCTATTTTTTTTTTTAAAAGCTGGACCATACTATGTGTAGAGATCACACACTTGTAAAGAAGTGGTTGTTGGTTCTGGGTGGCACAGGGAGGGTTTGCAAATCTATATTGTCAAGTTAAGTAAGTTTCATGTAGTCTTCGAGAAGTTTTACTGAGTATTTTAGCTTTTGTTGGTATTATGGATTCTAATATGTTAAGCCTGTGAGTTTTGGTTGGAAGACTTATTCCTGCAAACTTTTACCTGCAGATGAAGTCCCATTGATTTCATTGGGCCTGCTTTTGTACATAAAACTTTGCAGGATCAGGCCCTATGATCCCACAAAGACTTGCATTTGTAATTCTTTGACATAGGTCAAGTATAACAAGTTTGATAATGCAGGTACAATTAAAAGTTCGCTGACTAAGAGACTACCTAGGAAGGCCTGGTCCAGCAGTGGAAGTTAGACTTGGCATATAAACAGTACTATAGAATTTTACAGGAATTGTCTAAAACTGTACCTAAAAAATATTACTACCATGTTTTGGACCACTGCCATAGACTACTGTATTTGTTTAACAAGAAGTAAAGCTGATGTCTGCATTAGAATATAAACTGTCCTAGACTATTGAAGTGTCTTCCTATTACAGCAAGGCTGGTGGCAGATATGGTGCTTTTATTTTCCTAGCCTCAAACATAAGAAAAAGATCACTTGATTCACTAGGCCAGCGTTTCTCAAACTGGGGTCGTCGCTTGTGTAGGGAAAGCCCCTGGCACGCCGGGCCGGTTTGTTTACCTGCCCCGTCCGCAGGTCCGGCCGATCGCAGCTCCCAGTGGCCGCGGTTCACTGCTGCAGGCCAATGGGAGCTGCTGGAAGCGGCGGCCAGTATGTCCCTTGGCCCACGCTGCTTCCAGCAGCTCCCATTGGCCTGGAGCAGCGAACCGCGGCCAGCGGGAGCCGCGATCGGCTGGACCTGTGGACAGGGCAGGTAAATAAACTGGCCCGGCGCGCCAGGGGCTTTCCCTACACAAGCGGCGACCACAGTTTGAGATACACTGCACTAGGCCCTAACAGTCTGAACGTTTTTTAAGATGAGATTATATGTATCTATTTGTACAGTATTTCATTGGGTTTGGAAGGATGTTTGCTAGTTTTTTCCTTACTGAAATTCAATGGATCCTGAAATTAGGGTATTTTCCTTATTGAAACTAATTGGAGTTCAGCAACCTCTGTGGCTAGGAATTTTATTTTTGGAGGCGCAGCCTTGAGTTTAATGCCTTTGTGTGTTCCTCACTAAGTTACTAATTTATTCTGTGTAACTTATGCAACACAGATATAATGACTGCATCTGTATAACTCTAGTGTAAACCCTCTTAATGCAATCTGATCAGGCATAACTTTCTAACTTTGGCTCAGATAATCCTCTCCCACAGGAAGAGCCCACAGGAGGAAACTCCCTTGGAGGAAATCTATATGAGGATTCCCTCAGATTCCCCACATGCACATTCCCATCAGGATGGCAGGGTTTGTCTTCCTCAGGAATGGTTTTGGAGGCCGTTGGGAACCCACAGCATGCCAGGGGCATCTACATGGAGTTGCTGTGCCACTGCACTGTCAGTGATTCCTATGGCCCCTCCTTCCTTGTCTTCATAGTAGCCTGTCTCCATTAAAACCAAGCTACCAGGGCCTCTCCCTGATCACAGCCGTCCTTAGGACGGAAGAAGAGATGTTCAGTGGAAAAGATAAGTCCCAGCAGGTATTATCTTTTTTTGACTAACTTCCCTGGGGAGGGATAGGGGATGAGGAGTGGGCGCCACCCTTTTGTTTAGCACAGACCCTTGACCAAGTGAGAGGTGTCTGTAGGATAGGATCCGTAGGAGTGGTGCTGTGAAGGGAGCTACTGCCTTCACCTGCTTCTCCCTCCCCTGAGACATCTTTCGGAGGGTCCCCTCTGTGCATGTATCTAGGTGGTATCATCTAGCTCTAATTTATTTTAATTTGCTATGACCTAAATTTCCCAAACCTGCTTCCAGATATATAAGCCAAGGATTCTGAAGGGCAGCTCTGTAGTGTGACTGACAGAAAAGTAATGTCCTCCTGTGTCTTTTGATGTGTGAACTTAATAATTATTGACTATTGAATAGTCGTTGCTGTATAATTAGACTCATTTTGATGCATTTATATGTTGTTAGTGAGGTTATATGAAACAGTAAAGTCTTATTACTTCTGAATATGAAAGGCAATATATTATTAATCACAATAGTGTTGATTTTGTTGTGGTAAGATTTTTTTTTTTGAGTGGTTTAGTATATTACTTTGGTTTTAACAATAATGCCACAGATTTCTCCCCACTCTCTGATGTACAGATGTAACTTACTTCAGAATTTAGTTTTTCTAGGTGTTCTGAAGTAAAATGTGCTGCTCTAGATTACTTTTCCTTGTGAGGCGTGAATTATGTTTCATTGTTAAATGAAACCTGGGAATAAAGTCTGAGAAATACAGTTGTCAGGGTCATGATTTTCATTAGTGGAGACTTAAAAAAAAATGTAATCAGTAACTTGGCAAAAATAATTTACCATAAATTTAAAAACGAATTATTTAAACACCTCTCAAAATACTTAAGGTAGGCCATGTGCTGATTTCGTTCCATAGCAGAACTTCCCCTGATGACAAAGGGAACTGCATGCCTATGGATTGAGTTCAGAGTATATCCCTGAAAATGTATTCACATACTTTGAATGTAAAAAAATTGGGGGCAGAAAAAGACTTTTGATATGAACTGATACAGATTTTTTTTGCACAGAATTAATGAGTAACCAAAAAAATGGCAGCTTTTCAGCTGGAAAAAGCATAACTTAATTACAAAGCAGTAGAATATTAAAAAAAAAAATTAGTCTCATGTTTATAAAAAAAAAAACATGTATTGTGATAATTATCATGGAATAGTCAAGTCTGATATAGGAGGAAGTATTCCAGCAATATATGTATGTTGTTGATACACTTTGGATTTTCCAAGTCAGAGAAAATGAGTCATAGAAGGAAGTATTTCTATATATGTGTGTGTGTGGGGTGAGGGTGGTATTGTTTTTGTTTTTTCTCCTTCCACCTTTGTAGGTAGAGAGCCATTATAGAGGGTCTTTGATTATCACCTGGTTTTGTACTTCATACTTTAGGCCCCAGTTGTCCAAATACTTATTCGTATGCTTAGCCCTATGCAAGCAAGTAGTGCTGTTGATTTCATTGTCAAGTCAGGTGTGTGAGAGTTTTTGCTGGATCAGGGCCTTAATGTTGTTTGACAGCAGCAAACTTAATTTTTCAGGCAGCTTATGTCCCATTTGTAGCAGATCTATTCTACTAGTACACTGAGTAAAAGGGTTAACCCTTTTTTTTTTGAAGCTCACTGTGCAAGGAGCATCATGTCAGCCAAAAATAACACTATCGCCATCAAATGAGGATTCAATTTATTTTAAAAAATAGAGGGTTTTGTAATGAGGAAAAAAGCACTTTCATATTGTCTGTAGGTTGACAGTTACCTTGTTTGTTTCTCCATTATAATGCAGTTTGACTAAAGAAGTAACTGCAAGGGCTTAGAAGTTAAGAGCAATTTGCTTGTTGTTTTCAAAAAATGTAAAAACTGCAGGAGAACCTGTAAACTAGCCACAAAAAGTATAACTGAAAACTAAAAGTAAGTAAGGTTGACTATTTAAAGCTATCTTTGCTATTTGCAAAACTGGGGGAGGAGGGGGAGGGGAATGGGTCTTACCATCCCCTTCACTTTTTGCTACAGGAAATGATCAGAGGCAGAAAACCTGCTCTTAGCTAGACTTCTGTCAGACGGAGAAGGGCTTGAGCCGTTATGGTGTCTGCAGCTCTGTAGTGTTAGGGGGTGTGCCTGATTAGAGAAGGGGTGGAGCCAAGAAAGAGGAAATGCTCCACAGGGGTAATATCTCCTGTAAACCACCAGGAATTTCCCTATGCTAGCTAATGCTGGGACTGATCCAGTAAATGATACGGATGCCCTTTCCAAGCTGTCAGATTGCTCTCTGTATGGAAGGATTGGATTAGGTACATTCTGGCTGCCGTTGGGAGCTGTGCTGCCATAGGGAACAAGGGGCCTGTAGAGTAGCCATGGGGCATTTGTGGAATTTGCCTGAGGATCTCAGGATATCCACAGGTTTGGAGGGCCACACCATTATGTGAGAGTGGCAAACACTGTTACCCTGACAGGACGATTAGTTAGAAATTGTAGTCTTTGCTAGCTTACCTTTGGCTCTCAGGGCTTTAGAAGTGGAAGGGTCTGAGAAGGGCCTGTGTCTTAGATTTCTTTAAAATTTTATGTTATCTTAGTGCCTGTGAAAAATGCCAGATTTACGGCTAGGAAGACAAAAGTCCTCTTCCCACAGACCTCCTAGATTGGTCTCCGGTCCATTCAGTTAAATCCTTTGGCTCACTGCTGAGAAGCCAGCAAAGATTCTCAGTGGTGACATGAACATCTGTCTATCGGAAATTGGACTGAGACCATTCATTCATTTGACATCTATAGTTTTGGGTAACTCCCACTCTGGGCCAAAAATCAAACTGGCCGCCTACTAAGTGAACGGCTTTTTCTTCCATTATAGATCCCTTAAGACATCAGATTCCCCCAAGAAACTCCTGATTTATTTGTAGGAAGTTGTTGACTCTGAATACATCGTGTAAAGAGTTATTCTATCAGATCTTTTTGAATTTGTATAAATTAGCCTAATAATCAGCATAACTATAAATGCTTTTGAAAGGCTTCCTATGGGCATTAAGGGCCTGATCCATAGCCCACTGAAATCAATGTCAATTTATATTCTTAGTAATATAATGTTGTTTTCACAAATTATGTTAAAATAACATCAAGAGTCTGGCTTATATTGCCATGCTAGGAAATGTATGGACACAGATTCAGACTCTCATTAACAACATGCTGTAGTCTATCACACGATTGCAAAGTTCTCTCAGCAGTAAATGATTTTTATCATACAATACACTACATGATACTATATTTAGACACAGTCAAGAATGGAGTGTCAGCATTAACTCAGAATTTCCTGGCTTTTTGGTGGTTTGCCAGACCCTTGATACTGTTCTAATTTAATTTTTATAATTTCTCTTTTATGTTAAAGGTTTCTCCTGGCGGTAAAAGTTGTGATTGCCGTACTGTATTGATAGCCTCACTTTTATGTAAATACCATTTAATATATTTTGAAATCCTGCTTGTTGCCAGATGCCGCTCTTTCGGTTTGTGTTGTTAAACACTTTTGAAAGCTAAATATTTTGAAGGTTTTTTCCCAAACTATCAAAAGTGATTATTACTAACAACTTGCTTAGTTTTAAATTGAATTAGTTTGAGGTGAAATGATTGAAAGAAAGGATGTCTCAAAGTAGTTGTTTTTTTTCTGGGTTTTTGTTTATACACAAATATTTGATAGTTGTCTTTCAGGTATGTTTGTTTGGGAGGCAGGGAAACGGCACTTCCTAACACTGGTCTAGTCAATAAATATACAGAATCCTAAAAAGCACAGATCAGGGACAGTCCTGCAACAAGAGCCACATGACTGGACCTCTGTGCCCATACAGAGTTCCACTGAAATCAGTGGGACTCTGCACAGGCTCAGAGATTCTCCTTTGCAGATCCTGTTGCAGGATCAGGGCTTAAACTGGAAACTGCGGTACAATCTGGACTATAGTGGCTGCTGGTATTGTTCTAAATCAGGGGTCGGAAACCTCTGGCATGCTGCTCGCTAGGGTAAGCACCCTGGCGGGCCAGGTCAGTTTGTTTACCTGCTGCGTCGGCAGTTTCGGCCAATTGCGGCTCCCTTGGTGCTTCCTGCTGCCCCCATTGGCCTGGGACAGCAAATCACGGCCAGTGGGAGCCGCGATTGGCCGAACCTGCCGACGCAGCAGGTAAACTAGCCTGGACCGCCAGGGTGCTTACCCTGGCGAGCTGCGTGCCAGAGGTTGCCAACCCCGGCTCTAAATAATTCATAGGGTCTGGTACATTGGTATGATAGGCTGCATGTGCAGCTCCAGCATCACAAAACAGTCCTGGATTAGCTTAATTAGCCATATTGAATGATTTAGAACTGCCATGGCAGCTCCTATGTCTCCCATCTTCCTGACTCAAGGTTTGGGGTCTGGTCAGGAGAAAGGAGGCCTAGCCTGGGCACCCCCGATCCCCAGGTGTCAGAATCGCCCCTCGAGGCCCTTTGTAGTCAGTGTAATTTACACTAGAGAACAGACCAGTGTCTAGAGAGCCCTAAAATCAAGGGAATTGAAACCACCATTACTTCCTACCCTTTCAAATGCTTATTTCTTGGCATGATCAGTCATTCAGGACCGCAGGGTGCACTAGTGCAGTGGATCATCAGCAATAATGCCAGACCAATGTTAATTTGCCTTTGTTTAGCTTTTAGTGGATGGTACCTTTTTCTTTATATGGGTATTGTTAGCTTGGTTAATATTCATTCATCAGGGGCTGCTGATGGTTCCTAAAGCAGCAGAACCTGAGTGGGTCTGTTGAAAGGAGTTAGATGGCTATGGAGTGGATGTTCTGTGGGACTCTCTGCCTCATATGCAGTGGAACTAAGATCTCCACATAACGTAGGGCTGGAAGGAACCTTGCGAGGCCATCTAGTCCATCCCCACACGCTGAGCCAGGACCATGTATACCAGTCCATCCCTGAAAGTTGTTTAGAAGGTGCTAGGGAAAGTTGTAAGAGGGTGACCACTGAGTCTATTATTCTGTTGATTCATTGGCCATGAATCATCTCACAGGTATTGCAGCAGGCATGTGGGTCCCTGGGATTGTGTTTGTAGAGCAGCTGTAGATGCATCAAGTAAAAACCTGCCATTTCCCATAAAGATTTTCTCAGCATGCTAGGATTTTAATTTGTCCACTCAGTGGTTTGAGCATTGGCCTGGTAAACCCAGGGTTGTGAGTTCAATCCTTGAGGGGGCCATTTGGAGAACTGGGGTAAAAATCTGGGGATTGGTCCTGCTTTGAGCAGGGGGTTGGACTAGATGACCTCCTGACGTCCCTTCCAACCTTATGATTCTATGTGGACTCTCTTGAATTACTAGCCAATGTAACCTTAATGTGTCTGGGGCTCAGTTTTGCACTCTAAACATGCACCACCTGATTGCCTTTTAGAAGAGTTGCACAGAGCTGGGTGTGCAGGGTGGCAAGTTAAGATTACTATGGGAAGCTTAACTTTTGCATATTCTGCCTGTTGTGTGCTTGAATCTGTAACCTTGATGTTAAAATTGGTCTCATTAAAAAATTTACCACAGAATAAACTTGACTTTACAATATTAGAGTCATAGTAGCAACTCCATAATTAAAACTGAATGTTTTAATTTTAGGCCATATTTTTGACTCCTTTCTGCTGGCTTAGGACACCTGTAAGAATGAAACTTCTCTTGCTATGTGCCTGGCCAAAAAACAAACAAACCCGTGAGCCCTTTTTTATTTTTAAGTTGGAAGTTATTGGAGAAATAACTTCTGAATGATGGGACACAGAAAAATAGGGGTGTGTTTTTGATATGCAAGTGAACTATTTTTTTCTTATAGTTTTTAAAAAAATTGGTTACTTTGTAAAATTGAAATTGGTCTTATGCATAAGTCCTTAATGAGAACTTGTGCCCTGGACCAGTATACTAAAATTACACATGTTCAATTAATGGTGGGAATTCTGTCAGGCACTCATACAGAGATGTATTGTAATGTCTTTTCAGAAACCTGGTAAATAAATTAGGTGAACGCCATACTAGAGGAGCTTATCCTAAGAGTCTATGCCTGTGGAACGTGTGACTTCTTGGGGTATGTCTACTCTGCAGCTGGGAGTGAGCCTCCTAACCTGGCTAGACAGACTCCTGCTAGCAGTGCTTGAGCTAGCGCACAAAAACAACAGAGTGGACGTTGCTTCACTGATGATGACTCAGTCTAGCCACCCAAGCTCTGACCCAGTGGGGCTGAGCTTGGGTGGTTAGACTGGCCCTCTATTGGCCTGAAGAGTGGCTCCAGAGGATCGGCCAGTGGAGTTTTGTGAAATCACGAGAATCACATTTGAAATAACCCTGATTTACGTTCTGCTGGCTATGTCACTGGAGTCTGTAACGTTTGTTAGTTCTGGTAATGAAAGACAGGTCTGAAAAATCTTAACAAGCAAGATTAAGATGAAGTTGTTTGAGATCGGTGGACATGGGAATGTGATGTGACTATTAAGGAAGAAAAACTATGAATTCTGTGATAAAGTTTGACAGTATGTGGGTTTTTAAAAAAAAGTTGATAGAATGTTGTGGTAAAAATAAAACAAAACACTACAAGGTTGTGTTGCAAATGCAATTAAGTTTCCATTGTAAATTACCCTTGTTTCCTGGCCACTATCCCGGCTTTCCAGTATGGGTCAGTGGCACTGCCTCTGCCCATGCTCTGTTTCTGGCTGACTGCTCCACCCCACTTGCTTCTCATGGTTCACATGCCAGCACCTTGCATATTACATTCATTCATTAGCCAGAGGCTTCACCTCCTCCATCTTCCATGCCCAGTACAACACCCTGATGTGGAACAGAGACTGCATTGTACTCCATGCACTCTCCCTATATTGTATGCTCCAGGGTACGTCATTTCCCCTGCAAATTATGGTCTGAGACTACACCATCCAGATCAGGCTGGAAGTATACCTTTGTTCCACATATACTGGTTCCAGATTCCACCTCATGCATCCTTCCAAAATGCAGAATAGAAATTCTCCTGTAATCAATATACCCTAGAAGCGTGCCTTACATAGTATGTCAAAAACCAATAACAATGCAATTCCGATACACAAAGCAGACTTACATTTCTTTTATGTGGCAGCCTTTTTGGTGTTGGTTCATCTGTTTTGTAGAGGAGGTAGTTTGGGGTTGGATCTCTAGCCTGCTGGTGGAGAGAAGATGGGTGTTAGTCACTAAGTTAAGGTTGTTGATGTTGAAGCTTCAAGTGCAAATGTCCCAGCTATGTAGCATTTAGTTTTTTTGTTTTGTCTAACTATAACTTTACACAAACATTTTTAAGGGGCTAGGTATCCCGAAAAGCTTTTTGTCTTGGCTTGATCCTGAACTTTGAATTCAGTAATAAAGAACCAGTGCCTGGATCGACTACACCACCTTGTAAAGTCTAACAACAGTTTGTTTATTGCATCTCCTAATAGATCTCTGTATTGGGCTCGAAATCTGCTCACTTGGGTTTGTTTGTTTTTTTTTAAATCTTACAGGAGCAAAAATTCTTAGCTCCTGCCTGTGTCATCATCTCACGGGATTTCGAGAGTAGTTTTTCAAGATGGTCTTCATTTGTTTCCAATTAGGAAAGAAGTGTTTTGTGTAATTATCCATTTCCCTAGTAGTCTTTAAAGGACACTATCATCAAAAATAGCCCTCAAACACTTCCTTTTCATTTTAATTTTCAAAAGCCCTGCGTGAAGGTTGGGTAGGGTGTTTGTTTAACACATCTGTTGTTTGGATATGAAGGAAGAAAGTGCATGTTATTTACTATACAGGATTAAGTTTATTGGCATGGCACAACTAAAGATCAGATAGGCTGCTTGGATTGATTTATGTGAGGCTAGTATTATAATCTGCAAAAGTGTGTTGTGACTTCAATGGGTCTTCCGTGTGGGCACAATGGGTCTTCCTGTGCAGACTCAATTGTAGGTAGGCTACTTGTAATATTGAGAACTTCCACACAGGGATCCGATCCTGTATGTTTTACACAGACAAAATTCTTCATTGACTTGAGTGGAAAGTTTTTTCCTTGAATAAGACAAAAAGGCTAAAGCCTGAATTATCTGCTAATTATTTTATAAGATCTCGCTCGTTTGATAAAAGAAATGTTTTAATTACATCTTGTATTCTGTGCTGTTCTATTCTAAAACAGAGAGCACATGCTACACTTGCTCTGTAGTGATGGGATGAAATAACCCTCTCAAATATCTTTGAAATCCTTTGTCTTTTCCTTTTCCTTTGAAAACGACAATGCAGTCTGTGAATGGCTCTTTGGGGGATAAATATGCTTTGCAACGTAGCTCATGGAGCTGAGGGGTTTGCTGAGTAGACAGATTTTTTTTTAAACTAATATATCCATCCAATAAAAATATGAGTTGCCAAATAGTGGATTTTTCAAAGCCTTTCCAGTGGGTTTTAGGCTACGAAAGCTTATGCCCAAATAAATGTGTTAGTCTCTAAGGTGTCACAAGTACTCCTCGTTCTTTTTTCAGGAATATTACGTTAGCGATTGCTTCTTTGTTGCGCTCATTTAACTTAAACTATGTTGGATATTTCCCTCCCCTTAGAGACTGTTATAGTAAGAGTTTGTTGTACTTAAGGAAGATTTATCTATTGCAGTCATTGGCTCACATTATATCCCTTTTAAGTAACTCACTCAGGGTCCTATCCTGCAAGGTGCTGAGTATCCTCTGCACTCTTGGGAGCCTTTGATGTTCTGGTTGTTTGCACTGTTTTTAAAATGAATCTCATAATTCATGGTACCACGGTAGAAACAAATATAGACAGGGAATAAAACATCAAAAATATTTTAGGACAAGCCTAAAAGGGACTCTTTCAGATGCCCTAGTTCAGACGTTTATTTTATTTATGTAAAATACCTTTTTACTCCTACAGAATAATTAAGTTTAAAATACTGTAAGACCTGGATTTATCCAATTAAAAAAAAAAATAAATGCAGCTTTTTCCAGATAGTGTGGTTATGTAGGATCAGAAGAAAGAAATGAGCTGAAGAGTTGTTTCATTACTATCTCTAGTCTAGACGTCTTTTTAAATAAAAAATTTAATGTTTTCTCTTTTTATTTTTATTTATTTATTTTTTGGTGCCAGATGAAAGAAAACCCATTGCCAGTTGCCGTGGGGAAGCATGATCAGTGAGACACTCCCTCCTGGTCTCTCAGACAGAGCGAAGGGTTCAAAAGTAATTAATACCCCTTTCACATACTAGAGGCCATATACTTGCTGCTTAACTCCACTTACTCACTGCACTCAGTAAGATAATACTTCCTTAAAGTCATTTTACATACATTCCCCCTTCAGTTATATCTGTCCTCTAGTTCCAGTCTGTCCGCTGACCTCAAATAGATCACCTGGCTTCATTTTCTAAAAAGTCTTTATCTAGTTTACTTCAGTCACACATCTGAATCCTCTTCACTCACGATGAAATAACCCTACCTAATCATTTTTACTAAGATTAATTCTGGAAATAAAATTACCCGGGTCAGAAGATGAGAGGTTTAGCTTAATAATTGTAATGGTCGTTGCATTTGTAGAAGCTTGTTTTAGGACTTTTTCAAGACTGAAGCAAATTATTTTTAAACTATTTCCTTTTGTCACAACCTCCTGAGTGCATCACTGTCTCATCCCCCACTCTCCAGCTACTTAGGAATTAACGTTTAGTGGAGTATATTCAGTAAAACAAAAAAAAAGTCATTCTGATCTAGTTTGCAGTGATTTCTACCTAGAGTTATTCTGTTCTGGACAGGTTTAGTGTGTGTAGTGTTTGTGTTTAATGCTGGATTATGCATTCTGCATCTTACTGAGATTGATTGAAAAAATTCCATGTATCCCAAGGAATTCCAGACTCCTATGCTTGTAAGAGCTTCCCTCAACCTCTTTCCCCTTCCCCATCTGTTTGTGGAATTATAAAACGCTCTTAGGAGCTTTTTGAGTGGGAGTGTGTGTTGTCAAGGCCAGTCACTTCCCCTTGTTAACCCTTGGCATTACCGAAACAAAAATTAGTGGCCTTGTGCCTACATGATAGTCTTGTACCCATTGAAGTCAATGGCAAAACGTTCATTGTTTTCAGTGAGACTGGATCTAGCCCAGAGGTCCCCAAACTGTGGGGTGTTCCCCCCCGTTGGGGAGCACAGGACCGTTTGAGGGGGGCACGGCTGGGCCTGGGCCAGCCCCCACGGGGGGCAAGGAGGGAGCACCACCCAGCCCCGCTCTGCCCCCAGCCTCGGCCCCTTTACCCCTGTCTGCATCCTCACCCCCAACCCATGGCCCCATGCCCATCCCCGGCTCTGTGCAGAAATGGTTGGGGGCGGGGGCGCGCAACCTGGAGAAGTTTGGGGACCAGTGATCTTGCTCATAGTTTTCACCACTGACCTTCAATCCTTACTGATGGAGTATGATCTTTGAAAGTGTCGGCTTTGCCTATGATCCCAGCAAGCAGTGTATAGGTAGGGGTTCCACTTAACTGGCATGGAGATGGTCTGAAGATATTCCTGCAGAAGGGACATGGAGAAATCCAGTCAGAAACATTTCGGGCTGCTGGGGTGTTATGGTCCTTCCTGTGGTCTGTGATTAAAGCTTCACTCCCCACACCCTTGTGGCCCCAAAAGGGTACGTTCTCCCTGGGGAATAGCAGACCCTACGCAGGAGGGATAGGGACCTTGGGTGGGCAGGAAGCCTGGGATTGGTCAAATCGTCCATAGAAAATGTTTCTTAAAAAAACAGAGTAGAGAGAGCCAGGTAAAACTGGCAGGACATTTCATAATGCCACATTATACAATTAAATAAACCCTGGAGAATTGCTCCTGGAACATGTAAGAAACATATAATTTTAAGCTGGATTAATGTAGAGCTGGAGATCTATTTGTCAAAGGCAGTTTAACCCCTTCAGCGGTACTTAATCTAACACGAATCTGACGTGTTCGGTGATAGTACTCTCCAAATATGTTGAATGAAAGGAATGGCTGGCACTCGTTCCGAAGCCCAGAAATCACAGCTCATCCGTGAGACCCAAAAGATCCAACAACTGCAAGCAGGGTTCTGTATCAGGCAGGCAGCCCTTATGGCAGTCTAGTCAGCTACCCGTGAGTGGGAGAAATGCTAAAGGAAGCCCAGGAAGGAGGGAGACAATGGGGAAACAATGACATGCTAAAAGTATGGCTTTACATTAGCCGTAGACTGAGGACTTATGTGCATAGGCAGAGAGTTTTGAAAAGGCAACTCTAGTGATAACATGAATGGTTTTTCTCAACATGTCCTGCCAGTGACTTCAAACGTAACAAAGAAAGACCGTCTCTGGTGGTTAGGAGAAAAGAAATGAGGCTGGATGTTGCCTGATGGGCAGAATTAATGTGTGTGTTAACTCCTGTGACTCATTGTGTGATCTAGAGCTGTAAATTGGAGACTCAGGGCTCTTCCAGAGTTAGCTTGGGTCAAGATGGCACACTAAATGCTGGGCCCTGGCATATGTTCAACAGGGAAATGTGCACAGCTGAGCAAGGGAACTGTATTCCGTTAATGCTTGTTAACAACACTTTTAGCCAAACCTAGTTTAGAGTCAAGAAACTACCTCACTTCCTGGAGTGAAAGTTTCACTGGGGAGCCACTACCGTTCACCCTTAGGCCACATATCTTAACCTTTTCGGATGTAGCGGGTTCTGAGCATTGTTTAAAATGCAGGTAAAGAACTGTACATCTCTCCCCCACAAAATAATCCAGGGTTGGTGAAAAATTGCATTCTTTTCATTGACTTGCTCCTGCGCACGGTATTATGTAATACAGCCCGCTGATGGTGGGTTGTTTTGTTTTTTTGGTCACTAGGATGTTTCTTGGTGTGTATTGTTAGATTAGAAGCCATTCCTCACTTCTGCTGATTTTTTTTATTTTTTATTTTTTTGGTTCCCTTTAATGCTTATGGTTTTGTCCAAAAATCATTCTTGCTGGCTTACAAAAACAGCAGGAACTGCAGCACTACTCCATTTTAAGCCTGATTTGTATTAGCCATTACATTGGTTCCACATGCTGCTAGGGTGGAGACATCATTTAAATTCCCAACACAGCCAGTCGGGCCAGGAATTGCAACCCTGTGGTAAGTGGCAGTGACTTTCTAGTTCTTGATTACGTTATGCTAGAAAAGAGGATTGTTCCCAGAGCAATTTTACCCAGAAGAAATAATGGAAATAGAGTTCCAGGATGACCTTACACCCCAGTGATCTAGTTGGCTGGAGTCAGTTATTACTCAGCTTCTCCATCATGGAGACTGCAGTAGTCTCATGCTTTGTCATCACTACGATGTGGGTAGATTCTGAGCTCACTGAGCACTTTATATGAGGGTATGCATGTGTATGGCTGGTGAGAGAAGGATTTATGAATGTGAGCAGAACAAAATATGCATTTTATCTGAGACAGGGTTTGGTCCTATTGGTGCTGATTTTAAACTTGCTGTCTTTAGAGCTTTCTTCCTCTCTCTTTTTTTCTGAACCATTGACGCTGGGATGTGTTTTAAAGGAGTTCATCTAGTGCAGTATAGCCTGGGATTCAGGGAAGGAGTGTTGTAGAAAACCTCTGCAGTGAGGCAATCCTGTAAAATTCTGTTTCATTTCAGGACACACGAGCTTGAAAAGTTTTTCCTAGAAATGTGCAATGGGTCTGTCAGAAAACACACCACTCCTCTTCCCAGTAGTTTCCTGCTGAAGTCATTTAGGGCATTTTGCTGCTTTCATCTGTGTATATAGCACGTACTCCTGCGCCAGGTTTTTTTTTTAATGGAATACAAGTAAAAAATTTTGCTCTTAAAAATCATCAGTGAAGAGAGTTGGAAGCTGCTTTGTATGCAAGATTAGCTCAGCAACTTACCTGTTTCTCATTTCCATTCTTTCCTCAATTGCAGTGAAGTGGAGGCAGGTGGTGTTCTCCTTTAGCTACTGCTAAGAGCATGGGTTTGCACAACCCTAAGGGGTTGGGGGTGGGGGGAGTACTTCACTTTAGGGCTGCCTGTTCAGGGCACAGGAGGTGACTTGGAAAGGCGCGTGAATTCCATTTACTGTGCACTCAGACCCGAAGATCCTAGTAAATTCAGCCTACACTATTTGCTCTGTAGGCCAGAGCTATAGTGCAGTGGCTATTTAAAAATCTTTCCTCTCCAGGAATTGGCAAGCAGCCCTTTTACGGTTACATACATTTAACCGAGTTTGTTCCAAGTTCAGCTCCTTATGCCAAAAGGAACAGTCAACTTTTGTTATGTTACTGCTTTATTCACACTTCAGTCTAGACCATAAAAATAGTGTAAGGATGAAATTTACTTCAGCGTTGAGGGACCGCACCCCAGGTAAGCTCTTTGTTAAGGGTTTAAGTGGGAGCTATGTGGATTTAGGGCCTTGTGCAGTCCATCTGTATTGGGTGAATTTCACCCTCCCACCTTTCCCTGTTCTCTCCTGATGTTCCTATTCTTGCACACATATACTAAATAGTGCTCTTTGTCCATGGATCTCAAAGCGCTTTACAAAGGTGGCTGGACATTATATATGATACACACATTTTAAAAAGGAACTGCTAATTATCTAGTAGGACAGTGCATTCCTGTTTTAGTCCATTGGATTGATATGAAATTTAAAATATGTATTTGCATTTTCTATTAAACTGTTCACACATGATGCATATTTTGTTGTCTGCAATGCATGGTTTAGTGGATTGGGCATAGGACTTGGAGTCCTGAGACCTGGTTCTGCCTATCCACCTTTTATGAAGTGCTTTAAGAGCCACAGGTGAAAAGGGCTTTATACAATGCTAAGAACTTCTGCTTGACAATAGGGTAGAAAAAGTTCTTGTCACCTTGAAAATAGCTCTGAACTGAATTCAAATGCCATAGGCTCAATACAGCTGTGTGATGGGGGAAGGGTTGGTGCACGTCTCGAAAGACTGATATGGGACTATTGGAGATCGCATTCAAGGATCTGACATCTGATCTCAAGAGCTTTCTGTTTTGTGTTAAGTGATCATCATTTTTTTCCAGCTAGTCCTGAATTCTTGTGGCGTCTCATATCAAGGCTGTCAATCCCTGTTTACTTTTGTGGTGAGTTAGCAGTTGGCATTAGAGGTGCATGGTTTGTTTCCATTGTGATGTGGATACCTTGTAGGAGCCAAAGCATGCATTAGTGATTGATTGCCTATGAAAAGCTCAACCAGTCAGTTCAAAATAGAGGTGGGATTTAGTCCTGACAGTAATATTTGAACGGACAGGATGTACCAAGAAGGGGAAGTATGTCAATCAAAGGTTGTTCTGTCATGATTTCTGCCCCCCCCCGCCTTCCCCCCTTCAACACAGGATGTCCTAAGACTATTGCAGTAACTGACTAATTTAGCGTCCGTTTCTGTGCATGCCTACCTCTCTAAATGGCAAGCACACACAGCTGGCTGTTTAAGGCATGTAATGTACAGAGGTAGCAATAAAACCAGTGAAAGCAGTAAAAGGCTTTCCCCTCTCACAATAAAACCTTCACAGAGTTGTTGACCGAGGGCGATAAGCAGGTCAGTGGCTGTTTAGGTTAGGGAAGGATTGGGTGTGACAAGCAGCAGGATACTGTTTATTTAGGTTTTGTCCTTTGGGAGTAGTTCAATATTTCAGGCACACTGGGGAACTCCTCCTCCCCCTGTCCCGCCTCCAAGAGGGTTGGGATCAGAAATAGACATGGGGAGATTTGAGAGAACAAGACTAACAAAGCCTCAAAAGTGCTTACTTATGCCATAGTACCAGCCTTTTCTGGATAGTTATATAGAATCTAGCAGCACTTGCTGACTGATTCTTCTTTTAATATAAAATATACAAGAAGATGGCTGGCCCCGGTTGTAGATACCTGCCAAAATATCAAAGATACAGCCACAACAATGGAAACCAACCCTGCTGGAGGAATCCCCCACACCGGCTCCTGGGGAAGAGATGGGTAGTGTTTTACAGATAACTCTCCTAACCAATACTTTGCTTTCCCTAGGTGACTGTGTGTACACGCCTATGCTTAGTTTGCATGTACCCTCCAGCAAATGGACCATGAACACTTGTTTCCTTTAGTTTGTTGGCTGCGGGGGAAGGAGGGTTACTTAAAGAGGAATTGAATGAGTGACTGTCAAAAGTATGATCAAAAGGTATACTAAAAGCAGATGAGAAACAGCCACGAAGAAGGAAGGGGGATATACTTTTATAAATCAATACTGTACTTAAGAGATTATGAAGCAAAAAAAGTCTTTCTGATAGTAAAAGCTAGGACCCCTACAGTAATGGACTTAGAGAATAGAAATTGTTAGAAGAGCAAACAGGAGCCTCCAGAGTCACTGCCACAATAATTATGCCATCTACATGAAAAATGTGCGTGACAGCAACAGTACATGCAGAGAGGCCAAATGGCAGCACCTAGAGGTAATCCATACAGTTGTCGAGCTGGAATCCCATTTGCTGCATGGAGTGCTCCCTAATAGTGCCCCTGAAGGCACTAGCCATCCCAAATGAAACAGGTCTCCCGGGTGGATATCCAGGGAGTAGCATACTGCATTTTCATAGGCGTTCTGAGTATTGAGCCTCCCAAGTATAGTTCTCAGAGGATGATAGGCAGCTCTGCACACCCCGTTATTGTGTCTGTCAGGCACAATTGAGCCCTATGTGCAGCTGTTGCATGGTACAATTTAAATAGTGAAGGCCATGAACACTGTGTGCCCACAGTGAACCTGTGGTATGCTGCATGTGCAGAGGATTCCCTCCTCTGGCCAAATGTGAGGAGGGAATCCGAAGTCAGGGAGTCTCTCCTCAGGAAGCCCCTCTGAAAACTTATTACAGGCTCATGGAACTTTTCTTGCAACATAACTTGCTGCAGAATATTATTGCAACAAATACTTGTAGTAATATTCAAAGGATTTGACCTTTATGTGAATAAGAATAGAGGCATCTGAACATTATCACTAGCAATAATAAATTAAAGGCCTGTGCATCTGGGCATAAACTACTGACCAGCTGGGGTCAAGAAGAAATGGCCCATCCCCAAGGGCACAGTATTTCACAAGCTGGAAGGCATGGAGGGGTTGGCAAGGTATGCCTCCTCTACAGCATGTGGCATTGCTCAATATCAGAGACAGGAAATGGGAATAGATGGAGCACTGATCTGTTCTCATGCATCAAGCTCTAGGATCTGCAGCTTTCTATCAAAAATTCTCTCCCTCAAGACAGCATTAGAAATGGAAGGTAAAGTGACTGAATTTTTGGCTTTGAAGTCCTCTTGTGAGAGGAGACTATCCAGGCTCACTCAGGAACAGCCACCTTTCCAGGTACAGCCCAAATGGGACTGAAAGCTAAACTAGTTATAAATGCCATTCAAGGCCTAATGTAAAGGTCAGTAGAAGAGGCCTTTTGTTTTAGGGCTGCAGTTCGTCATTCTAGTTCACACTGGGATTCAAACCAGCCAAACCAAAGAAATGTAGAGTCTAACCAAAACAAAACCCAGTTTGAGCCTAAAAGGCAGAGCAGTACATGAATGGCTAGAAAATTTCTGCTGGCATTTTTTCACTTTTATACCAATCTTAACTTTGAGATTATTGTACTGAAAGTCACCAAAGTGACTGATTTGTTTTGAACAGTGGCTATTAAAACATTAACATTTGCCCACAGACACCAGAGTGTTTCTGTATGCTTATTTCCTGTTCTATGTTACCACTCTATTCTGTTATTACCTGTTCTCAAATACCACTGTTGTGGTGACTGATGGCAAAAGCTAAAAGAACAGGAGTCCTTGTGGCACTTTAGAGACTAACAAGTTTATTTGAGCATAAGCTTTCGTGGGCTACAGCCCACTTCATCAGATGCATAGAATGGTACATATAGTGAGGATATATATATATAGATATATAGATAGATAGATAGATATATACACACACACACACACATACAGAGAACATGAAAAGGTGGGAGTTTCTCTACCAACTCTAAGAGGCAAATTAATTAAGACGAGCTATTGTCAGCTAGGGTTTCTTTTTAATGGCAACCACTGTAGCAATCCAACCTCTCACATATCCTTGTACAATACGTCAGTACCGAAAACTTAGCATATGCCAGTTGTATTATTAACATAAAGGTGGCCAGATACAGTTCTTGCTGTTTCTCCTGTTTAAGTAAACCGTTAAAAGGAACACAAACCTCCTATTCAAAATGCAAGTGACGTGACACTGAAAACAGTGAATCACAACATATAAATAAATGCTTTTCAGTTGAAGTCTCTCACTATTGAGCTGGAGCTGTATTGTGCTGTTGTTTAATCTCAGCTACAGCAAGCACGCACAAATGAAATAAGTGATTTGAATACAGTCGAAGGAAGACTATATAGCTAATGTAGAGTATTGCAATTTTACTATAATGGAGTTTAAATCTACACTAACTTTACAACATCCTAGAAAACTTATTTCTTCCCCCTCTACCCCCACCCCAAAGATTTCACCCATGTGAATTTATTTTCTGCATGTGGATTTTACTTCATTTGTTCCAAATGAATAACTGAAAACCATACTCAAATGCTGTATCATTTATCCTTTTATTCTAATTGCTGTTGTCGTAAAACTCCACCTGCCATCTACGTTGATGTTTACGTTTTACCATATTTACTAATCAATCTTCAGGAGTACTGCAATAAACATAAATCAGAACAACTTTGAAATTGTCATTTTCTGTATGAATACATATACAGGAATCCCTTCACCTATCACTGAAATGCCACCAATCTCCACAGCAGAAATTAAACACCATGTAGCAACACTGAATAAGTAGCTACTTAGGACAGGAAGTGAAGCATACTGAAACTGTATGGGGACTTTCAGCAAATAGAAGGTATAAGTATGTGATCTGGAGTTTGGCCAGGATGTTGGATCACATTCCTGTTCTGGCAGAAAATGACCTAGGAACTTTAAGGACTGCAAGTATTCAGGACCTTGAGATTTGTCTTATCCAAAATTATCAACACCATTTTGTGCATCGACCTGTATTTTTCAGGAAGATCTCTCATAGGAGAATCAGACAAGTCCAGCCCTGATGCAATCAGTCTGAGATGGTACCACAGCACACTTGAGAGTGACTGGTGGTTTGCGGTAGCGTTGTAGCTATGGTGAGAGATATAAGAGAGACAAGGCAGGTGATGTAATATCTTTTATTGGATCAACTTCTGTTGGTAGAAGGGACAACCTTTAAAGCTTCACAGAACTCTTCCTCATGTCTGGAGAAGGTAACGGAGGTGTCCAAGCGAAATACAAGGGGGGAGAGATTGTTAAACATAACGGGTTCACAGGTTGTAGGAGACCACTTAAAATGAAGTGGGCAAGTAACACCCCTGCACTCATAGGAAAATGGAGAGGTAGTAGTGGGAGGATTAGACAGCGGAGGTAGCAGGGTATGTTACAGATTGTTGAAATGGGCCATAAAATCAGTATCTCAAGTCCATGTTTTTTAGTGTCCAGCAGTTATGAATTTAAGGGCTTGTCTACATTTGAAATGCTATAGTGGCATAGCTGCACTGCTCTAGCACTTCAGTATAGACCCAGTCTGCCATGCGTGGGCCCGCCGCATGCATGCCCCTCCCCTGGCCCCGCGAGAGGGGGGAGGGCCGCCAGGAGCGAGGGGGCAAAGGGGCGGCCCCCCCCGCCCGGCCCCCGCTCCCCCTCCCTCGCCCTCGCCCCTCCCTCGCCCCGCCCGCTCTCGCCGCCCTGGCTCTCGCCGGGGGGGGGGGAGGCGGGGGGGGGAGGGCCGCCTGAGGGGGGGGGGGCTGAGAGCGGCCCTGGGGGGAGCGGGGCCTGAGGCGGGGCTCGCGTGGAGAGGGGGGGGGCTGGGAGCAGGGGGGGGGTGGGGGGGGGGGGGGGCTGGGAGAGGGGGGGAGGGGCCGGGGGAGGCTCGGCAGAGAGGCGGGGGGGCGGGGCTGAAGCGCAAGCGGGGGCGGGGCCCCGCGGGAGCGGAGCCGAGTGGGGCCCGCCCGCAGCTGGCGTGGAGGCTGGGCAGCTGCCCGCCCACCGCCTGAGCGCGGCAGCTCGCGGCGCCGCGACGCGGACGCGGGGGGCGGGGGCCGGCGGCCCGGGGGGCCCGGCTGGGGGGGGCGGCGGGCCTGGGGGGCGGGGGTGGGAAGGGGGGGCCGGGGGGGGGGGGGGGGGGGGCGGGGGGGGGGGGGGGGGCCGGGGCGGGGGGGGGGGGGGGGGGGGCCGGGTGGCGGGCGGGCGGGGGTGGGGGGGAGAGACCCGCCCGCCGCCGCCGAGCGCAGTCCCGCCGCGGCCCGGCGGTCGGGGGGGACCGCGGGGCCTTGCGCCCCGCCGAGTGCCAAGACCCCCCGGGACCCCCGAGACCCCCGGGCGGAAGGGGCGCCCCCCCCCCCCCGCCCCCCCCCCTGGGCGGCCTGGGCTTCCTCCTTACTCCCTCACTCACCTCCGCCCCCCCCCCCCCCCCCCCCTTTTAGTTTTTAAGCTTACTAAGCTCCCGCGCTGCTCCCCATGGTCTGGGGGGGGGTCTCTCACCCCCCCCCACCCCACCCCCCCCCCCTCCCCCCCCTCTCCCCCCCCCCCCCACCTGCTGCCCTCCGCGCCCGGGCACGCCCGGAGCTCACGCTCGCTACACTCTCTCTGCTTGCCTGCTGCTGCCCACCTGCCGCCCCCCAGCTCCCCCCCCCCCAGGGCAGGGGGCCCCTGCCCTTCTGCCCCCTCCTCCCCAGTCCTGAGACAGAGAGACAGGGGGGGGGGGGGGCATGAAGGGGGGGGGTGGGGGGGGGGGGCAGGGGGGGGGGGGCGTGGTGGTGATGCGCCCGGGGCCAATGCACTAGTCCTCATGCGGCCCTCGGGGTCATTTGAGTTTGAGACCCCTGGTATAGACACTACCAATGCTGACAGGAGGGATTCTCCCATCAGTGTAGGTAATCCACCTGCCAGAGAGGCAGTAGCTAGGAGAATTCTGTAGACCTAGTGCTGTCTACACTGGGGATTTGGTCAGTCTAACCGCGCTGTTCAGGGGTGCAGATTTTTTTCACACCCCTGGGCGATATAGTTAAGCTAACTTAATTTTTTAGTGTAGATCAGGCCTAAGTGCCCGTGCTCATCTCTTGAAGGTGTTGTGCAGGTTTCCTATGAGGATGAAGACAGAGGTCAGATACGGAGTGATCGCTTTGTGAAAAGTATTCTCGCACGGGCGTTTTGTCTATCCTTTTTTTGTGAGAGTTCATTCGAGAGCACAATGATTGGTTTCACCCATAGAGTTGTTGTTGGGGCATTTGATGCACTAGATGAGATACACCACTTACTGTGACAGGCATGTGTAGGACTTATGGATCTTGAAAGGCGTGTTGTAAAAAAGTTATAAATGAGCAAACTTCATATCTAACCTCTCAGTCCTCATCCTCAAAGGAAACCTGCGCAACATCTTCAAGAGACAAGCCTGGGAATTTAAATTCATAACTCTGCTGGACACTAAAAACAAAGGACTTAACAGAGACGCCAGTTTTATGGCCCATTACAACAATTTGCAACACACCCTGCTACTTACAAACCCTTCAGTGTCCTATGACTGCAGAGATGTTAATTGCCACTTCATTTTAGGTGGTCTCCTACAACATGTATGAACCCCCTATTCTTAAACAGTCTGTCCCACCTGGTATTTAACTTGGGCATTCTCGTTCCATGCTCCAAAGCTTGTCCCTTCCACCAACAGGAGTTGGTCCACTAAAAGATACTACCTCACCCACCTTGTCTCTCTTATACATAACAGTAAGCTGTATATCAGGGGTCGGCAACCTATGGCACGCATGCCAAAGGTGGCACACGAGCCGATTTTGCCTGGCACGCAGCTGCTGGCTGGGGTCCCGACCGCCAGCCCCGCTCAGCCTCCTGCTGGCCTGGGGTTCCGTTCACTCAGCCGGCAGGAGGCTGAGTGGGGCTGGTGGCCAGGACCCCAGACCGGTGGCAGGCCTGCCCTCCAGTTCCCCCCTCACCGCGCTTGGATTCTGCGGCTCCCGGAAGTGTGAGCTGCCACAGCCGCTGCCCCTCCTGCAGCTCCCCCGTCCCGCTGCCTCAGCACTCCCTGTCGAGCTTTGCCTCCACGTGGAGCCAGCATCTGACCAGCATGGGCATGGTAAGGGGAGTCCTGGGGGGGGGCAGTCAGGGAACAGGGGAGGGTTGGATGGGTCGGGAGTTATGGGGGTCCTGTCTGGGGGAGGGGAGTTGTTGGATGGGGTGTGGGAGTCCCGGGGGTCTGTCTGGGGGCGGGGGTGTGGATAAGGATTGGGGCAGTCAGGGGACAGGTAGGAGGTAGGGTTGTAGGGGGGCAGTTAGGGTGGGGGGTCTCAGGAGGGGGCAGTCAGGGGACAAGCAGCAGGGAGGCTAAGGTAGGGAGTGGGGTTCTGGGGGCATTTAGGGACAGGGGTCCCAGGAGGGGGCAGTCAATGGACAAGGGGGGTTGGGGGTTCTGACTGGGGCAGTCGGGGTGGGAAGTGGGAGGGAGTGGATGGGGGCAGGGCTAGGGCAGGGCTCTCCCCTCTTTTTGATTGTTGAAATATGGTAACCCTAGGCGAGGTGGGAACCGGGGGGCACATGGGGGCTGGCGCCTGCATACATCCACTGCAGCCTGCAGGAGCCCCCTGGGGGGCACCGGGCCACAGCTTGGGCAGGAGGGGTGGGGGAGTCACAGCTGCTCCCTACTAGTGGCACTGCCGCCTTTGCAGGGCTGCTGCCTGCCTGCACGCACCATGCTGGCTCCTCCATGGCTGGGGCTCGCTGCTGCTTCAAGCAGGATGCTCTGGCTCTCTGGTGCCTCCGGAAGGCGGCTCCTCCCTGCCGAGCTGCTGCAGCGGCCCAAGCCCGGCAAAGCCAGTGAGTGGATTTGGGGTGGGGGCCACTGGGGTGGGGTTGGAAGGGCTTGGGGGGGGGGCTGTGCACCCTCCAGGGGAGTTCAGGGGGCGGGGAGGGGGGAACCTGGTCTGGGGAGCAGCCCCTGGGCATGGCAGGCCCTTGGGGTCTATAAAGGCTCGTCAGGATTTGCCACTCAGTGAACCGATGTGTGGGGAGGGGGGCGCACAGTGGAAGTTTTGCCTAGGGCGCAAAATATCCTTGCACTGGCCTTGCTCCAGGGGGTGCGTGCACCCCAAATTAAGAACCCCTGCACTAAACTGATAAGATCTGCATTTTAATTTAATTTTAAATGAAGCTTCTTAAACATTTTAAAAACCTTGTTTACTTTACATACAACAATAGTTTATAGACTTATAGAAAGAGACTTTCTAAAACGTTACAATGTATTACCGGCATGTGAAACCTTAAATTAGAGTGAATAAATGGAGACTCGGCACACCACTTCTGAAAGGTTGCCGACCACTCCTGTACAATAACGTGTAAATGGGTGCTTTCAGTACCATCTGGCATTCTGTAGCACATGTATATGGATGTATCACAATGAGGCCTCAGTCTATGTCTAAATTTATGTTCAAAATGCATTCAACCAGATCAAACATTATCAGAGAGTAACTCTTGGTTATCAAATATCGCTGAGTGAATAAAAAACATTTGAATTGAGCATCTTTTTCTGCTCGTGGATTGTCCCACAAGCACTGTAAGATTTTCTCTAGTTTATTATTTGAAATTATTCACCAAATAATTTGTGCAAATAATTCTGAGCCCGCAGATTGCTTGTCAGCCATTCGCTACATCTGATGTTCAAAATTTCAGCTGTACCCTTTAGTTCTATGTAGTTGCATCGACAGAGTATGGAAGTGTTTGAGATCAAAATTTGGTTTCTGTGAATATCCCTTAATATTAATGTAGAGGCAGCTGTTGATATCCTTACTTACGTGGAGTAGTGCCTTTCTTCACAAAACAGCCCATTCCCTTCAGTAGGATTATTCATGGATTCACTATTCAATGTGAGTAAAGGTAACCTCAGATAATCTTGCCACTGAACTCACTTGTTAGAATATTTGTGAAAAGCAAACAAACGGGGATGTGGATAAGGCTGAGTTCAGTTCAGTTATTTTATTTGGCCAAATACTCATGGAAATGATTCTGAAACTATTGACTTCGCCACTATTGAGTTAATTTAAGAAATACACCTGGAGATTGTCTTATCTAAAACGTTCCTTTTTTAACTCACTGTGTAAAGGACCCTTGGAGAAGGTTTCCTTAGCAAAAAAATCTCCCCACTTTCCTTTCGTGCTCATTAGCAAGTTTGGTTGATGTAAGGCTGCTCCTTAGTGCTGTAGTACTGACAAGTACCTTTAGAAATATGTAAAAATCAACTGCTTTGATATATAGCAAACAAATCCCCTAAAGGGCAATTTTTTTAGCCAGCCTCTGATTTTGTGAATCCAGCTTTGCATCCGCAACTAGCTGTGTTTGGGGGCAAAAGTAGGCACGTGGAGGAAAAAATGGTGTGCAGTCATTTTGCACATGACAATTCAGGTTTTCTTTACATGTGGGGGAGTCACATGGAAAAAGTGGTTGGGCATGAAAAATTTGAAACTGGGATGCTGAAAATTTGGCTTTGTATCTAAAAACGTATATGTACAAGATTAGCAATTTAAAAAGATCTAAACACAATTCTTATTTCTAACGATCCTTAATTCTGTTATCTCAGGACTGCAAACCTCAGCTCTATGGTCTTCAGAGCAATTCCTTTGGTTTGTTTATTTTCCCTTAAAAAGAGAATGAAGTAACATTTTAAAGAGAGAGTTGTTGGATAGCAAAACACATTTGTTACTACTCAATGGCAAGAGTTCAAATGATAGCAATTTTAAATTAATATATACTTTCGGCAAATTTTGAGAGCACATATCCATACCTAGTGTAAAAACAAATGTCCTTAGGTGACACCAAAATGGAGGAGTGTCACTTTTGAGAGGCGAAATGTGATTCTGGTTCTTGCAGGTGTGTTCTCACAAGGCTGGGAAAGTCTTTATTTTTGGGGGTTTCCATGGAAATGCTGGCAGTCTGAAATGGAAACAAAAATATTTAAAAGATGTTTTTAAAAAAAGAGCATGATTCAAAGATGACTGAAGTTTGTGTTTTTTTGGAGCAGAAATGTTGTTGTACATGGATTTTGTAGATCTGTCTTTAGTAAATCCAGAAGGAAAGCGAAGGCACATTTTTACAAACTGTTGTGCGTTTGGGACCATGAGAACAACCAACACTTCCGGAAAGTTTGTTTCAGTGTCAGCACACATGGATTAGCTCTTTTAATTCATTTTAGTTCTGTGAAAGAGGCAGTTTTCTATAACTACATTTCCACACAAGCAAAATAATGCTTTCACAAGGATGACATTTGTGACCACCAAATGTGTGACAAAAATGGAGCAGATTTATTTTATGTAAGAGAATTTGCTCACTTATTTTAAAAAAAAAAGGTTTTGTTTAAAGATGTACATTGAGACACTTTTTCCTGATTTTATGTCCCTTACTTGCTATTTAATTAAAGTGCAGTCCTGTGAGAGGCCTCAGCTCTCATTCCTATAAGCAGGATTCCAATGGCTGCAGGGAGTGCTTAGCACCTTACATGACTAGTCCCGAAAGGGAGAAATGGCCTCTGTACTGAGGCTATTTTGCACTAGCTATGTTGCTGTAACAGGGCTAATAAGGCTCTGGAGTATACCCTGACAAAGGGAGCCTCTCTGGCAGGTGCATAGTCAGCTGTGCATTCCTCCCTTCTCACAGGACTCTTAGTTCAGTTCAGGAGGCTGCTGCAGTGCCCACAGGGCTAGGGTAGCTTAGGTAAAAGGTAGGACAGCCTTCAGAGATGCCTTAACAAGCACCGGAGGCTGAACAAGTCCCCAGTATCAGGGGGGCTCAAGCCTTCTCCCTTCTGTCCCTGTGATGGGCTACCAAGTAGCTGATCCTAGGCAAAACAAAGGTCGTGCACAACCCCTTTCTCCAGCCTCGGAAGACAATAAGTAAGGTGATCAAGTGAGGAGGGAGCCGATAGCAGTGCTATTTATATATTACAATTGGAAAATGGCATTTGCAAGTGCCTCAGTTGTAGGGTCCCACTGAAAGAAGAAAAAAAAATCCGGCATCTATGGAAACTTCCAAAAATTGCCTCTCAGTGTGGAAACCGGATGTATATTTTGTTGAATCAGGCTCTTAATTATGGAGCATACAAAGGGATTTCTCCCACAGTATACTTCCTTTTAAACAATAGTGTCACACCTGCTTTTCTGACAAGCCTGGTAACACTTGATGTATTGTTTGTTTCCACAGCAACGTCCTACTAATCAGCAATTGATCCTCCTCTTTTCATTTTAGTGTCTCTGCTGCCCAAATTTCTTCCAATTTACTTGTCATTAAAACAAGGATCTCCAAGTGACCCCCAATCATCTGCCCTTCCTGTCCATTCCTGGTTAAGCCAAAAACTGTTAGTTCACAACAGGAAACCAATAGCTTGTGCTATCAGGAGACATTTCCTTCACAGCACAAAACGTCTGAGTAATAATTTCAAGCAAGGCTTCACCCATTTCCTGTAAAAGGAGGAAAGTTTGCCTATCCCAGTCCCTCAGAGCTCTCTGTTTCCATCCCTTCTGTGATGTAATGCCTTCTGTATAGGGAAGATGGATCATTTTCCCTTAGCAGTACTAAGTTCAATATCCTGTATAAAGATTTGGTACAGATCTTTCAGTCATGAAATGTGTAACGTTTACAAAGAATTAAAAGATCTGCCACAGTTTATACATGTGGCATCCCCTTTTTCAAAATAAGTTAAGGTTCTGGAGTCCAGGGAGAAAAGCTATGATGGAAGGAGAAGGCTTAAGATTCACACATGTTCTGTCTTATGAAATGTTTTGCTTGTAAAGCGGAATGTTAGCGTTACAGCTATAACTTATGAACATTTTTCCAGTAGATGTGAGGGCTCAGCTAGTTATCAGAACATTTTCTAAATGCCAGAACACTAAGGATTGGAGTGATAATTACTGGGTATGTATGTTACTCAAATACATCAGAGAGAGAGAGGAAATACTGTCTTGACTCAACAAGTCACTTTTGCACATGCTCAAGTCCCTTCCTACTCAGCAAAGCATTTAAGCATGTGCTTGCTTAAGTGTTTTGCTGAATTAGGATTTAATATAATGTTAAGGTGGCACAGTTAAAAAAAAATCACCAACTATTAGGAACTACAAAAGTTAAGGTTCCACTGGAAGTAGATCTGTGTTTTATGATGCATATTTTTAGACAGCAATGTACTAAGCCAATGTTTCCCAAACTTGGGACACTGCTTGTGTAGGGAAAGGCCCTGGTGGGTCAGGCTGGTTTGTTTACCTACCGCGTCCGCAGGTCAGGCCGATCGCGGCTCCCACTGGCCGCAGTTCGCTGCTCCAGGCCAATGGGAGCTGCTGGAAGCAGCGCGGGCCGAGGGATGTACTGGCCGCTGCTTCCAGCAGCTCCCATTGGCCAGTGGGAGCCATGATCGGCCAGACCTGTGGACACAGCAGGTAAACAAACCGGCCTGGCCTGGTAGGGGCTTTCCCTACACAAGCGGCGGCCCAAGTTTGAGAAACACTGTATTAAGCTATTCCCTTAACAAGCAAAGTAGGGATAGAAAATTCATACGTTCAGTGGGGCTATGTTATTTTGATTAAACCTAATTTTGCATTTCTTGGCCTTTTTATTTTTATTAAGCAACTGCAACATTGAATTACCACATTCTTACCCAACTAATTTGCTAGAGATTTCTTTAAAGAATCAAAAGGCTCGTGAGTAGGATTTTTGTTTATCCCATGTAGGCAAAAAGTGCAAAAGCCACTTCATAGTGGAAAAAAAAATGAAATCTGTATAAGCTTTTAAGCCAGTTCAAGTCCGGAAGGCTGACTGGTGCTTAGAGACCTACAGTAATAAGTGTACGCTTCGGGGAAGATGTATCCACAAAAACATATCCAAACGCTCAACCTTAGAA
Organism: Mauremys reevesii; assembly: GCF_016161935.1. Classification (NCBI taxonomy): domain Eukaryota; kingdom Metazoa; phylum Chordata; order Testudines; family Geoemydidae; genus Mauremys; species Mauremys reevesii. Next base: position 16,199,286 of record NC_052632.1, read on the forward strand.
CAGAGTCGTATTATACATCCTTATGGATCCTTGTGTATTTCAAAGATTTATAACTTCTAACCAATTTGTAATCAAAACTTAGGCCCTAGTGACCATATTCCATACCAAGTTCAAAATTTCTCCTGCTTTTAGTTAGCCACCCACTCTTCTACTCAGATATCTTCACTGCAAGAAAAGTCTTTTCCCAATTCACAACCAGTTACAGCTATTTTGCCCAAACTTTCCCTAAAAAAAATAAATTAAAAAAAATCATCTTTTGGATGGAGACCAGACATCTCAAAAGGAGAAGTTGTCAGCAAGTTGGAGGATTTGAAAATGGTCTTTATCACAATTGTTACTCTATTACTAACTGCAGCATTCCCTACTAAGGAAAAGCTATAACAATTTGCTGTCAATTCTTTTGAAGGCAGAAAACCTTCTATTATACTTGTGTCCTCTTTCTTTTTTGTTATCTGAGCCAACATAAAACACCACACCTCTGTTGTTTGAAGTCACTCATTCCAATCAAGACATCCAGTACACTTAATCCTATATTTTATGTTTTGTTTCCTTTTCCTTTCTCTTTAACAGTCTCCATCTGTGGTTCTCGCTCTGTCTCTTCCATCAGCTAGAAAGCACACACCAAATATACAACCACACCTTCCTCAGCACACACTCTGGTCATGTCCACAGTAGCTAAAGAAACTGTTTTAATACCTCTTGGCAGAATGATGCTTAAGCATAGCTTTGTGTTTGAACTAGCCCTTGCTAGTGAATGTGGTTTTCCAGCCAAAGGTAGATGGGACTTTAATGCTTTACATTTCACCATCTGCTTCTAAGCCAACATTTGCCAGTTAGTGGTACAATGCCCTGTGGGGTTAGCGTTATTCTCAGCAAACTTTGCCTAATAAAACTACAATCTTAACAGCACCCAATGCCCAGTCTCTAAGTCAAATACTGTAGATAAGATACGTTGTCAGTCTCTGAAGACAGCCAGTTTTCTAATCCCCATACAAATTCATTTATATGATTTCAGTACCCCAGACTATCATCATCCAGCAAAAGAGTTGCTGGGGAAAATTCCTAGAAAACACTATTCGCTGCTATTTCTAATTCTAACATATAACTGAATGTTGTGGATTTTTTAATCTCAGTACTTTTTCCTCTGAAACTGACAGTAGATGGCAACTTGTTATTATTTGACTTTCACCATTGAGGCTTATAGAGCACCTTTCATCAGAAAATCTGACAGCGTTTTATTAAGGCCAGAAGAGCTGAATATAGCTAAGCTGAATGACAAGAAGGAAGAGTACATCCCTCAAATACTTGTATGTAGACAGGTACCACCACAAGAAAAAAATATTACTTAGGGTGCTTACAAGGGCGTAAGTGCAATAGGATGAAATTAAGGGAAAATGTAGGCTGACCATCAAGAAAAGTTTCCTGCTAATGTTCTCTGTTAGTTCACAGGATAATCTTCTATGGGAAGTAGGAAAAGCCCAGCTCAATTAGGACTTTTAAACATACACTGATTAAGCACTAGGGAATACCCTGAACTGGCAAGGGATGACCTTATAGTTCCCTCCCCCATCGCTAACTTGTGTAATATTATATATTCCTGCAGAATTTAACAGAGAATGGTAACTTTTGAACAGAATTTGTAAATCGTCCGTTAGACCGTATTAGAGAATTATATCCCTCCTGTAAAATTCATAGGTAAATAGTGCTTAAACTCATCTTATTAATAGATAATCAGAGTTTAGAAAGGTTAAGGATATATCTATACTGCAATCATGGGTAGACATACCTACAGTAGATTGAATCTAGCTAGCAGAAGTACAGTGAAGCTGCAACAGCATAGACTTCAGAGCAAACCAGCTGCTTGGGTATGTATCCAGGGTCCTGGTGGCCTTGTACAGCCTGTGCTGAAGCCCATGTTGCTGCGGCTTGATTACTATTGGCACTTAAGCTAGCTCAGGTATGTCTACCCGTGCTGCAATCACATTGTGATGGGTTGGATTCCCCCTTTCTGGGGTGCCACTGAGTCTTCTCATTTGAGTTTCCCTCACTCTGTGTTGCTGTGACCAGCTCTCAAGCCCCTTTCTAGCGCGCGCACACACACACACGTAAGGAAACACCCAACTGTAGAATCACACAGAGTCTGTGATCAGTGCTGTATAGAAATCCATATAGCATAAGCTCATGAAATTCACCCCCTCCCTCAATGTGGTGGGAGATATGCACAACTTCCTCCCTGCCCCCATATGAATTGCACAAACTGGGTTTTGGAATAAACAAGAAATAAGTTTATTAACTACAAAAGGTAAATTTTAAGTGATTATAAAGAGTAGCAAACAGAACAAAGCAGATTACTGAGCAAATAAAACAAATCATGCAAACTAAGCTTAATACACTCAAGAAACAGGTTACAAATAGTAATTTCACACCCTAAGGTTATGGCTACACTGGCAATTGAATGACAAAACATTTGTCTTTCAGAGGTGTTAACACTCTCTCTCCCCCCCACGCCCGAAAGAAAGTTTTGCCATGACAAGTGCCAGTGTGAACAGCGCGTTGTCAGCAGGAGTGCTCTCCTGTTGACAAAGCTAACCCATTCATTGGGGAGTGGAAGTTTTCTGTTGGCAGGAGAGCCAACAAACAGCGGCTACACTGCATGACTTTTAGCAGCACGGCTGTGGAGACACAGCCATGTCACTAAAAGCTGTGTAGTGTAGACAAAGCCTTAATGTTGTTTTAGGCGGGTTGCAGAGTTTCTGCAGCTCAGAGTTCCAGTTATGTCTCTTTACAGACTAGACCCCTATCTCAGCCTGCACTCAGCCCTTGCCTTTCCCCTGCTTAGTTCCTTTGTTTCTTTGGGTGTTTTTAGCAGCCTTCCTTCTTGGGTGGGGAGGCAATGGAGAAGAGCCCGGATTGACTTACTTCCCCGCCTTAAATAAAATTGACATAAGGTAGGAATCTTTTGTTTCCAGTGGAAAAATACCAGCAATGTCCAAGGTGGTACTCCATACCAGGTGACATCACATTACCTTGCTGTGTCAAAGCAACATCCCAGGAAGGTGGGAGATTAGTATATTCAAAGTCCTATTGTCCTTTTTAAATGGCCCATTCAGGCTGATTGCTAACTGTCTGGTGGGCGTTCCCCCAAATACACACCCAGTTGTAATTGTTATATAGTCAATATTCCTAACTTCAGATACAGAAATGATACATACATACAAATAGGATAATCATATTCAGTAAATCATAACCTTTCCAATTTTGCATTAAATACAACTTAGTTATATTTATATCATACTATTTCTATGAAGAATATGGGGTGTAACATCCCACGCACATCCTGATTGCAGTGTAAACGTACCCCAAGGTGCTTATTCAAAGACAAACAGCAAATCAATGGCAATGAGAGGACTGCTGGATCCTTTACGCTAACCACTTACAACCACACACTCTAAAATGAAGCTTCTTCTCATGTACATTGAATAATGTCAGATGGCAAGTAGTTCCAGACTCACCATTGTTATACAAGTCAAAACTGGTGGTGGAGGACCACAGTTCTCACTAAGGCAGCAAGATGTTTTCACAGATGTGTTGGGGGGAGGGCAGAGCTGGTGTAAAGAGGCCACATGTAGTGCAAATACACTGTGGGATGCTGGGAGCAAGGAATGGCTGAGTATCCCCACTAAGGGCTTGGCTACAGTTGCGAGTTACGGCGCAATAAAGGAGCCCCAGGCGCACTAGCTTGCTACCTGACCACACTGGCCAGGCACGTAGAGCGCTCTGACTCCGCAGCTACAGCGCTGCTGGTACTCCACCTCGGTGAGAGGAATAATGTTTGCTGCGCCTTGGCTACAACACCCGGGCGTCAGTGTGAACGAGGTGTTGCGTTACTGCGCTGTGATCGGCCTCTGGAAACTTCCCATAATCCCCTTAAGTCAAGTGGCCACTCTTGTCATTTGAACTCCTGTAGGAATGCGGAAATGCCCTTTCAAAGCTCCGTTTCTGACAGCCGGCATGCAAGCCGTTACTATGGAATGCTGTGTGTGTGAGAGAGAGAAGGGGGTGAGGGGGAGGTCTGCTGCTGTCTTAATTTACAAGACAGCATGCTGACATGCTCTCAGCCCCCCAAAAACCCTCTCTCACCCCACATACATACAACACACTCCCTATCACATTCCACTCCACCCCTTCCATTTTAAAAGCCCGTTGCAGTCACTTACATGCTGGGATAGCTGTCCATAATGCACCACTCCCAATGCCACTACAAGTGCCACAAATATGGCCACGCCAGTGCGCTTGAACCTGTCAGTGTGGATAGATTGCAGCGCTTTCCCTACTGCGCTCTATGAAGACTGGTTTAACTCAAAGCGCTCTACATCTAAGTTCACAGAGATAGGAAATAGCTAATACCCAGCACTTTTTAACAAGGGTCTTTTCAGGCAAGTCAAACCATAATGATCAAAGCAATGATGTGAACAATACTGCATATGTAAATCTTAGCTTCGAGTCACATTAGGCTGCAACACAGTCTTGGAAACTAGATGTGTTTATAACCTATATTCCTTAACTCAGTTAAATCCTTCTAATACCTTTCATGCCAACATTTCTTCTACATGTTCTGACTCTCATTATGTTTGACATTTTATTTCCACTATTGCAATGTCATCGCCTTGTTTCACTCATTTTCCCAATATATGTTGGCCAATCTACAAAAATGTAATGATGTTTTAGACTAGACTAACATTATATTTTGACTACATCCATTCTGACACCAAGGGCTGTAATGCACCCAGCTGTTCATCATTAATATGTTAAACAAATAAAGTCTCCAGTGAAAGCCTATATACTAACTATATGATGCAATGAAACTTTGGGTCATGTGAAAATTCCATCATCATATCACCAAACATTCCCCTGATCTGCAAAACGTCAACTAACTCATCAGAAAAGTCTCATTAACATGTCATCTGGAAGTGTAATTGGCTAAACTGATAGACATAAAACATGCAGTGTATGTCCTGCCTGCTACTGTAGTAAGCTTTCATTCCCTCTGTACTATAGGAAATGGCTCCATGGCACTTGAAATAAAATTGAAGACTGTTTCTTTTCCCGCTCCTCTCTCTCTCTTTCTGTGGTATATATTTGTAAGGACTATTCCTGATTAACTCCCTGTGTGGGGGCTCTTATTCCAGAGTAAGAGTGCTTTATTCTGAATTAGTTTAATCCACTTTGGAAGTGGATTAAAATTCCTCTTTGAATTCATATCCTACTTTAATCTTTAATTAACTTCCTTGTGCAGACAAGCCCTAAGAGAAAACAGGGCAGGAGAGGCCATCAGTTACAAAACCCCCAATGCAGAGTAATCCAGAATGATGACAAGTGGTTATGATAAAAGAGAGAGGGAAAGGGTTGGGGGAGGAGAAGGGTAAAAAAACATGCAAGGGGTAGGAGAGCTAAGGAAAGAAGATGAGAGCCGTCTACTGTAAACAAAAACAAACCCACTGCCGACAGAAATACCATTTCTGACAGACCTGAAGAAGAGCTCTGTGGAACTTCAAAGCTTGTCTCTTGCACCAAGAGAAGTTGGTCCAATAAAAGATATTAGCTCAGCCACCTTGTCTCCCCTAACCCGGGACCAACAGGACTGCAACAACACTGCAAACAATCCAGACACTTGACTGTCGCACACACGGAGCCAAGTAATGGAGTTTACACCCACTTCCAAATTGAGCCCTAGTGTATCATAGTGGTCAATGTTAAAATTTGGGGATTTACGTTAGGATGCCCAGTTCTGCGTTTGAAAACTCACCTGTTTTAGGTACTTACATGCTGATTTAAGGGCTTTAATATGGAACTGGCAACCAGGCTTGGAAATTGGACCCCGGGGGCCTGATTTTCAGAAGTATTGAGCACACACAACTCCAGTGGAGGTTAATGGGAGCTGCTAGTGCCCAACACCTCTGAAAATTAGGTCCCATGTGTATATAGTGAGCTGTATCTGAATTATTTATCTCTGACATATTTGCTCAATAACATACTACATATAGCAGCAAAGAATCCTGTGGCACCTTATAGACTAACAGACGTTTTGCAGCATGAGCTTTCGTGGGTGAATACCCACTTCATCGGATGCAAGTAGTGGAAATTTCCAGGGGCAGGTATATATATGCAAGCAAGAAGCAAGCTAGAGATAACGAGGTTAGTACAATCAGGGAGGATGAGGCCCTGTTCTAGCAGTTGAGGTGTGAAAACCAAGGGAGGAGAAACTGGTTCTGTAGTTGGCAAGCCATTCACAGTCTTTGTTTAATCCTGAGCTGATGGTGTCAAATTTGCAGATGAACTGAAGCTCCGCAGTTTCTCTTTGAAGTCTGGTCCTGATGTTTTTTTGCTGCAGGATGGCCACCTTAAGATCTGGTATTGTGTGGCCAGGGAGGTTTAAATGTTCTCCTACAGGTTTTTGTATATTGCCATTCCTAATATCTGATTTATGTCCATTTATCCTTTTCTGTAGAGACTGTCCAGTTTGGCCGATGTACATAGCAGAGGGGCACATATCCACATATCTACACCAGCGACACCATCACAGGACCTAACCAGATCAGCCACACCATCACCGGTTCATTCACCTGCACGTCCACCAATGTAATATACGCCATCACATGCCAGCAATGCCCCTCTGCTATGTACATCGGCCAAACTGGACAGTCTCTATGGAAAAGGATAAATGGACACAAATCAGATATTAGGAATGGCAATATACAAAAACCTGTAGGAGAACACTTCAACCTCCCTGGCCACACAATAGCAGATCTTAAGGTGGCCATCCTGCAGCAAAAAAACCTTCAGGACCAGACTTCAAAGAGAAACTGCTGAGCTTCAGTTCATCTGCAAATTTGACACCATCAGTTTAGGATTAAACAAAGACTGTGAATGGCTTGCCAACTACAGAACCAGTTTCACCTCCCTTGGTTTTCACACCTCAACTGCTAGAACAGGGCCTCATCCTCCCTGATTGAACTAACCTCGTTATCTCTAGCTTGCTTCTTGCTTGCATATGTATACCTGCCCCTGGAAATTTCCACTACTTGCATCCGACGAAGTGGGTATTCACCCACGAAAGCTCATGCTGCAAAACATCTGTTAGTCTATAAGGTGCCACAGGATTCTTTGCTGCTTTTACAGCTCCAGACTAACACGGCTACCCCTCTGATACATACTACATATACCATCTCTGTTGATGGACAGCACTGGAAAGATCATCCCTGAAGTAAATGTGAGTAAGCTAAGGATGGACTCATTTATATGTATGCCCTGACTTTCTTATAGATTATGTACTGAATCTGCTGAGCGGTAATAGGTAGTAGCAGCAATGGGGTGAATCTGCTGCTACTCTCTGGCTCCTGACTGGAGGATAAGTAAGCCAGGAGGGGAAGGTTCAATAGCAGTTAGGAGAATAGTTGGAGACTTGAGGGCACAGCAGTGGAGGCACCTGTTCCTGATGACTGTTCAGAGTGTCTGAGCTCAGATATTCAGAGCTGTTTGGGTGTGATTGGTTCTATCTTGATTTAAGAACAACAAGGCTCATTTACATAGTATGGCTAAGAACATGTACACAGTGCAAATAAAGTACATAATACCTGCTCTGTGAAAGTTTCTCTCAGCAGAAACTGACTTGCTGCAAGGCTCCCCAAATCTACCACTGTACAGCTGAGGGGCACTATTTGTGTTAGAAGTGGGCTTGAGTTGCCAGTGAGAGGAATTGTGAGCTGGTATTCCTGGTGAAACAAACAGCTGAGGTGTGTGCAGAAATCAAAGCTGCCCAGGAGGCACTAAATGGGGGGTAGGACACCCAGAGAAACCAGAAGAGGCCAAAACAGGGTCTGGAAGCTTCTCAGAAAGGACAGAGATGACTTGAAACTGGCAAAATCCATTTAGCTGGAAATAAAAACTTTACTGGGACAGAAGCTACAAGGTGTCCAAACAGATATGAAGCCCAGCCACAAAATACTCAGTTGGGGTTGGCAACATAGACTGAAGAGGTGACTGGCAGCTTGGCCACCATGGACCATTACATTTTCCAGGAAACAGAAAAGAACCAATACATTTTGGTCAGCTTGGAATGTGCTAACAGAAATGAATTGCAGCAAGATCTTAAGGAACCAGAGTACTGCCTAGACAAGAGCAACAAGGATTCCGGTAGCACCTTAAAGACTAAGATTTATTTGGGCATAAGCTTTCATGGGTAAAAAATCTGAAGAAGTGAGGTTTTTTTACCCATGAAAGCTTATGCCCAAATAAATCTGTTAGTGTTTAAGGTGCCACCGGACTCCTTGTTGCTTTTGTGGATACAGACTAACATGGCTACCTCCTGATACTTGCCTAGACAAGAAAATCCAGGAATTGCACTAATGAAATTGATTAATTTATACTTATGCACTGACTTACTTATGCATACCCTTCTCTTCAGGCAGCAGTTAGCTCTTTGTAGGCACTACTATTATACAAACAACTTTCATACACGTTTTGCCTCAATAGGGATTGCAGATTTGGGGCTAGATTCTCATTGGAGTTAGGACAACTTTATGCTACCTCTGCTAGTGGAAAGCTACGCTAATGCTACAGGAGGATTCCCCATATAGTAGGATCCTTGAGTGGTATAGGATGGGGCTGGGGTGTCCCTGAGTCCCAGCAAACCCCAGTCTGGGCTCTAGAGACCAATGGTAGTCTACACGTTAGAACAACCTGGCCCAATGTGCTGAATACTCCAAGGCTGGCACCGAGAATTGAAGTCTTTGGCTTTTTCACTGTACAAGCTGTGAGCTACAGTTTTATACACATGCTGTGCTTGGCTCTATTATCACAGAGGATTCATTGAAAAAAAATCAATGGACAGTCATTGGGGGTGGGTGGGAAGGAATACCACATGGCCTTTCCCAAGTGAGTTCACATCACATGGCTTATCCATGTTTACATTTCTTGACCATGATCCGAGCTCAACCTCAGGGTGACCTTGAGCCTTGCAGGCTAAAAGAAATAGTGCTGGTACAGCTGGAACAGGTGGGTAGACCACATAACACAGAGAGCGCTAAATATAAATGGTCTTAAATAAAGAAAAAAAAGTCTGTTCTATTAAGCTGCATGTCCTGCCCTAATAACAGGACCTCATTATAATTCTGGAGGCTTTGGAAAGGCTCCAGTGCAGTATCTTCAGCATGAAGTTACCATGCATTTCAAAGGCTGAATGCAAAATCATACAGAATCCTATTGTCCAAATGCTTAAAAAAATTGGTACAAGCCTACATCACTCACCAGTCTAGTGAAACATCCTGTGGCTCCTTGGAAAGCCGTATACCAGTTGTTGCAGAGTCCACGGGCTTAAATGGGCTCCCCTCAATCTGCTTGATCTCAAGAAGAGGAGAACGGGGTGTTGGTCACAGTAAGGCTGGCTGAGATGTACAAAATAGTGCATAGGGCATGAAGCGAATGGACTAGAGCCGCTATCATCCCCTTAGCAGCAGAGGAGGTGTGAAGGAAAGAGGGTGTGGAGACATGGTGTCAAAACGAGCCAGAAAGAGCTGCAAATGTTTTCAGCACGTATGAAAACCATTGTCTCATTCCAAGACAAACCAGGAAGTTGAACCATGGACTCTCAGCCTTGAATGCCCCAGACAGCTCCAAGCTATGTCATTTGGGTGAGCACTGAGTGGACATAGTATAGAGGTGTTTGTAAGAGGGGTCATTTTACTTGCAGTCTAGTTTTCTGGTCTGAATGTTTGTAGCTCACATAAACAACCAAGATGAATCATAAAAGGTTAGAGACAAGATGCTAGCTAGCATGTAAATACACCAAACCCAATCCAGCCCCCAAGCTCCTCCCAACACTAATTCCTGGTACATAAAGTTAAAGTTTATGAAACTAGGATTAAGATACTTACCCCTCTCCTTGGCCCTGGCTCCATCCTCCAAGGACTGGGGCCAAATCCTAGTCTCTTGGGGGAAAGCCTGAATAAATAGGCTTTGAGCTGTGGAAAGCTGCCCTCTTCCTCCCATTGCTGGCCACAAAGCACTCCTCCAGTTATGGAGTCACAGACCCTCTAGTCAAGCCCTTGCTCCACCATAAATTTCCCCTCTTTGCAGCTACAGAGTGAGCTGCTGAGAGGAATAGGGACTGGAGAGTCCCACTATCCAACGTCGGTTTGAGGAGCAATGTGGAGATGAGAATAGAGCAGACTCTGACTGCTGTTCAAGCCTGGCATGGCAACGGTGAGGTGGGATTTTCCCCTAAGTAAGAACCACAGGAGCTGGCCCTTAATTTGGACAGATCCAAATGACATTTGTAAATCTGGGGAAATGTGACTGGCTCAGACAAGTGGTTTTGGAATCCTGAGTCTGAACTCCCCTCCAAACTTTGGGGATTTACTTAAGCTCCATATCTGAGCCCAGACTTGAACTTTCAGTTAGGACTTCTTTCTGTAGAAGGATCTGAAATCTCCCAACTCTGCCAAACATACTCAAATTTGGGGAAAGTTCAAAATCCAGACCCCAACTTGGATTCAGATTTTGGCCCAGCTCTAGTTCTTTCATTCTCCTTACAAATAGGAATAGTTGTTTAGCAAACAACATGATTACTTTTCTCTAAGAAATAGGCTCAACAGGTCACAACAGTTAATGGAATTTAATGGCGGAGTTACACTACTTTGCACAAGGTTGTACTGTTCTTTCGTAAGGCTAAACCTGCGTTGGGCTAGTAGTGCAGCTGAAAGTGTCTAGGCAATTAATGGAAGGGAATGCCCATAAGTAGTGGTCGTCTTCTTATTATGTAGGTAATTACAATTAATGACAGTGGCAGCAGTGACTCAGACCCAATGATAAATCTGTATTAATGTTGATTTTCAAATCCTAACACTAATTAAGTGCAACATTTTTACTGTCTTAAACACAGCATGCCCAGACATTTATTTTTTTTAAATTATATGACCTTCATTAATTTTGAGACAAATCCCCCCTCCCCTCTGTTCTGTGGCTCAAATGCAGTGAGACCAGTGCAATTCCATTGCAGGCAGGAAGAATTTATGGAGTCCATGCTGGGGTTATATATCGCTGCATGCCATGTAGTCCAATTCCAAAGGACTTCCTATGCACTCTCATACAGGAAGTGTCCAGGGTACTGGCAGGCTGGGGGAAGGAATGGAAACAGGAATGCTGTATCCTCCAATCATTGCCTCTGGCAGAGCACCAGGAACTACTGCAGCCTCAAAGTATTGCAACGTATCTCCATGCTGCTCCATGGCCTGGGCTCCCCCTTCTGCATGGAACCCCAGCACAGCGCCTTCTTTGCAAAGGATTTATTGACACAGTGCCAGCACTGCTACCATCCTACCTACTCTAGGGTGCCCATTAGTGCAGCTAAACCAGTGGTAGCACTGGTGGGAATTTTGTGCTACAACTCCCTAGAGTAGACATGTTCTTGGGCTACATTCTGTTGTCCAGGATCTGGGCTATTACCTTTAGACGTTTTCTTTTTTTTGAATAATTAGTTGTATAAATGAATCAATGAGAACAATTTTTCATGGCGGAAAAAAACCCACAAAAATGAAGTTTTTAATTCCAAATGTATCCTTGGAGATCGCCTATCCATGAAATAAATGTCCTAGATCGTCTTTATTTTAATTTCAGTTCACTCATTTTTAAATAGAGAACTGAAGATGGATAACACTCTATGGAGTATTTTGGCAGAAAACACAGATTACTGTATTTATTGGCAACATCGTTGTTCACTGAAGTAGAAAAGACAAAAAAAATCAAAGTTATTAAAAGGGGTCAAATTCCAACCTTCTCCCAGGAGTTAATCTCAGTTTTAAAGTAATTTTTCAAAAGAGGTTTTACACTTATAAGGTTAATTGGAAGCTGACTCAGATAATCATTGGTTTGATACCCTGCCACAGCACATCTATCACTTCTCTCTTAGTGTTAATTTTTCTTAACATCCTTCCCTTATCACACTAATAAAAGAACAATTTTTGCAGTGTTTTACAGACTGACACCCTGATCTTATACGTCTAGGATGCAGCAGCACTCAGCAGTCCTAAAACCGGCATAACCAATCCCAGGAGGATCAGCCAATGTAGGGAGATCCTCAGGCAGCATAGAGCCTTTGTAATGCCTCATACACCCCCTTATGCTTGTTTTAGGGAGTGTGGCTGAAAAGAAGGGGGAGTATAGCCAGGCCGCGACTGAACCCCAGTGGTCCCTGGCTGCTGTAATGACATTTTGGAGCCTTTGGCAGCTGGCACAAGTTACAGAGAAGCCTTGAGGTGGGTTTGGATTTTGAATACTCTCTCAATTTGGGGCTGTTTGCATCTGAGATTAGGGAATACACTTATGATATACAATATGGAAAGCAGGCCAAGTAAACAAAAATAGTGTGAGTTCTTTCACCTGGCCTGTGTGTGACTAAAAGTTGTGACTGTCTGAGAGCCGTTCAGTGGCTTATGTGAATGGGTTTGGCGGTTTCTGTGTCGACAGGCATCAGCCTCACCAAGCTCTCCCTCCCAACTGATACTCACAGAGGAGAACTGAATGGATGGGGCAACTGAACTCCTCTCTCACACAGAGGGTTGTTTACTGTTCACTTCAACAAACGCCTGTGATTAACACTGGGTCAGTATTATTCATCTGTATGTTTTCTACAGAGTGGGAAACAACACACAACAAAGTTATTTCATTTTCAATGTAGCATAAATACAAAGCGGCCACCCACACCCCCTGCCCCTTATTCAAAAATTACAAGAACGAAATGCAATACAATCAAAGCTCTTCTTTCTACCAAACCCCCCTCCAGCACATATTCAAATACTACCCCTGGTACGTTGGATAATATCCTTGGCAAAGGCCCAGTGAAACAAATGAAGCAACTGCTTTGTAGTTGTGTAAATAGTTTTCTGGATCACAGTGTTTCAAGCTGCTGCCTCTTAAAATGTGAGAAAACAGTTAATTTAATACAATGAATATCCCCACCCTAGAGTTTGCGGTTTCCCCAAACCACAAAATATGACTAAATATCAGCCAGGTTCTTTGGCTAATATTTTTTTCTACACTACACTACGTACAGGCTTCTTCGATGTATAATGAATGAAATGATTGATTATACCTTTTGCTCAAGGCGAAGAAATTAATACAAGCTCGTTTTATACACTCAGGATGGCTACAGCAAGCCAAGAATGTTGCAAAGAGAAATACCCTCAGAAAAAACCTTTGCTAAAATGGTTAAATATACTCATTATGAAACCATGCTTAATAGAGGACTTCTACACGTTGGCTTGAAACTACAGCTGTAAGCTGTGCAGAGGAAATGACAACAGGATATAAAGGACTAGGGAATATTTAATATTTACTAAACAAAGGTCTTCGTTTAATCATATATCCAGTCATACTGTAAGAATTTGACAGGAAGTGCCCCCCATGCTTAGACATTTAGGAGCAGCTACTGCTTTCACTTTGACTTGCATGTGCAGTAAATCACACAGCACTAATATTCTTGTAATAGCAAGGTAGTTTTTTCTCCCCTCTTTCTCTTTTTTTCAAATGCAAATTCAATACTAGAAAGGCAGAAGCTAGCAAAAAAGGTGCAGCTAAACACCCGAACGGAGCCTAGAACAGCATTTTCTACCCCTTTGATGTTTTTTTCCCCTTAGACCTAGAATTATTTTGAGAAATTACTTCCAAATCCCAGTTGTTTAAGGGAACTCACTTTGGGAAGTCCTTTTTCAATCTCAAGTAGGCCTAAATTGGTGTTTAAAATTCCAGCAAGACAGTGAAAGGGTATTTTGCAGACTCGTCTGACTCCAAATGGGCATTACATGATCTGCATTTTTATATTACTGAGGGTGGGAGAATGGGACAAAAAGGGTTGGGTGTTCCTGAAACACACACATTATGTACTTTGCCTGGAAACCAAAGGAAAATAGGACTGGACAATCGTTATTTATAATCTATATTATGGTATTTGCATTACAAAAGCACTGAAAGGCTCTACCAGAGGTTGGGCCATATTGTTCTAGGCACTGTATAAACATATAATAAGCGACAGTCACCCTTTAGGGCTTATGCACTAAACAAACAAGACAAAGCACGAGAGAAAAGTTACTATTGCTATTTTAGATGTAAGAAATTGAGGCACAGAGAGGCTAGGTGACTTGCCCAAGGTCACACAGAAAGTCTGTGGCAGAACAGGGAACTAAGGCCAAATCTCCTGAGTCCCAGTTCAGTGCCTTGACAATGAGGTCATAGTCTCTGAATCATCTCCAACTTCTTTTCCACTAATAAGTTTGAATTTTAATTAATGTATTTCACCCATTCTCTTGCTCCATTTGTATTATTTTCCTGTGAGCATTCAAGTGATCAAATTTTATTGGCACAACATCTGGGGCAAATGAGTTTCAAAGTCATACACATAAATATTTACAGAAACCTCCTTCACTTGTCTAATAAGATAACGTATAATTCTATGTGACTCATCTGACCAATCACAGCTCAAATTCCAAAGAGTCAAATTTGAAAATATATGTATTGGTTAGTTAATAAATTCAGGGAATTGTGATCTTGCAGTTATTCCACGAAAGAATAAGAAGCTAAATTTGTCTAGTACAGTGGTTCCCAAACTTTAACAACCTGTGAACCCCTTTCATTAAAATGTCAAGTCTTGTGAACCCTCTCCTAAAAATGAATATTTCTAGGGATTTTCTCCTTTACCTGAGTATAAATTATAAAAGCAGTGATGTTGGATATAAGATTTGTTTTTATGACATGCTTATTACACACTATTTATTATTATTAATCATTACAGTATTTTTATTACATTATGAAAATGGCACCACTCTTCCAAGATCTCACTTTCATAGCTTGTATCACTTTGAATAAGCCTGTTATAAGACAAGGCTCCCATGTTTCATCAAGGAGTATCAAATGTGAAACAGCATGAAGGGATTTAAGAAGCCAACTCACAGAGTTCCTCCTACACAAGCATTCAGATCCTGAGCAGTCCAGGCAAACAACACACGTTACAACAAAGCTTAAACTTGTTCTTCATAATAATTTAAAAAATAATACTAGCTGCCTATTTAATGTTAAAAACAGCAAAAAATATTCACCTCCCTTTCCATTTCTTATAAGGAGTCTTGAAGTTTAAATCTTCTCCATGTGATAGATATGCCTGCTCTGATTTGCTCAGCTCTTGGAAATCCAGGGGCTCCGGGCTGCTGGCCCCGTGCTGCCCAGAGTCCCTAGGGACAGCTCTGTCTGCCATTAGGGAATGTTTTCCTCGAGAACCCAGTGTAACATTTCACGAACCTCCAGGAGTTCACAAAACCCAGTTTGGGAACCACTGGTCTAGTAAATTATTAGTTGCAACTTATTTGTTCAAGTGTCTGGATAACTTTTTCTCACTTTCAGAAGCGTAACCAAGTAAGGGGGACAAGTGTGGACGGAGCTCAGTTGATCCCTAAGTCAGAGATTGGCATTGCCTCTTATTGAGAGTGTTTCTTCTCCTTGCCTCCCATAGTCTTTGTTACCATTTTGTTCCCCCCGCTCCCAAAGTGCTTTTCCATTGCTTAGATGCACATCATTGTTCTGAGATGTCTGCTTGCCTAGCAGTTTGAGCAAACAGATAAGCATCTGGATGAGTGTAACAAAACCTCCCTGCCAGCCTGCTGTGACACCAGTGATGGGTTAAGAAAAGAATGACATAGCCTAAAAATAATGGTGAGTCAAACTTTCTGCACCTTTTTGGATGACTTTGACATGTAGCTTATTTTCTATGTCTTCTACAGTGTTGCCTGCTCTAGACTCACCATTACATTCCACATCAGCTCTCCTCGACAGTGTATATCCGTTTTGTTCTCAAAGCTACTGAGGTTATCTTCTTTAGGTTGAATAACCCAACACATAGAACCCTGCTGCATTTGCATCCTAATGAAGACGTCAGTCAGATATGACCAACTCTCTCAGTCTCCTACCAACCATCAGACTCACTACATTTCTCCACAGCAGACTGAGGATATTTTTTCTCTCGATCAGGAGCTACTGGAACAAAGGGTTGCAAAGTTTAATTTCTCTGTAAGTGGTTAGTTCTAGTTCTCTCTGCGAAAGGGCGTGATCTCTTCCTGGTTTAATTAACAGAGAAGATGGAAGATGGATGGAGAAGATGGATGGGGGAGTGGAGCTACTCGTACCATTCAGCAATATCCCTAATTTTCTCAGGCTGACAACCAGCACTGACTATATTATTTGTAGGAGGGTATTTACTTGGTAGTACCAATCCAGATACACAAGTAACAGCAGCAGTAGCAGCCTTGTATTAACAATGTCTTCTATTCTAGATGTACTTACTGTTGCAATGTGAGAATCATAGTCACCTCTGTGGTTATTAACTTTCTCTTTTATAATCTTATCTTTTCCATATCTGAAGCACCAGCTGAGCTCTGTTCAAAACTGTTCCAAAGCCCACTGAAGCCAATGGGAATTTTTCAATAGGCTTCAAGGGGCTTTGGATCAGACCCCCTAAATGCCCAACTGGCAATAGGGTGAAGATTTGAGATTACACTGAGGTAGGATATCACACGCCCCCCCCCACAACGTGTTAGGAAAAATAAAATGAACAATAAGTTTATGGAGTCAGCTTTTGGATAAATGAGATGCGCTGAACGTCCTCAAACAAAACCCACTTAGGTATTGGGCTTGCTGCAACCAGCTTGTAGGGTTTTTGAGGAGTGACTATTCTGTTCCATAGCAGGTTAACTAAAAGAAATTCCTAGCTTCAAAGTTTGTGTAAAGCAATGTATATTTTAAATGGTGAGTCTACAGACACACCATACAACCTAGAAAATATTCTCTTTTCTCAGAATCAAATTCCTAATCTAGATAAGATTGAAGTAGAAGTCTTTTAAACAGAACCTTCTAGAATAGTAAAGAACACTGGCCATAATTTTATGTTTTCCTTATGCTCTAATTCATCTTGAATCAGAACTAAATGAACAAACCCAAATAAAAGGAGAATTCAACAAACTAAGTGCCAGTTCCAGGTGACCTCATATGTTGGAGAGACAGTTCTGGGTTTGTGGGTTACTGGAAGAGTGGGTGGATCTATATGTGAGATGTTTTTTATATTTTTCCATCATTAAGATGTCTCTCACTTCCACAAAGTTGATTTCAGGTCAACCCATATGGTTTAGATCCTTAAAATCCCTCTTCAAAGAAATTTCAGGTCATTACCATTTTGTAAACTCTTTTCTAGGGAGTTTTTCATGTGCAAAATCTGCTCTGTCTGTCTCTGACCTACTCACTTGCCAGTGAGTTTCTCTCAGTATCTAACTGCTGTCAAATGGGAGGCAGCAGTTTCTGTAAATAGCAGTCTTGTTCATAAACACTGAAACTCACAATGTCCAATTGAAGTGCAGCAAATTAAGCATGAAGCAGCAGCTTTCAGGATCAGCTTTAAGGGAACAGCCTCACAGGCTCCTTGGGGGGAAAAATGTTTAAAGATAGTAAACTTTTTTTAAATGCAGGCAACAATTCTAAAGTTTTCATTCACAATTACTCAAACATTAAGTAAATTATGCAAGTAAAAAAAAATGTTTTGTTCAAGGACTATATTCCAAACCCTACCAACACAGTTTATTCATTGTAATCGCTCTAGCCCCACCCATTCTCAGTGTCTTTCAGGCCGCACTGGTGTCAGATTTTTGTCACTAACTAGACCGTGGAACTGGTAAGCAGAAAGCCTTCCCACCCTTCCCTTCTCCTAAGCATCTGACAAGCCACAGTTTTAGAGTGGCCACACCCAGCTTGTTATTGTTGAAATTTTAAAGGTGGGTACTTTCTATACTTTTCTTAGCCTTTCACTCTTATTTATAATACAGTGTATTTGACTGACATCGATGTACTGGCAACAACATCATACAAAGGAGCTTTCTGTAAATAACATCACTATCTTGACTTGTCAACTTTGCTGGACTTCCTGTGTGACAATGGTAAAGTCAGTTGCACCCAAACTTTAAAAAAGAGGCCTCTAACTTTGTTAATTAATGTCCATTTTTGAAGATGTGGGTTTTAATCTCTTGGTACCACCATTTTTCATCTGTAAAGTGGGGATAATAATACTTAACCAGCTCACAGGAGTATTATGATGGCTAAATTATTAGTGTTTGTAAAGCATTAAGATCCTCTGATGGAATGTATCATAACAAAAGCAAAAATTATTATAGCTCAGCATCTTTGGCAGGTGTCAGAGTAAAGTGAATATTTTATCATGTTCCTCTGTTTTGACAATTGGAGAAATATGAATATTGCACAACCAGGGACCAAATTTTGAAAGAGCTACAGAAAATGTACCCATGTATGCACTAATCTGGGCAAAAACATGATATACACGGGGAGTGCTGATAGGAACAAAGAACAGAGAGAGTCATGGGTAGTGGTAATGGAAACAAGTGCTTTGTTAATAATGGCCCAGAAGTGACACTGAACTCCTATGGAAAAGTCTGAGAGAATTTATTAGGAGATTATATTCTCTTGCTTTTTTGAACCACCCTGAAGAATTAAGTAAACAACAACAATTATACCCTTTCTATATAAAAGGTTTAGAAGAGACTACAGAAAGGATACCTTGTATTACATTGCAAAGGTTTTAGAGTAATTTCTATAAAACCCTTTTCAATTTCTAGTTAACCCTCATTGTTTCACAAACCAGTTCTCTCTCTGCTTCAGGGAAAGTCTCCTTTAAAAACTGCAAGATTGTCTGCATATTCCGAAATAGGTCACTATGTCTTTTTCATCACATCCCTTTTCCCAGAAACTGTCACTTTTTGACTGCTGATAGTCCTTTGATCTGCTAGCTCATACAACAGCTGTGCAACTTCAGGCTGGAGTTTATGGGCCATTGTCTTGTAATTGCCTCCAAGTGTTTGTTCCAGGTTACTTATTTAGTAACTTTACTTACTGTGTTGCTTTCCTATTTGTTTTTCCAACAGTCCACTGTTACACTAAATCAGTGGTTCCCAAACTTGTTCTGCTGCTTGTGCAGGGAAAGCCCCTGGCAGGCTGGGCCGGTTTGTTTACCTGCCGCGTCCATAGGTTCTGCCAATCGCAGCTCCCAGTGGCCGCGGTTCGCTGCTCCAGGCCAATGGGAGCTGCTGGAAGCAGTGGCCAGTACGTCCCTCGGCCTGTGCCGCTTCCAGCAGCTCCCATTGGCCTGGAGCAGCAAACTGCGGCCAGTGGAGCCGCAATTGGCTGAACCTGCAGACGCAGCAGGCAAACAAACTGGCCTGGCCCACCAGGGGCTTTCCCTGCACAAGCAGTGGAACAAGTTTGGGAACCACTGCACTAAATCAATCTGTTCATGTAAGAATGTCTAATAAACCCATATAGATAAACAGTAACAATCTCACTGACTAGGTCACATGCAGTATTAATATAATTATTATAGCAGTATTCTTATATTATTACATAGCAGCATCACGTCTGCCAGTCACAGTGTTGCTCTAATTAAATGTGTCATGTAACAGCTACAGAGATCAAACAAAACACATTTACTTGCTCATGCAAGCCCCTGTTTGTGTCCAAAATGTTATAAAAGAACATACTTCCTTTTTTAAGAGCACAACATTGGAAATGAAGATGTTGAAATGCTTTAGTCAGATGCATCATATTTGAGTAGGCTAAAGCTACAGTTCTGCTTACTTTTAGGTCAAAAGAGGTCATCATATTATTTGAGACAGATTAAATGGTAAAAATTTAGTCATCCAAATCACATAGGGAAAAAAAAAGGCATGCAGAGACATGGGAATAAAAACACAAACCTACCAGCATTCTAATCCTAAGGCAGATAGCTTTATCCATTAAACTGCACATTCTTTGGTTGAGGGTTATGGGATTTCGAGGTGTTTCAGTAGCTGTTGTTATAACTGCAATAGAAACAAAGATATACAAAATTGTTAAAATGATGTGTCAAGGTTTTGCAAATGTCTAAACTATATTCTGAGTTCATAAAAATAGTGAAGATTCGGAATCTGGTTATTCCATAATTTAAATCCATATTTATTTGATTCCATTTTTTTAATAAATGGATTTTTTCTATTAACTGTGCTGTCAATTAAGGGCACAGACCACCTGCTAAAATCTAGGCTGGTGCATGTATTTTTTTGCATTAGAGTTTTCATTCTCCCTCTTTTCTCCTTTATACAGACTTCACTGGATTTATTTTCCACTCTGCACTTCCTTGGCTCCATTTCCCACCCTTTTTCATTAATTTTTTTCTCTTTTTTCCATACTGCCCACTTTCACCGTCTCTCCTAAGGAGACTGCAAACCCACAATGTTCAAGCAACAGCAAAATTAATTTGCCCATCCTAAATGTAAACAAATTCCATTCCCTAATGTTATCTGCCACCTCTTCCCTTCTGAAGATACCATTTAAAAGAAACAACAATACACACAAAACTACAGTATCCCAGAGTAACGTTTACAACAGTGCAGTGACACTATTGTAAATTGTAGAGTTTGGCACCTTTATCATACAATTCTGTAAAATAGTTTTAAAAATAAGGGGCTACATAGAGGTTGGACACTGTTGCTGGTATAAACCCCATGCTGATGAAAAGCCTGAATAAAGCAGAAGTTGATAAACTCAGAGTCTCCACACTGGTTGTTTAGGCCTAAACCCATATTGTTGGTTGAGGGATTATTACAGAACCTGCAACCAGCACTTCATTATGTGTGGTGGCTCTTCTGAATTGTACTTTCCAAACCACTCCTGTGGATTAAGCACACAGAAAAGTTTTACTGTTACAGTTTCTTATTATTAGGGGTGGCTCCAGGCACCAGCATGCCAAGCGTGTGCCTGGGGCGGCAAGCCATGGGGGGGTGCTCTGCCGGTCGCCGCGAGGGCGGCAGGCAGGTTGCCTTTGGCTGTATGCCTGCGGAGGATCCGCTGGTCCCGTGGCTTCGGCAGACCTCCCACAGGCGTGCTGCCGAATCCGCAGGACCGGGGACCTCCCGCAGGCAAGCCACCAAAGACAGCCTGCCTGTCATGCTTGGGGCGGCAAAATACCTAGAGCCACCCCTGCTTATTATGTAAGGAAAAAGAGCACATCAAATTTAAATAAATAGATAATACTCTAGGTCATCTACGCACTTATTAGTTCCCTATCACTGTAATATCTAAGCTTTGTTTTAAAATAATTATTCTGTGATTGGGTGCAAGTATTTAGTTGACCTAGAAGTGTACTGAAATAACATTGATGATAATAGCATTTCTTGGCGCACTCCTTAGAAATCTGATCATATAAACTGTGCCTATTGCCTTATCATACCATACTCAACAGCATTGTGATTTCTGTACTAGAAGGCAGTGGAAAAAGTCTATACTAACAAGACAAAAAAAAATTAATAAAGCATGTTGTGAAGTAAGAGCAATTATAGAACACATTTTGGGTACTCATCTAAAACAATTTAAAAAACAGCCTTTATCCTATTGCAACATGCCAAGATGCATCCAGAATTTTACATCTAAAATTATTTGTGCTACTGATAGATGAGCTAAACTTAAGTGAAAAAGTTTTGAGTGTCTCTTACTCATCTGTCTCAATACAGGGAAGGTATTTGATTTCTTTTGCAACATCTAATTGTCCTTGATGGGTCAAGTCAGAAAGTTTGGATTATCCAAATTGGCACAGGAAGAAGTCTGCTAATGACAAAATTATGGTCTGGATGAGCTTCTTTGGCATTTGTAAACTCAGATAAAGCAAAAGGGAATTGTAAACTACTGTCTAATCACTCCAGGCTGGATTCAGGCCTGGTGTAAATAGTTACCAGAGTTGCATCTTTTTACACCAGGTCTCAGTTCAACCTTCTATTCTGGGTAAACAGAGATTTTGCATTTCACTCATTATTTATAGCTGACATTTAGTGATCTAGGTTGCTATATGACACCCATCTTCTCAGAATGAGAGTGCCTCTACTCCACAAGGTCAGTACACATCCTAAAACACAATTAAGATCTGTTTTTTGTTCTTGTCTGAGTTCTGACATGTCTGCAGTCTAGTGCCCAGACAAATAACAAAGATTTCACTTTACTGCATCACAACACACATACAATCAAGCTACATCTCAGCATCAAACTAGCAAAGCACATTTTTTCTTATATAGTCTACCTTTTGTGGAAGTCTCACCTTCCATCTCCTCTATGCTGAGGGATCTTCCAGAGGCTGGCTGTGTATCTCTGGAGCACAAGCAGATCTAACACAGCCAAGAATCAGATCCATCATGTCCTTTCCAAATCACTGGGAGTTTGGGATGCTCAGGGAATGCAAGATCAGACGCATAAACAAGGCAAATTGTCTTCCCCAAAGAGTGTGCAGTCTACAGAAGAAAATCACTGAGGAGGAAATGGGCTGCTGCAGTCACAGTAGTAATATTTAAAAGTCCAGGGGAGAATTAGAAACAGGATTGAGTTTTATTAAGAAATGTACTTCTGGCTCATGCTTTAAATTGCATGAGCAAGCAAAGAGGGATGAATATTAGTTCTTTTTGTTTCCATAAAGCTCCAAGCACCAAAGCTCCTCCATAGGATACAAGTTACATGTATAGGATCATCAAAATAAGTTGTCATTGATTAATCATATACCAAGGAAAACACTCTTACTAGCCTCTGGTGAAAGTTTTAATGTCATACAGATGAACCCTTTCTATGGAAATACGTAACTACCTTTTATCCCGATCTTACAGGTTCTGGTTGTTCTTTGGATTTCTCAAACAAATCAAAGGGGCATACACACACACTCCCTCAGTTGTTGCTCATCATTCTACCAATCAGGCAGAGTATTCAGAACAAAAGCAACTTTCTGAAGAACAACAAAATGCTAAGTCAGGCTCCTGAAAAAAACAACCAACAATCAGAACATTGGGTACCATCAAGAGCTTATCATTGCTCCCTCTCCACTTCTACTGAATGAACTGGTAAAAGCCCAGACCCCCAAATAAAGATCTCAAGCGATTATAAACATCCCTTTTCTATCTAAATCCTTCACTAACAGTCTGCTGCTTAGTTACAAAGTAGGGTCGGGTTTTTGGACAGTGAGTCAAAGTCAAGGAGGTGAGTAGGGAGAAAGTGAAACGGCAGCTCCAGCACATGTACTGACCTTGTTATGAAGAAGGACAAGGACCACTTTCTGTTAAACATGGTGATCCCCTCAAAATTTTGGCTGCGTGATGGTTAGCTAGCAGATGCCAAGTTAAACACCTGTATGCCAGACAAAAACAGTCCATCAGCACAGCACGACTCACGCTAGTGAGTTGGGATCTTTTAGAAAATTCACATTTCAGACGTAAGAAGCTTTTTCTACTCATTGCTCTCCTTTATCTCCTCCCTCTCTTTTCAACCCACCCCCACTAACTGTATCAATACTAGTGGGGCCTTACTGCCATCAATATTTAGACATCTGCACAGTTGTCATTGGCTAGATGTTGTCATAGAGCTCTAAAAAGTTATGAGCAATGTACCCATATGAGCAGGCTTTGTCTACCATCCACCAGCACACAAATGCGCTGTTGTTCAAACTTTTACTAATGGGGTTAGAAACGCAGGACAAGATTAGCCTTCCAGGGCTACAATCATTGATGCAGGAAATGTAGGGCTTAAGGACAGAGATCTTAGTAACAGGGATACCAACAGAGACCTCTTTTGGCTGTGTCCAGCAGTCAGTCAACCAACAGCCTTAGTCCGTCCACAAAATGAAAATAAAACCTATTTAACACCCTACAATATTCTGCATATATTTCAGAAGGGATTGCACAGGTACTGTATTCAGGAAGGGAGAGCAAAGGGGGAAGGAATACTGAAGTTGCCTTTCATACTCCCTACAGACACTCAATAGTCCCACACACAGCTCTTATTGACACTATTGGAAGTTATGTGCACATATGTGCAGACCTCTCTCTATGCAGAGATTTTCAGTTCACCCTTATGAATAATCCATTTTTGTTTCAGCAAAGGAAAGAAATGTGTGAGATTTACCTTCTAGTGTGATATGTTCTATCACTAACACAAGAAACAGTAGTCCTGGAGAATCAGAGTCCCTTAGAAGTGAACCTTGTGAAGAGCATTCCAGTGACAAAGGACTGAAATTGGCATAATATCATTTGTAGGCTGGTTCTCAGTATACAATAAAATATTTCCCCCCTGTTGTCAAAGAGCCTGTCTTTTCCACCACGAATAGGTGAATTTCCTCTCTCTCTTACGAAGGCTCTCACCTCTCTGTCTGTATGGGTGGATGTGGGGCTTGTAAGAGACCATTCATAATAGTGCCCGGCATTATCAGCTACCATGTTTTCTTTTAATGGGGTATATCATAGTTAGACAGATTTGACCACAGTTTTAGTCTGACTAACAATGACCATGTAGTCATCTTCCAAAGATGTTCCTAAGAATGTTGCAAAGAAATGTCTTGCCATAATGAACTCTTTGCCTGTCTATTTTCAAACTGGTAAATCTTAACTAGTGCTACATAGGATGTGTCTGACCAGGGAAGCTAATACAAACCAGCAGGACGCTTTCTGCACTGTGTACATTCTCTCTCTATGATGTCATTTTATTGCTGACTAGGGGGAAATACTTTTATATGATTTACTTTTCTAAAAACATATAAAATATACAGTAAAAGTAGAGAAACTATTTGAAAGTTGTTAGTTTCAGTATATTTCAGCACCATTCACAGTACAAAATAATTTGGATGAGGTGGGTTAGATTTTATGCAACTCTGATTAGAATTTAAGTTCTTTTCCAGCGAGGAAACATTTGCAGTAAAGTTTATGGCTATCCATAAACTGTAATACAAATATGGAACTTTATCTTTTACTTTTAAATAGAGTGGTGCCAAAAATATTTGGAAGAGCATCAATGTATTACTTGAATCCACAGTCTCTTTTAAAGTAGGTCTGTATTACGTAGTTTCAGTGTAAGTCTAGAGAGTAAAGATCATGTTTTTCTTTAGCAGGAGCATAGTCTAGAACAATAAGCATGGTAGTGGAAGCCAGGAACTTCTCAGTTCTATTCCCCCCTTCTGCTACTTTTAATGCAAATCATTTAACCTGCCTGCCTCAGTTTCCCCAACTGTACCATGGGGATGCAGATACTTATTTGCCTGCCAAAGAAATACCGGTAATTGTTTGTACACTGCTTTGAAAATGTGAAGTGCTATTTGATTATTTCTGTCAAGCATAAGAGTCAAAGAGGGTATCATGATATTAACAATAACTAGCATTTGTAATTTATGTAGTGCCATACACGTGCATGTTTTCAAACATGTGAGAAGACAGATCCCTGCCACAAAGCTCTTACAATCTCAGGGGACAATCCTGAAAATGATTACTCACAAACTGGTCCTTATCCTATTCTGTTTGCTTAGGTTTTATACTGCACCCATCACCCTCAGATTTCAGTGCCTATGCAAATATGAGTGTACCAGTATAATATATTTGTATTACAGTAGTAGTAGGAGTGCCTTGAGGCTCTAATAAGGAAGGAGACCCCACTTTGTGCTAGGCACCTGTAATAAATAAAGTGGGGGGACAGCTCCCTTTGCTGGACACCCAGCCAGCCAGTTAGCTGTAAAATCCATCCTGGTAGCTGTTCTTTACCTGTAAAGGGTTAAAAAGTCCCCCAGGTAAAGAAAAAAAGTGGGCACCTGACCAAAAGAGCCAATGGGAAGGTAGAACTTTTTAAAATTGATAATCAAACAACATGCACAAACCTCTTAGGACACCAAAAATCCAGTCCTGTTTCCCTTTTCAGCTCTTCCCCAGGGGGAAGGGAGGGTAAAAGGGCTGGAGGGCACCTCTCAGGGAGGAATTCCCAAGCGCTCCTTCCTTGGTTCAAAAGGCGGTTTTGTTGCATTTGGGTGGTTGCAGCATTTACCAAGCCAAGGTCAGAGAAAAGCTGTAACCTTGGGAGTTTAATACAAGCCTGGAGTGGCCAGTATTAATTTTTAAAATCCTTGCAGGCCCCACTTCTGCACTCGGAGTGACAGAGTTGGGATTCAGCCTTGTCATTGGCTCTTTTGGTCAGGTGCCCACCTTTTTTCTTTACCGGGAGACTTTTTAACCCTTCACAGGTAGAGCAAGTAAAGAACAGCTACCAGGAGGGATTTTACAGCTAACTGGCTGGTTGGGTGTCCATCAAAGGGAGCTGTCCCCTCACTTTATTTATTATAGCGCCATACAGCCATGAAGTACAAAGACAGTCCCTGTCCTAAGGAGCTTAAAATTTTGGTTTACAACAAGACGGAACAGGCGGACAAAACAGATGAGGTGGGGACAGGACAACGAGGTGTCAGCAAAATGCTTACTGTACAGTAAAGCAGTAGTCACAGTGCATTTATGACCAGATGTCAGGTTTCCTAGGCATCGGAGCAGAAGCAAGGGGCTGAGGTGGTTTCAGACTGAAGGATCCAAGTCAGGTCCGAGTTTTTAACTGAATCTGTAACCTATTTGACAGTGTCAATCGAGAGGTTAGGAATCAAATGATGTGTTTGTATCCAGTTCACTCCACTTTGTTCATCTTTCCTCAGATAATTCAGTTGTTAATCTAACCCAGGCAGTAAAATTGTTCCATTTCCCTTAATTATTTTATTCTCTTCAACTACAATTCTTTGGTTGGTGTTTGTTTTTGCAACCATAGTGATGAAATACATTTGTTGGCCACAGTCACAATAATTCTGAACAGTTATCTACTGGTATCATTGTTTTATTTCAGTGAATCCAGACATTTGCTTGATTTACACCTTAAAAGTAGGAATTTGGAGGCTATATTCCTAAAATAACTCTTGGATTATTTTTCTAACATCAGACCAGAAGTTTTTCATTCTGGGACATGTATACAAGAACTAAAGATGGCTCCCCACACTATTTCCTCCAGCACTTTGCTGTGAGTATTGGATCTAGTCTGTCTTGTGAAATATTCTTTCCATAATTGTCTTGTTATTCTCTCCCCGAGGAAAAATTTGATACTATTTAAATCTGCTATTTGCACATTCAACTGCTCTGAATGAAAGACTGACCATTTTAATCTTAACAGTGCAAACTCTTCTAAAATTTTGTAGGGATCACCTGCTTTACACACACACACACACAGCTCTGCTACTAGTTCCTTTGGTGTCCGATAAACTCCAAGCAGTGATGTAACAATCGGATGACAAAACCAAAATGAGTTTGAAAGACATAACTATCAAACACAGAAAAACTGACCTCACCGTCCTGTACTTTGTACTCATAAGAAATTTCCTTTAAATTTGGATTGTTGACTCAACTGTCCATTCCTCCCTTGTATTTAACTTATACCTTTTATAGCTTCGTATTGCTCTCTGCTTCTCAAAGTCTTGTTACTTGCTAGGGCTTGATCCTATGTGAGCAGTCTTCCTCATGCACGCAGTCCTGACTCACACAGTCTTACGCTTACATTTGTTCGATATCGCTCAGAATGTTTTGGGTTATTGATACGTATTGTGCTTTCCATTTTAATAGGACATATCTCAGATCCTTGGCCCCAATACCGCAACACAAAGAGACTAGAAACCTGGTGTAAACAGGCACTTAATGAGTGTCCTGGTCAGTAGTATAGAACTGGCTCTGCTCTCCCCGGTGTAGGTTGTGTGGCTGCTGCACCACAGCGCTCTGACAATCCCCAGTAAACGGACTGGCCCCGGGGGGCCAGAGGCAGCTGGCAGAGTTTAAATTAGCCCCACTCAAGTTCTAAATTATACCAGGGCCTGAGCCAGTGTGGAAGTAAGCCCAGGCTCATAATGCTGCAAAGAGCTTTTTGCAAATCTCCCATACCCCACCCTTGTCACCTGCTCTAAGCATTTCTTGAAGCAGGATTCAAGGCTTAGTTTGAAGTCAGATGACAAAGGAGATGAGCTGCCAGAACTAAATTACGGCATGATCCTGCTCTCAGAAACTGAAAACACCAGAACACTTGCCTTTTGTCACTGGGACTCAGTTTGAGTCCAATGTGGGAATACAAATGATTTCGGGATGTTTCAGCCTGTCCCCTGATTGATGGATTTCCAACTCATTTGCCTTCCAGAACAGCATCATGAAGAACGTATTGTCATAAGAACTGGAAGGAACCCTTTGTGTGGGGTAGAGCTTAACAATACGGCATTGTAGAGCAATTTGTTCCCCTTTCATTAATTAAAATGTACAGGTTATTAAATATTAGGCACTGACTCATCATTTGCAGGCCTGTTTCACTTCAGTTAGAAGGGATGGCATGGTAATTGCTAATTTATGCAAGAGTTGGGATTGCTGTAAGAACAGGCCATGTCCTTCAGGATGGGTGTTGCTAGTGAGTATTATTGTTCAAAAATAAAAATAGTTTCTAAACAAAATGGTGTGGGAGGATAAGGATTCAGTTCAAGTTGGGCAGTGGCCAGCTCGGGTTTATGGAGTAATTGCTAATTGTGAAAAGCTCTGCCCAATGGTCTGTTTACCAGGGATGTTTTGCCCATTTTAGCTGAGGTGGGGCTCACTTCCTTAACAGACACAGAACAGAGCTGCAGTCTGCTCTGTATCCTGCCTCAACAGAGCATGCTCAGATCTTGAGGCATTCACAAAAAGTAAAAGTAAAACCCCTGCTTCTCTGTTGCATAGCAGGAGTAGATTAAAGAATCAGGATGCCATTCACGTTCAGTGGTTACCTACTCTTACACGCATGTTTTAGAAACATTCTCGGTCAAGGATAATTCACCATAGTTAATTAATTATATAGTTAATCCTTCCTGTTGTACTCATTTATATATGCAGTATTCTGTGTACTGTATTTTGATCATTAATGTGGGTGAACACTGACAGTAATTGAGTAAATTGTCTCAGCCTTTGATCATTCCTGTTCACAATTAACAGCTAAATAATGTATGTGGTATATTAATATTAGCAAAACGCAGTCCTGACTACAGTCAGATGAATAACAAATTATTATTTCAGGCAAAAATCACAATTCAATGTAATAGCGTAAAATAAAATCACCGATAACATAAAATCACTATTCTTATTTAGATACGTATAATGGTGCCCCTGAAATAGGTTCCTTGGTGGTTTGTCCACTGTAAAACCAATCAGCTGAAAGGGAACAGAACATAAAAGCATGTACTGGCTTGTTAATAAGCCTTCCCTCCTCCCTTATAAAATTAACCCAAAGTTTTATTCAGTATCTTAAGTTCATCAAATGTGGGCTCTGAAGATCATCACAGAAAGGTTCAATCCTGGGACCATTAGCAAGAATAGCCCAGCAGATGTGAAAACCTGTGGCAGAAATATTTGTAAGGATGGTCAGTGAGCTGCACTGCCTACACTAATAGGAGCGGAGGGTCACATCCCATTAGAGCAGTAATTCTTTGCCTGACGTGAAATATTCGTATAACCCCACATTCAAGAAGGGCACTCTGAACTAGGGCTACCGTTGCACCCCATTATGGCTGCAGGTATTGAAGAAGTTGGAGATCACTGTATGATGCTACGTGTCATATGTGCTCTCATACCTAACAACAGTGGAATGAGTTAAGGCTGCAGTGGCAGCCCTAACTATGAATGTTTTTGCCTTTGCCAATGTAGATCTAGAACAGTGGTCCCCAAACTGTGGGGCACACCTCCCTAGGGGGGCATGGAGGAACACCCGGGTGGGCCAGGCCAGCCCCCATGAGGGGGCGGGAAGGTAGCACCACCCAGCCCCACTCCAGGCCAGCCCCTGGCCGCAGCTGCAGCCCCAGCTTAGCCCCCCAGTCTGGCAGCATCCCTGCTCCCAGCCATGGCTCAGCTGCCAGCCCCCACTCTCAGCTCCTGGCTCTCACTCCCAGCTGTGGCTCTGCTCCTGGCCCCGGCTCCACTCCTGGTTTGGGGGAGGAGTGGGGTGCAGACACATTATATTACTGGGGGGGGGGTGAGAGGGAAAAGTTTGGGGACCACTGATCTAAAATGTGGCAATGGCTTTTGGTCAAGTTTCCATTTGATCTTCAGTGACTTAATGGGAGTATGATCTAAACCTCCCACACTTTTCAAAAATTAAACATTAAAGGAATCATTTTCCCACTTTCTAACACAACATAGTGCTTGAGATGCCAATGGCGCTTCATATTAAGTGACTCTTTATACTGTACGCTGAGCACATCAGTCACATCGTTCCCTTCTACAGAAAAATGCTCCAAAAGGAAAAAGTTTCAACAAAATAGCAGCATGTTCAATGCAGCAGCAAGTATGAGACATTTTTTCACTCAGGAAGAGAATTAAAGGTGGCATGGAAGGGGAAGGAGTCATGGCCTTGTAACAGTTCAGAACCCCAAGATCTGTGAAGGACTCTGCAAACCTATCCCTCTGCATGTTGTCCTGGGCCCCCTTATTCCAGCCATCTGCTTTAAGATTCCTGCTGTGGTTATGTCCAACAATGAGGCAGTGGGGGACAGGAAAGGGAGCTTTAGTGCAAAAGTTAATGCTGCTTAAAGCAGCATTATATTTCCCTGGATTTATAAGCACTACTCTCTGCATCAGTTCTCCCATGGGGTGTGGGGTGGGAGGGAGGTGCAGGATAATGTTGAGATGAATGGGACATGCCAGCAGTGTTAAATTTAAATGAAGCGAGAAAGAAAAGACTTCTGGAAAAAGGAGTTTTGCTGATTTGAAGACTCCTTTGTTGATGTTACGGTCTTCAACACACCCATGGCTAGTGCTCTTTACTTTATTAGAGGGTTGCACATTTAGGGTGAGTCTACACTGCAGCTGGGAGTGTCTCCTCCAGCCGAAGCAGACAGACTCATGCTAGCTCTACTTGAATTAGTGTGTTAAAAATAGCAGTGTGGACATTGTGACCCGGGCAGTGGTTTGGGCTAGCCACCTGAGCTCACATCCAGGGGGTCAGACATGGGCCGCAAGCCAAAGCAGCCATGCATGCTGCAACATCTGCATCTACCTAGGCTGTGAAGGATGCTCCCAGCAGCAGTGTAGACATACTCTTAGTTGCTACTGTAGACCAAACTCATTGCACACACGAAGGCCTCCTGCCATTCCCCCTACAATCTCCTGGTGTGCCATCTCCCAGTTTTCAGAGAGTCCCTACACCCCTACACCTTGTCCCTGACGCCAGGGGTTCTGTTCCCCCCTCCCCCCCGCCACCAATCTCTCCTGCCACATGCCAGGAACCAGATGCCCAAAACATTCCATAAGACTTGCTGCACTGGACAGACCATTGGTTCATCTAGTCCAGTATCCTGGCACTGGCCACTGTCAAAAACAGATGTTTCTGGCAGTTGGAGGCTTAGGGATACCCAGAGCATGTGGTTAAATCCCTGACCATCTTGGCTAATAGCCACATATGGACCTCTTCTCCATGAATTCGTCTAATTCTTTTTTGAAGCCATTTATACTTTTGGCCTTCACAACATCCCATGACAAAAAAGTTCCATAGTTGATTGTGTGTTATGTGAAGAAATACTTGCTATTGTTTGTTTTAAACCAACTGCCTATTAATTTGAACGGGTGATCCCTGGTTATTGTGTTACATGAATAGGCAAATAAAGATTTCCCTATTCACTTTCTCCATGACATTCCTGATTTTATAGATCTCTACCATATTCCCTCCTAGTCATTTCTTTTCTAAGGTGAACAGGCCCCGTCTTTTCCCCCCTCTCTCCTCATATTGAAGCTGTTCCATATGCCTAATCATTTTTGTCGCCTTTCTCTGTACTTTTTCCAATTCTTTTTTTTAGATGAAATCCATGACGTTTTGGAACTGATTAGATGAAGCATTCAAAAGCTATCATGTTACATACAGATATATAGAAACGTCATCAAGTATGGCCTTTGGTTGCTTGGCCAACTATTCAAAAAATAATGTTTGTAATGTACCTTAAACTATGTAAACAAGGAGCCTATTTGCTGTCCTAAAGCTCCACAAAATGGCCTTCTGTTCTTTTCTCTCTCTTCCTTTGACAGCTACATTTTTTCCTCCATTATCGGAGGCTGTCCTATTTTCTTCTTGAGATTCCACCACCCCAAACAAAACCTTCCCAAAACAAAACCCACTGGCTTGGGGCCTACTGGATTTAAACAGAAACGATTCACTTAGGCTAATATTCTTAGAACTCTGTAAGAATGGGAGAACAATTACTTAGTATTGCAGATTTAAAAAGAGCACACAGCAGTTAGAGTTAACTGGATCTGACATTCTCAACACCTGAGCCACTGCCTCCACTGCTATCCAAGAGGAGGAGATAGGTGAAGAATGAAGGAACTGAACCATCAGACAGAAAACAAATTAACCTATTTCTTTCCTGTTTTCTTCTCATTATTTTTTGTTTGTCTTTACCCAAGAATTCTTGGTTGTAAACAGTTTGAATAAAGAGGGGTTCTCTAATTAAACTATCAAAAGATCATGCTTTGGGGTTTCAGTCTCCATACTGAGAACAAGAACAGAATGTTTTAACCTCAAAATAGCCTTATTTAGTAAAATATGGCCAAATTAACACAAAACACTCTATAGTGCCTGTTTCCATTCAGCCACATTCACCCCCAAAACACATCAAGTCCCACCTACACAAAGATAGCTATAGAGGAGCTGCTGCCCGCTCAGGAGCAGTGGGAATTTATTAATAATTGTATTCAAGATGTGCTAGGTGCTGTACAGACATACTGGAGAATAAAGTCTCTACCCCAAACAACATCATGGTGTGTAGCCTCCAATCGCCTCCTTCCGTGCTCCAGTCTATTTTGGCCATAAATTTGTGTGTTTGTTCCTCTTCATATCACACACAGGATATTCAACCCATAGTAGTCCTCGTGCATAGGGACAGGAGCCATTTGGGGGTATGATTTCTGCATATATTAAGTAGTGCACAATGTGTATATGGGCTGTGATGGAATGACAGATTCTTAATAGACACTATGCATTAAAATGCGCTGTGGCAAGGACAGTACTGCCTTGTATACATGAACAAATCTGCTTTTACATTGTTGTTAGTTTTTTAAATACAGAGAGGCCCATTAGGAACATCCTGCAAGATCAGCAAAGAGTCCTGTGGCACCTTATAGACTAACAGACGTTTTGCAGCATGAGCTTTCATGGGTGAATATCCACTTCGTCGGATGCATGTCAATGACGAAGTGGGTATTCACCCACGAAAGCTCATGCTCCAATATGTCTGTTAGTCTAGAAGGTGCCACCGGACTCTTTGCTGCTTTTACGGATCCAGACTAACACGGCTACCCCTCTGATACTTGACACCCTGCAAGATGTTATTTCAAAATAAATCTATTTTTAGTTAAAGGAATGCAAAAAAGACAAAAACAAAAAAAGAAATCTGTGAAGTCAATAAATATGGAAATAGAAATAAAATTACCCATAAAGCAGAGAACGGAGAGAGCAAATTCTGCTTTCAGGTATACCCACATGTAACAGGGGCACTCACCTCAAGCCCCTCTTTGCAGCTGAATGCAGTACTGCCGTCCTTTTCCTGCTCCTGCCGCCCCCTGTAGGTTGTCAGCTAATCTTGGTGGGGTCTTCAGTGATTTGACCCTCGGTCCAAGTCACAAAGTCCAAATTAACCCCTTCTGGGATAATACAAGCCCAACAAAACTGTCTATCTGTCCTCACCAGGGTCTACAGCCCCAGCGTTGGGCTCTTTAAATGCAGCCTTTTTCTCAGGCATTCAAATGAGTCTGGTCCCCTTTTCAGGGTTTACATCACTTGACCAGTGGCTAGCGGGGGAAGTCAGCCCGGCCACCCACTTCTCTGGGTTCCAAACCAGGGATCCTATAAACAGAAGCCATGTGGTGCTCACTTCAATTTGTTGCTGCTTCTTACCTGGGCCTTTTCCCACCTGGCCCCTCTATCTTCACCCCTTACCTCAGGGTTAAAGTTCTCAGGTCCTCTCTCTCCCAGCTTATGCAGATGCAGCCAGAACCAAACTCAGGCCTCTTTGACCAAAAAGTAGCATTGCACTGCACCGTGCCCCACCCCACGGTCCCAGCCAGGAACTGACCTGCTAAGGCCCTGCAGTTCTTTTTACCTAGGCCCTGGGAGCCCTCTACAGGCAGGCCTGGAGGACCTACCTTTGCTGCTCCTTTTCTGGGGCAGAGTGTAGCAAGACTGTGGGGCAAAGACCAAGTGCACCCCATCACACCATGAAAATACAGAATAAGTCAACTGAGTTACTAAAAGAGCTTTACTATACAATGAAACCTGTGTTATAACCTTAACTTCTCTAATATCACTTTTGGTGCCCATGAATTATACAGAATAACCACAGTGCACTATCATAGTACACAAGAATAACTACCATGTTCCTAAAGTTTATACCATATACAGTTACATTCCATAATTACACTAAATAATACTTTGACATAAGAGTATTAATTGTAATGAAAACCAGTGATGCAACAATATTGTGCTTAATGCAGACTTCACTGGCCACTGGAATAAAAGCATTAAGTATTACAAATCTTGGTGGTACTCAACATTAACAAGCAATTTACAATAATTTATTCCACATGTCTGATACCAGTGAAAAAAGCTGCAGAACACAAAGCTAGCTGATGTCTCCAGGAAGTGAACTGCTCACTCTGTTCTAATATTAGAAGCAGACTACAGCAATGCAGCAAGTATCATTCCTTCCATACCCCCAAATGTTTTGAGCCTTTTCCACACAAGTACAAAACAAACATGAGTCACTGTCAGTGATGGGGTTACAATGTCTATCATTTTATGGACATACTTAGGACATGCTTTAAAGATGCCACCAATATCACTTCCATGACAAGTGATAATATGGACAGCACCTGGAAAGAGAAAAAGAGGGCAACTAGAAAAGCATGATGTAGAATAATAGAGAAAGAAGCCAAATCCCTCAACAAGACAGTCAGAACCCAGAAGAGATCAGCACAAGACCAATATAAATGGTGCAATCTGGTGAATGCCCTGTGCACCTGAAAGTGTGGAGGATAACCAAAAAAAAAAAAAGATAAAATAATTGTTTGCAAGATCTTCTCTTTTTAAATACTCATGCTTTAATTAAACCATGCAAAGCATGGGTCTGACCTGACCTGCTAGCCACCACTTCCCGCAGCCCCCATTGGCCTGGAGCAGTGAACCGCGGCCAGTGGGAGCCGTGATCGGCCGGACCTCCGGACGCTGCAGGTAAACAAACCGGCCTGGCCCACCAGGGGCTTTCCCTGACGGGCCACGTGCCAAAGGTTGCCAATCCCTGGTCAACAGCCTTGCTGCATTACACACTGCCTTGATAGTATAAATAAATTGTAACACTATGGCAGTGGGACGCCACTTGTGTAGGGAAAGCCCCTGGCGGGCTGGGCTGATTTGTTTACCTGCCCCGTCCGCAGGTCCGGCCGATCACGGCTCCCACTGGCCACAGTTCGCTGCTCCAGGCCAATGGGAGCTGCTGGAAGAAGCAGCCAGCACGTTCCTCGGCCCACGCCACTTCCAGCAGCTCCCATTGGCCTGGAGCAGCGAACCGTGGCCAGTGGGAACCACGATCGGCCGGACCTGCAGACACGGCAGGTAAACAAACCGGCCCGGCCTGCCAGGGGCTTTTCCTACACAAGCGGGGTCCCAAGTTTGGGAAACACTGCACTATGGTATGAACTTTACCAGGTGATTTTTTTCCTGCATGTGTAAACATACCTGGGAGATGGGGGAAGGACTGTTTGTTAACTTTCATGTTTGCTTAGTTGGTTGTACAACAAAATACAGCCAAGGGTATATTATGTCTTTTAAAGCTCAGAAAGAAGAGAAAAAAGCAACAGAGACCAGACTGACATCTATTTTTAAAAATATATGAATCCATCCTTATTTTTTCCTTGGTAATATTTTAAAAAAAGAGAAGTCCTCCTCCCTCCCCGCCAGCTTGAAGTTGCCTCATTCTCTTCACTTGTTCTCTACCTTCCTGTCTATACCCCTTCTCCCAAGGCTGCAAGTCCAGCTAATAATCACAGGATTAAAAGATGGTTGTTGAATTTCTATCAAATCCATGTCCCTAGTGACCATATGCCCAATATGACTCACTAACACTGAGGTCTGTCTTGTTGAACTGTTTCATCATCGAACCTTATATCAACCGCTAGAGGGCAACAGTCAGTTTTTAGCCATGTATATACAATACCAAGCTCCAACAGGTGTCCCAGCACAAAACTCAATAGTGGCTTGAAAAAAAGATTACTAATTCATGTTAATTATTTGCTGCTCGGATAATTTCCCAGAAATTAGACTGTTGGGGTGAAACAGGTAGCTGAGCTGGCCAACATAAAGAAAGATACAAGTTATATATCTGTTCAAGCACTAAGCACAGTGCTGTTATGGAACAGTCTTAAAACCACAATGCAAGTGCTAAAAATATAAACCAACACTAAACCATGCAATGATGTAACAAAACATAAACATAAACGGTCCAAAGGTCCAAGTTAAAGTGTAGTTTTCCTATTAGAAATATGATTTTTTTTAACAAATATGAAACATTACGAAAATGGGAAGATGGCAAATGCAGAAAAAGCTTAGCTAGCCATGGAGATTTTTGGTTGTTAATAGTAATGCTCACTACCATAAGCCTTTTTACAAAAATGTCTGCAAGAGCCCAGTTTCCAAACAGGGCATCTAAGTAGGACTCTGTCCTGCATCTGGATCAGCAGATAAGCACACAAATGGCTGTTTCTTGCATACCTAAGTGTCATTTTGAGCAGGCTTTTTGGAACATCCCCATTAAGGTGTCAGCATTTAGACATCCCCTCTTTTCTGTGTTGTCTTCTATCAGGATGCCGCTTCCTCAGCATGCTACCAGCAAAAAGGGTTCAGTCATTTAGTAACTTTTGCAATGGCAGACGAGAGGAGGTATCAATGAAAAATCATGCAGAACCTGCAAAGCGGGCTTGTGATTTGCAGGTTTGAGGGCAACTTGGGAGGGAATTGTAATGAGAGGTCAGATAGAGATTTTATATTAAAAGACATGGACATCCTAGACATTTTTAATTAACAGAGTAGTGAAGTTCAGTGTTATTGATCGCCACTTGTAGGGATAATTTGGGATGATGGATTAAAAATTATTTTCCAGTAAGAGAGTTCCTTTTCATGCCAATATGTTTGCCCTCATTTACACTGATCACTGGGTTTTCTGGGGTGCAAAGACTAGATGAGAAGTAATTTCTTTAATTTCTTTTTTTTTCTTAGAAGCCAGAAAGAATGACATCCCTTGCTGACTGCCAATACGTACAGGTAAGGAACCAATTGTAACCTGGCTGACCTGCCTTAGTATAATTCTTTCAGTCTTGTAAAACCAAGATTTTGCTGCAACACATACATCCGCTTTGAAAAGTCCCATGTTTGTACTCTGTGTGTACTGATCATTGGACATAAAACAATGATTGCCTTAATGAGCATATAAGTGCAAATGGCATACAAATGAATCCTAATAATAGGATTCTATTGTATGCCACGTATGTTGTAAAAATAAAGTCTATACTTTTTTTCAACATTAGTGGACAGATTCTCAGTCAGTGTCAATCATCACAGTTGCATTGACTTCAGTGGAGCGCTGATGATTTACACCAGGTGAGGAAATGCCCCCAGATGTTTTCAATATTATTTAGGTCATACATACTGGCTCCTATAAATATTAACTTCCCCCACATTCAGAAACTTTATCTGAAAATTGCTTTTCTCCAGCGTTGTGCATCATTTCCAGTTATAAGTTTGTGCCTTTGGTGTTAATTTGTAAGCACTAATTTGTGATGTTTCATTTTATGGTTTAGAATGACAACATGATCATCATTTTAGCAACTGGCAGATCATATGGAACTAATATTCTCTCTGAACTTTAAAGCACACTAAAGTTGTGTCATGGGAATGATGATCTTGAACAAGTTTCAGGAAAAAAGTGTGTGCTATTCTAAACACAGGTTTAAAAATAGCTTCTGCACAGAGTGATTGATTCTTGCATTAGTGAAATTTTGCTCTCTTCTTCCTATTTAAAAGAATAACCTTTGCACCATAAAACAGGGAGGGGAGGCGGAATGATGAGAATGGCAATGAGTGATGAATATGGGAATCTTGGAGTATGAGAGTTCCATTGTATCTTTGTGATGTTTATCTTTCCAAACTGTGAACTTCCAACATACTTGAGTCCAGTGGTTTTGGGTAGGTCGGGTGTGTCCCTTCCCGACTTTATGACTGGGTGGGAGACTCCTCTTACAGGGGACTTCCTGCTAAAGAGGAAATTCATAGCCAAAATGAGTTTGCAAAGACAGATGTAACTGTTGCTCTTCGATCAGGAGACAACAAAACTGACTTTTGGTAATTAATTGAAGGAGGATTCAAAAACAGAATTGACTAATTGTCTGTTTGCGAACACAACTGTTTTCAAATATCCATTTGTTCAAATACTACATACACACTAGACAGACATAGTTGTGGTGCTCCGCACCTTTGAAAAAATCAAACCAGTTATTTATGTACCAACATTAGGCATGCAGGGTAAAATCCTGGTCCCAATGACAGTCCCCTGTAATATTTTGTCAATGGCAAAACTCTGATTCACTTCAATGGGGGCCAGGAGTTTCTACCGCAATCTTGAAAACTGTGGGCTTGCTGCTTGCCCATAAAGGAGCATCATAAAGAAGAGGTTCAAGGTCAATGTTTAAATCCAAACTGCCCACACCATCATATTAGAAGGAGAATAGTTATGCCCCCTGAATCAACTCCTGTCTCTACTTTCCTACCCTCCCCCACTTTCAATGCTTACCGCACTGATGCATCTTAGTGGGGCACTACAATGAATATAAAAACATTGATCATAGAATTCTTATTTTGCTTTCTTCATGCACAAAAGCCACATGACAGTACCCTGTTCCCTGGTAAAATTATGCATTGGTCCATCTTATAACATAAAGAGTCAATGCCAAAATTAAAAATACAAAAAACAGATCGACCCAGAAGCTCTTCATTTTACAACTACAATGATTGCAAAAAATAATCTTTTCAGTAGCTAAAAATAGTGCTTTGAAAGGACACTCATATTACTGCCTGATCCAGTATAAATAAATCAGTGGATATGCATCATCTGCTTTCATAGCATGTGTCCACCCTGGGTTTGTTTACATTGGATCACACAGTAAATTGAGTGTTTGGATTTTCTCAGTCTAAGCTATAATCCAAAATAATAATAATAAAAAATTAAAAAACCTAACTTGCTGTGCAGCTTGTGGTAAACAATCCTGCACATTCATGATGTGATCAGAGATGGAGGGTAAACAGAGGTTTATTTGAGCTGCTCAGTGTCTGGAGTTTAATGTTTCTGAGTGAAGTAAGTGCTGGTGAAAGATATTGGTAATATAGCATTAGCGCCCAAGTTCTCCTTTAACACATGCAGCAGGGCAGCGGTAGTGTACACTTCTCCCACACCAGCACCTTTGTGTCTCAGTTAATGCTCGCCCCTCTACTGAGGCTGCTTAGTAAGAGTGCTTACTTTGTTGACGTTTGTTGCAATGAAGAAAATCTGTCCTATAGGAGTTGGACAGTGC
Source organism: Mauremys reevesii (assembly GCF_016161935.1). Taxonomy (NCBI): domain Eukaryota; kingdom Metazoa; phylum Chordata; order Testudines; family Geoemydidae; genus Mauremys; species Mauremys reevesii. Next base: position 16,238,897 of record NC_052632.1, read on the forward strand.
CCACCAACTCATTTTACAAAGGCCAAAGAACAACATCAGATATTCATGTATTTTGTCTATTGACAAGGCCCAAATCTGAACCAGTGACCGAGCCATGAAAACTCTGTAAAAATATCACAGAGGACTGAACGACACATGAGATTGATATTTGGAGCATGTAGTCCATTGGCAATCCCATAAATCAGGCAGTTTTCAGCACTATCAGATGATATGGCTGACTAGTGCAACTTGCCTTCCCATTCATCAGCCTTATATCTGCTCTGGCCTGACAGTCTAGAATTGAAAACACAGGGGACCAATAGATAATGGCCCCGTTGTCAATCCTATATACCATTGAATCGCCTGTGGGTTTTTTGTTCCACAATAAAGCAGGATAAAAAAACCATACCGGGGGATAAGTGAGGCTGCAAGAGGTAGAAACATATTATACAGCTAGTGGGTGAACTGTATCTAAATATCCAGACAATAAGGAAAAAAGCAATAGGCAGTATACCGGAAATGTTTCACAGCAATTACTTGCACTAAACACAGTCTACCTTACTATAATTAACCACAGCTTATAAGACTCTAACCAGTCTTTCAGTGACATGCATTTCAAAACCAAAGGACCTGTTACATGTAAGTCACTCTAGGGCAAACTAGGTGATTTATGATAGACTTGTAAAAAAACACTAGTTAATTAATTCTCAAAACCAGTAATTAATTCACCACACAGGACTATTAAAGGAGGAATCACCGAAACCAGCAGCTGATAAATTCTAACCTTAGAAAAAACTGATGGAATGGATTAGAGACTTTTACAGTTTTCCCTCATTGCTGGGAATAGGTGGGTTTTCCTGTTTCAAGTGAAGGTTAAAAGAAGGGTTTAATACAATTGAAAGACTCTGTTTTTCAATTTCCTGAACTCACAGCCCTGATACGTTCTTTGTTGATACAGCAAACGATCAAAATATGAAAAGACTCAAGACTTGTCATTACTATAGTGATCAGCAGAAGAGTAATGTCAATAAACAAATAGCTAAAAAGCAGAAAGATATACATATATATCAAATGTTTATCAATTAGCTCTGTTCTGTTGTCTTATGATGAAAATCATCATGTTCTCTATAAGCCAGTAAATTCTTTGGGGAAATGGCTTATCTTTTTGCTGTATGTGTCTACCCCACCTACACCACAACAGAGCTCTAATCCCAAATTGAAGTGTCTAGGTGCTATTGCAATATAAATACATAATATTTTTTTCAAGCAATACACCTATTAAGGAACATACATTATACAGACTTACATATTGTCAGAACTTCCAAGCAGTCAGGAAACTTCGGACTCGAGGAAAGTGCTATTTCCTTTTTGGGAGAGAAATAGAGACACACTGGATTAATAAATTATTTCGAGTCCCACTTTATTTACACTGTATGCAGTGTCTGCCAAATATAGCTTTGATTAGAGATGTTAAACAGCACATATTAGGTCTATTTCATAAACAGCATTCAAAGCTTCTCAGGAACATGCTAGTCACAGTGGCATCCCTCGCTATGTCAACCTCCATCAGAGCAGTTTGGACAGATGCGGGATTGCACAGTTGCAGATTCTTTCCCAGCAGGTCTAAATGACTGTGTTAAAAATACTGGCAGCCGCAGGAGCTTTGTCTACACTAGAGCTTGCCCTGTTTACTACAACTGGTGGAGCTGCATTAGTGTTAACAAGGGTGGGCAATTTTTGCAAACAACAATCACCACCAAACAAACTAGCACGGGCCCACTGAAGACAACGATGTGTTGAATATCTTTGTTGTTTGCTTGCAGAGTCAACTTGTTTTTCCCTGGATATTACCCAACAAAAAATGCAAACCCCTGGATATAGTTGCTTCCCCTTTTGTGTAGAACTTTTACACAACTGTTCTATTCTTTTTGTCACACTATTGAGGATGAAAGTATTGTTGATATAGTTTAACCACAGTGCTCAGTTAAAATGTGTCTAACTAGGGTGATGTGGTATTTTGCTCATTGAGAATGGTCTGTAGACATCCGTGATAAATTCCGTTCAATGACTAAGGCATGACGACACATTTGGCATTAATTACACTTCAGTACTAAAACGCTAGTTTGCAGTACCGGCCATCACTAGTAAATATTTTCCACTCATACCTCAACAAATCTCTAGGAATAATTAGTGTGACCAGCTATATAAATTGATTCCCAAGCTAAAGGATGTTTTGGCAAATTTAATTTTATAAAGATCACCTGAAGGATAAGTTTTCACAATGGCTTGTCCCTCGCACCACAATGAACATTTATTCTCTCTTCTCTCTCCCCTCCTCCTCTTCCTTCCTGGTGTCCCTGCCTCTAATCCTCTTCTTCAGTGCATCTAAAATGCTGCTGTGAATATCAGCTTCCTTGCATGACACTTAATACATTTCACTCCCCTCTTTAAGCCCGTCCACTGATTTCCCCTTGCCTCTGGCAGCATGTTCAAACTACCTGTCTTCACCTTCCAGGGTCTGTACACCATCACTTTCTACTCCCCAACCCTTGCTGCCTAGCCCAGATGTGTATAATAATGAAAACATGGACTCTTGGCAGGGCTTTGGAGTGGAGCCCGGAGCTGGAGCGCGGAGCAGTGGAGCTGCAGGTTTTTGCCTGGAGCTGGAGCGGAGCCGGAGCACAGCTCCAAAGCCCTGACTCTTGGTAGTGAATAAACCACGCTAGACTGGCATAATTATGTACAGTAGTAGTAGCAGAAGTTATTAAAACAGTACAAATGTCCATTGGCATTCTGATTTAAAATGGAGTCCTACCAGCATTTTATAAGCATGAAATGCAACGTTTTTACAAAAGTTTCTGAGATCTTAAATGCGGCCATCCTTCTGGGCTATTTTCGTCTTGCTGATTGCAGAATCATCCAATTCTACCTCATGATTTTACAGAATGAGGTTCCTAATCACACCAATTAGCTTGCATGAAAAGTTTTACTATGCTTAGAGGTACTTGTAACATATATTTTCACAGGTCTCGATTTTGCATTTTTTAATTTCTCTGCAGGGTGGATTTGATTTAAATCACTAGTCAGGACGACTCAATTTAATCATGGATTTCTACATAGAAGTGCATTCTTGTTGGCTGTTATAACCTTAATACATATTTTTCACAACTCAGGGATAGATGTAGGTTTCATTTTTAGAAGGTACACACTACACATTTTTAAGTGATTTATTTTGAAAACTTTTCAGATTTGTTTTACAGCTATATCAGAAAATGAATGCTTATTTTGTTATTTCATTTAGCAAAGATAATTAAAGCAGATATTTATGAAGTCATTGGAAGGTAAACTATCTCCAATTCAGCAGGTTAATCATTAATATTTGGAGGATTTTCTTGCCATGCTGTATTAGGAGAACATCATCAGATAGACATATACATTGTTTTATTTAACTAAAACAACAACGTTATGTATTCTGGATTTTATGGACTGTGTCTAAGCATAGGCCCTGCACTGAATTTCACCTCTTGTTCATCTGCTTTCTCCTAAAGTGGGTCTGAACAATGAGAGTGCACACAGCACAGCACGAGACTATACTTGTATCAGTGTCTTCTAAGTTAAATCTGTTTACTTTATTGACAATGCTTACTACTGTCAGAGTCGTAGGTGGTGCTGGAGGGGAAGCTGTATTCTGTTACACTGGAGCAACACCAACAGTTTTTATTTTGTTTTCATGCACTTTATTCCTAAATGAAACTTATATGTCCAAAGTTCAGTAAGCTGTTATGCAACAGAAATCAAATACTCTATGCTGGTCCTTTCAGAATTTGTTCCTGCTCACAAGGGTGTATAGACACCCTCTTGTGGAAGCTGCTCATTTTACATGAGAACAGTATGCACACAAACCCACATACCAGCACTTGTTTGTCTCAGGACTATGAAGTGTTCATCCATCAGAATGGTATCCTGACATCTAAAATCAAATCCCATAACTCAGCCATTCTACATTTAGCACCTTCCTCCAGTTATGGGGCAGAGAGAAAACAGTTTCAGACTTCCATTGGGAAGAGCAAACAAGAGGACATGTGACCAATATATTTTAAAGGCTATTTTATCAAGAACGATATTTCTCCCCAAAACAGATATTCAAAGGAATAAATGCCAGAAAGTGCATTTTCTCATCCCTAGTCCAAAGAGATTGTTTTTCCCTTCCTCGATGCTGTAACTGCAGGAGTTTAGCTGGTCCCAGTGGGCGGTTATAAGGCTTTTATTCTATCTTTTTATTATGGACACGTAATTTAAATATCTTTCTTAATACACTCTTTGTATCAGCCATAATTTGTAGCCATCTTACGACTAGGAAAATAGGATCTCCAACTCATACATGTGTAACCCTTCTGCCAGGTGGAGCTGGCAGCAACCAGAGTCAATATCTAGGGGTTCCTTTTCAACAATACAACACAGAACCAGCTCAAGACCCCACCCAGTAACCTGAGAAAATTACACACCACCCCTGGGCACCTTTGAGAGGCCACACTTCCCCCCTCACAAGCACAGAGATTGAGTGTAGAGAAGAAATTTTTAATGAAAGGAAGGAAGTCACTCACTATTAATTAGGGCAGTGTTTCCCAAACTTGGGACGCCGTTTGTGTAGGGAAAGCCCCTGGCGGGCCGGGCCGAGGGCCGTACTGGCCGCTGCTTCACCCGGAGCAGTGAACCGCGACCAGTGGGAGCCGCGATCGGCCGGACCTGGCGGATGCCGCAGGTAAACAAACCAGCCCGGCCTGCCAGGGGCTTCCCCTACACAAGCGACGTCCCAAGTTTGGGAAACACTGAATTAGGGGAACGGCCACAAGCACGATTCATAAACTGTGAGCA